>NC_137194.1:3684320-3686820 GCF_960531495.2 Zeus faber | reverse complement strand
GTTTCTGTCTGTGTGTGTGTGAGTGTGTGTGTTTTAGTGTAATGAATATGGAATAGACAAATGTAGAATAGTTCTGTGCAGGTTCTGTGACCTGCTGCAACCAAACCACATGTCGGTGCTGCCATTTGATATTGGGGGAGAATTTTCTAAAATTACCAGTAAGACATTACCAGTATGACGTTACCAGTAAGACTTTACCAGTAAGACATTACCAGTATGACGTTACCAGTAAGACTTTACCAGTAGGACATTACCAGTAGGACATTACCAGTAAGACATAACCAGTAGGACATTCCCAGTAAGACATTACCAGTAAGACATTACCAGTAGGACATTACTAGTCGGACATTACCAGTAAGACATTACCAGTAGGACATTACCAGTAGGAAATTGCCAGTAGGACATTACCAGTAGGACATTATCAGTAAGACATTACCAGTAGGACATTACCAGTAGGAGATTACCAGTAGGACATTGCCAGTAAGACATTACCAGTACGACATTACCAGTAGGACATTACCAGTAGGACATTATCAGTAAGACATTACCAGTAGGACATTACCAGTAGGAGATTACCAGTAGGACATTGCCAGTAAGACATTACCAGTACGACATTACCAGTAAGACATTACCAGTAGGACATTACCAGTAGGACATTGCCAGTAAGACATTACCAGTAAGACATTACCAGTAGGACATTACCAGTAAGACATTACCAGTAGGACATTACTAGTCGGACATTACCAGTAAGACATTACCAGTAGGACATTACCAGTAGGAAATTGCCAGTAGGACATTACCAGTAGGACATTATCAGTAAGACATTACCAGTAGGACATTACCAGTAGGACATTGCCAGTAAGACATTACCAGTACGACATTACCAGTAGGACATTGTCAGTAAGACATTACCAGTAGGACATTACCAGTAAGACATTACCAGTAGGACATTACCAGTAAGACATTGCCAGTAGGACATTACCAGTAGGACATTATCAGTAAGACACTACCAGTAGGACATTACCAGTAGGACATTACAAGTAGGATATTACCAGGAGGACATTACCAGTAAGACATTACCAGTTTGGACCGTGTCTATACAGACATTACCAGTAGGACATTGTCCCAAGGTGGAAATACATTATTTAGTCACCATGTTGCCCCTAGTGGTCATTGATGAAATCACAGTGTTTTACAATGTCTCTCACTCTCTGTCTCTGTCTCACTCTCTGTCTCTCTGTCTCTGTCTCACTCTCTCTCTGTCTCACGCTCATCCCTCTCTGTCTCTATCTCTGTCTCACTTTCTGTCTCTGTCTCTGTCTCACTCTCTGTCTCTGTCTCACTCTCTGTCTCACTCTCTGTCTCTGTCTCCCGCTCATCCCTCTCTGTCTCACTCTCTGTCTCTGTCTCACTCTCTGTCTCTGTCTCACTCTCTGTCTCTGTCTCCCGCTCATCCCTCTCTGTCTCACTCTCTGTCTCAGTCTCACTCTCTGTCTCTGTCTCTGTCTCTGTCTCTGTCTCACTCTCTGTCTCTCTCTCCCTCAGGCCCCACCTCTCCCAGATTAATGTCAGTGGAGACCTCCTGTTCCTCCAGCCCGCAGGGGGCGGAGCCAGATGTTGAGGCTCCGCCCCCCAAACCTTGCTGCTCCGACAGCCTGCCCCCACCTGTCGCCCCCACCAGCAAGGCCAGAGCCTGCATGCCAGGACCCAAACCCCAGGGTGAGTGAGACTGGTACGCTCGAGAGACACACATAGAGACTGACAGGGAGACAGACAGGTAGACAGATGGACAGTTGGACATGTAGACAGGCAGACAGAGAGACGGACAATTGGACATTTAGACAGGTAGAAAGACAGGCAGACAGACAGACAGATAGACGGACTGTTGGACAGATAGACAGGTAGACAGACGGATAGTTGGACAGGTAGACAGACAGACGGAAAGTCAAACGAGTAGACAGACTGACAGGCAGAAAGACAGACAGACAGACAGAGAGGTAACTGTCTCTCTCTCTCTCTCCCACTCCAGTTCCACCCAAGCCTCTCCACCTCCAGCCGCAGTCTGGATGCAGGGTGCGTCCTCCCCTCCACCCTCCCCTCCAGGCCCCTCACCCCCCGAGCAGGCCACTCCCAGCTCCACCCACCTCCCCCCGAGCGGATCAGAGCTCCTCCCCCACCTGCGTCCTGTCGCTCATCGAGAAGTTTGAGAGGTGAGTCCTGATTGGTGCTCTGTGCCGATTCCAGCCACATGGTGGCGCTGACACACTTCTATCTGTGATGTCACTGTTTACTTAGTGTACAGTTCAACATGTACTAGTTATGTTGTCATACTACATAGTACTACTAAAATACTACTACAGTACTAACGTGTGTGTTTCAGGGAGCAGATCGTCATAGGACAAGACTTCAGACCTCCGTCCTCCACAGACGCCATAGCGCCTCCCCCTTACATAGCTCCGCCCCCTGACATGGCCCCTCCCCCAAATGTCCCTCCTCCGCC
>NC_137194.1:3611820-3679320 GCF_960531495.2 Zeus faber | reverse complement strand
TTTGGAGTAGGAGTCTGTGAGTAGGAGTAGTAGTAGGAGTATGAGTTTAAGTCTGAGTAGGAGTATGAGGATGAGTATGAGTACGAGTACAAGTATGAGTGAGTTTGAGTTTGAGTAGGAGTGTGAATATGAGTGTGAGTGTGAGTGTAATTATGAGTGTGAGTATGAGTATTTGTAGTAATCTGAGTAGGAATAGGACTCTGAGTAGGAGTCTGTGAGTAGGAGTGGTAGTAGGAGTATGTGTATGATTTTGAGTGTGAGTATGAGTATGAGTTTGAGTATGAGTGAGTTTGAGTCTGAGTAGGAGTTTGAGTATGAGTATGAGTTTGAGTCTGAGTAGGAGTGTGAGTATGAGTGTGAGTGTGAGTATAAATGTGAGTATGAGTATGAGTATGAGTATGAGTATTTGTAGTAATCGGAGTAGGAATAGGACTCTGAGTAGGAGTCTGTGAGTAGGAGTAGTAGTAGGAGTATGTGTATGAGTTTGAGTGTGAGTATGAGTATGAGTATGAGTATGAGTATGAGTATGAGTATGAGTTTGAGTCTGAGTGTGAGTGTGAGTGTGAGTGTGAGTATGAGTACGAGTATGAGTGAGTTTGAGTCTGAGTAGGAGTGTGAGTATGAGTATGAGTTTGAGTCTGAGTAGGAGTGTGCGTATGAGTGTGAGTGTGAGTGGAAATGTGAGTATGAGTATGAGTATTTGTAGTAATCTGAGTAGGAGTCTGAGTAGGAGTAGGAGTCTGTGAGTATGAGTAGTAGTGAGAGTATGTGTATGAGTGTGAGTATTAGTTTTAGTTTGAGTATGAGTATGATTTTGAGTATGAGTTTGAGTATGAGCATGATTTTGAGTTTGAGTATGAGTATGATTTTGAGTATGAGTATGAGTATGAGTACGAGTATGAGTATGAGTGTGGTGTGGAGATATGATGGTTTGAGCAGCCACACTTGACCTGGATCTAGGTGATTGGGTCAGGGTGGCTGCATTCCTGTTGCTCATTGGTTGGTCTGATGAGCAGCAGGTTAAAACCATCTTCAATCACTCAGGATAGGAGCCCTGTCCTGACATGTTCTATCTGCTCCTGTGGATCCCCTCATCACGATGGAGGGATGTTGTGATGGAGGTATGTTGTGATGGAGAGATGTTAAGATGGAGGGAGGTTGAGATGGAGGGATGTTGTGATGGAAGGATGTGATAGAGAGATGTGATGGAGGGATGTGATGATGGTTTGAAGTCAAGATGGAGGGATGTGATGGAGGGATGTTGTGACGGGTTGATGTCAAGATGGAGGGATGTGATGATGGTTTGATGTCAAGATGGAGGGATGTGATGGAGGGATGTTGAGATGGAGGGTTGTTGTGATGGTGGGATGTGATGGAGGGATGTGATGATGGTTTGATGTCAAAATGGAGGGATGTGATGGAGGGATGTTGTGATGGAGAGATATTAAGATGGAGGGATGTTAAGATGGAGGGATGTGATGGAGGGATGTGATGATGGTTTGATGCCAAGATGGAGGGAAGTTGTGATGGAGGGATGTGGCGATGAAGGGATGTGATGGTGGGATGTGATAATGGAGGGATGTGATGATGGAGGGAAGTTGTGGTGGAGGGATGTGATGATGGAGGGGTGTTAAGATGGAGGGGTGTTAAGATGGAGGGGTGTTAAGATGGAGGGGTGTTGTCCTGCAGGGATTCAAACCCGCGTCTGGGGGACGTCCTGCAGAAGCTCGCTCCCTTCCTGAAGATGTACGGAGAGTACGTGAAGAACTTTGACGGAGCGATGGAGCTGGTGAACGTGTGGATGGAGAGATCAGCGTCTTTCAAGAGCATCATCCAGGACATCCAGGTCTCTACACCTCCTTCTGTCATCCATCCATCCTTCTACACCTCCTTCTGTCATCCATCCATCTATCCTTCTACACCTCCTTCTGTCGTCCATCCATCCTTCTACACCTCCTTCTGTCGTCCATCCATCCTTCTACACCTCCTTCTGCTGTCCATCCATCCATCCTTTCCTTCTGTCATCCATTCATCCTTCTATACCTCCTTCTGTCATCCATCCTCTCCCTCTGTCATCTATCCATTCTTCTACACCTCCTTCTGTCATCCATCCATCCTTCTACACCTCCTTCTGTCATCCATCCATCCTTCTACACCTCCTTCTATCATCCATTCATCCTTCTATACCTCCTTCTGTCATCCATCCATCCTTCTATTCATCCTTCTATCATCCGTTCATCCTTCTATGCCTCCTTCTATCATCCGTTCATCCTTCTGTGCCTCCTTCTATCATCCATCCATCCTTCTATGCCTCCTTCTGTCATCCGAAGGAGGATCAGCGTCTTTCAAGAGAGTGGTGCTGGTGTAGTCCGTGTTGATGGGTGGTGCTGGTGTAGTCCAGTATTGATGGGTGGTGCTGTTTGCAGCGGGAGGAGCGCTGTGGGAACCTGACGCTGCAGCACCACATGTTGGAGCCGGTTCAGAGGATCCCACGGTACGAGCTCCTGCTGAGGGATTATCTGCACCGTCTGGAGGTGGAGGACCTGGACCACGGGGACACCACCAGTAAGATACACACTCCTTACTACACCCTGTACTACACGACACACTACACACTGCACCGTCTGGAGGTGAAGGACCTGGACCACGGGGACACCACCAGTAAGATACACACTCTGTACTACACACTGTACTACACGACACACTACACACTGCACCGTCTGGAGGTGGAGGACCTGGACCACGGGGACACCACCAGTAAGATACACACTCTGTACTACACACTGTACTACACGACACACTACACACTGCACCGTCTGGAGGTGGAGGACCCTGACCACTGGGACACCATCACCCTGCACTTAACACTACACACTACAATATACACTTTACACTACACGCTACACTACACACTAAACGATACACTATACACTACACACTATACACTATACACTACACACTACACACTACACACTATACACTATACACTACACACTATACACGACACTACACACTACACTACACACTATACACTACACACTACACACTACACACTACACACTACACACTACACACTACACTATACACTATACACTACACACTGTACACGACACTACACACTACACTATACACTACACTATACACACTACACACTACACTATACACTATACACTACACTACACAACACCACTAACTCTAACCCTTCAAACCCTACCAACCCCACCCTAACCATATCAGCCACAGGTGGAGCTATAATAAGCCCCTCCCCCTTCTCTCTCTATCACAGAATCTCTGGAACTCATCGCCACGGCAGCAGAACATTCCAACGCTGCCATTAAGAAGATGGTGAGTGTGCATGTGTTAACGTTACGTTAACTTTCAGTCGGCAGCTGTGGCGTAGCGCCGACGTGAGGCCCCGACGTGAGGCCCCGACGTGAGGCCCCGACGTGAGGCCCCGACGTGTGTGTCCGGGTGGGGAGGATACGGATGGTATAGGAACCGGTGCCATAGTGGGACTGGGTTTCGGGAACGAACCCAACAGGATGTTTCGTGTGAGAGAGAAAGAATGTGCTGCACGTTAAAATGAAGTACTATTTTACTACATTTTAAATATTTCAAATGTAATATTTTAAATGTAGTATTTTGATTTGAATAAAATCCATGAAAAAGCTGATGCTGAGGCCTGGTGGGGTTAGGGTTAGAGTTAGGGTTAGAGGGTTAGGGTTAGTTAGGGTTAGGGTTTAGGGTTAGGGTAAGGATTAGTTAGGGTTAGGGGTTAGGGTTAGAGGGTTAGGGTTAGTTAGGGTTAGGGTAAGGATTAGTTAGGGTTAGGGTTTAGGGTTAGTGTTAGAGGGTTAGGGTTAGTTAGGGTTAGGGTTAGTCAACTTAACAACTTGCAATACACTGGGGGAAACCCTTGACCTCCACCACAACCCTGCACCTTCACCCCCACCTTCTACCTCCACCCCCACCTTTAACCTTGAACTCCACCCGCTACCTGCACCTCCACCCTCACCTTCTACCTCCACCCCCAGCCTGCACCTTCTCCATCTTCCCATCTTCTCCATCTTCGCACACTCTGGTTGTTTCTTTCCACTCAGCCCTGGGGTTTCATTTGTTTTTCTTCTGGTTTGTCTCTTGTTTTTCTCTCCCTCCCCCCTCTCTCCAGGAGCGAATGAGGAAGCTGCTGATGGTGTATGAGTTGTTAGGTGGAGAAGAAGACATCGTCAGTCCCACCAACGAGCTGGTGAAGGAGGGACACATCCTGAAGCTGTCCAATAAGAACGGGACATCCCAGGACAGATACCTCATCCTGGTACTTTACTGCCTTCTGCTGCGTTCATACTGCGTTCATACTGCTTTTTTACTGCTTTTATACTGCGTTCATACTGCATTCATACTGCCTTCTACTGCATTCATACTGCGTTTACACTGCTTTTATACTGCGTTCAAACTGAGTTTATACTGCGTTTCTACTGTTTATACCACATTTATACTGCGTTCATACTGCATTTATACTGCATTTGTACTGTGTTTGCGCTGTGTTTGTACTGCGTTTATACTGTTTATACTGTGATTATACTGCGTTTATACTGTGTTTGTAATGCATTTGTTCTGCGTTCATACTGTGTTCATATTTCGTTCATGCTGTGTTTGTAATGCCTTTATACCGCATTTAAACTGTTTATTCTGCGTTCATACTGCGTTCATACTGTGTTCATACTGTGTTCTTACTGCGTTTATACTGCATTCATACTGCGTTTCTATTGCGTTTATACTGTGTCCATACTGCGGTCATACTGTGTTTATTACATTACATTTCATTGATCAGACGCTTTTATCCAAAGCGACTTACAATTGTTCAATCACCAACGGACGCAGCCATCAGGAGCAATTAGGGGTTAAGTGTCTTGCTCAAGGACACTACAGCATGCTAGCAGGAGGAGCCTGGGATCCAACCAGCAACCTTTAGATCACTAGACCACCAGCTCTACCTCCCGAGCTACTGTGTTTGTACTGTGTTTGTACTGTATTTGTACTGCGTTCATACTGCTTTTATATTGTGTTCATACTGCATTCATACTGCGTTTATACTGTGTTCTTACTGTGTTTATACCGTCTATACTGCATTTATACTGCGTTAATACTGCATTTATACTATGTTTATACTGCGTTCATACTGCATTTATACTGCTTTTATACTATGTTTATACTGTGTTTATACTGCTGTGTTCATACTGTTGTGTTTGCGCTGTGTTTGTACTGCATTCATACTGTTTATACTGCGTTTATACTGTGTTTATGCTGTGTTTGTACTGCGTTTGTACTGTGTTTATACTGTGTTAATACTGCATTTGTACGGCGTTTGTACTATGCTTATACTGTGTTTATACTGCGTTAGTACTGCATTTGTACTGCAATTGTACTGCGTTTATACTGCATTTATACTGCATTTATACTGTGTTTGAACTGCGTTTTTATTGCGTTTATACTGTATTTTTACTGCTTTTTTACTATGTTTAAACTGTGTTTATACTGCGTTTGTACTGCTTTTCTACTGCGTTTGTACTGCTTTTATACTGTGTTCATACTGTGTTCATACTGCGTTTATACTGCGTTCATACTGCTTTTATACTGTGTTTGTACTGCGTTTAAACTGCATTTGTACTGCGTTCACACTGCGTTTATACTGCTTTTGTACCGTGTTTATACTGCTGTGTTTATAGTGCCGTATTTATACTGCTTTTATACTGTCTTTATACTGCTGTGTTTATACTGCATTTGTACTGTTTATACTGCGTTCATACTGTGTTTGTACTGCGTTTATACTGCGTTCATACTGTGTTTGTACTGTGTCTCTCAGTTCAGCGACAGGCTGCTGTACTGCGTCCCCAAGCTGCGTCTGCTCGGTCAGAAGTTCAGCGTCCGCGCTCGCATCCACGTGGACGGGATGGAGGTGAGTCCAATCAAAGGGGGAGACCACGCCCTCATCCTCATGGATGGATGGATGGATGGATGGATGGAGGGCTGGATGATGGATGGATGGATGGGGGTTGGATGATGGATGGATGGATGGATGGAGCGCTGGATGATGGATGGATGGAGGGCTGGATGATGGATGGATGGAGGGCTGGATGATGGATGGATGGAGGGCTGGATGATGGATGGATGGAGGGCTGGATGATGGATGGATGGAGGGCTGGATGATGGATGGATGGAGGGCTGGATGATGGATGGATGGAGGGCTGGATGATGGATGGATGGAGGGCTGGATGATGGATGGATGGCAGACGCCGTCCCTCTCGCTCTGTCACAGGGTGAGGGTTGTGCAGGACCCCACTGAGCGTGGCGGTGGTTCCACCGGTGCTGGTGGAGCAAATCGGACGTTGTCATCCGTCCTTTGCCTCCAGGCTGAATAAAGCTGCGGTGGCATTTCTAGAGGAGCGGCGCTTCGTCCCCCAGATGATCGAGAACAGCGTCTTTATTAATGACCCGTATCTCCAAGTGCCCCCGCTGGCCGTGCCCTCCACCCGGGTGACGGTGTTGGGAGTTCCCCCATTTGTCCCCGGTGAGGGGCACGAGCGAGAGCTGCAGCGCTTCAGGAGCACGGCGAGCGGCTTCCGCGCCGTGAGCCTGGGGGCCACATCCGGCCCCTGAGGAGGAAGGCGCTCATCCATCCCTGGAGGCGTCCCTTCAAATCAGATGTGGGGATGGTTGATACAGCGGCTGTGCCAGTTCGGTGGGCGCTGAATGTTTTCACTGCGGAGAGGTGGGACAGACAGCGGGGCCATGCGGGGGCGGAGCCATGCGGGGGCGGAGCCCGGCGTGCGGGCACCTGAGCCGCGGAGCCCAGCCGCTTGGACTCCATGTCGGCAATAGATGGGTTTCTCGACGCCACGGTTGGAAAATCAGTTGAAATCACAGAATACTTCCCTGAGTCCGGAAAAAAATGCTTTAAAACTGTGGCCGTGTTGAGCAAGTCCACAGGGGCGGAGTCGGACGTAAAGAGGAGATGGCGGCAAACGAAAGGCGTGACAGCTCTCAGGAGAGTGAACCTGCAGGCCAACGGCGGGAAGGGAACGTTTTCTTTCCTTTCGCTGGTTTTCTCAACTGTTTCCCTTTTGTCTCCCACACATACTGCAGTGCACCGGCGCAGGGTCGGCTCTTTAAATATCAGCGGTGGGAGACGGCAGCGGAAGAGGGCTTTGGTTGTGGAATTGATTCAGCAAAAAAAAAAGGGTTGGACGTGACATTTCTGCAAGAAACACACAGTGATGCAGCCAGTGAGGTGGACTGAGGCCGGTGGTGGTGGTGGTTGTGGGGGGGGTGTCTTTCAGCCATGGAACCAGTTTCAGTGCAGGGACAGTGATGGTCTTTTCAAAAGGGTCAGACATCAGGGTTCTGACCAGCACCGAGACAGAAGCAGGTAGAGCTCAGATGGGCGGGGCTGAGGTGGCAGGTTTTACCTTTTGTGTTATTAATGAATACGCCCCCAAGCTCGGCTCACAGAGGGTGGAGCTTTTTTTAAAAAAATAAAGGAAACATTGCGGCAGCGGGGGGGTGGGGGTGGGTGGTCAGGGTGACTACATTGTGACGGGTGACTATCGTCCATCAGCTTGACTTCGTGGACACGTGGAGAACAAAACGTGGCGGTCTGGCAGCACACATGGGTGGAGGAGGGTCAGCGCAGCTCGGCTGGGGAGGCTTCATACGTCACACGCGCTCAGTTCCAGGTCACCGAACACTTCCTTTCACAGGTCATCACCTCGTCACTCTGCACCCAGCACCGAGCACTTCTCTTATTGGCATTTGAATGTCAAGCTGCTGCAGGACGGCACTTTTAGCGGTGGCTTTAATTTATTCTGCGGAACCTGGAGGAGTAGAAAGGGAGACTTTAGCTCCTTGAGGCAATGGTGGGAGGTGGAGAAAGTACACATCCGTGTCTTCTGCCAAACGTCACTGCTTCTGCCAAGCCTCCTCGGTGGCAGCGCCCCCCCTGGTGGGAGGCGGCAGGAGAAGAGGCAGGAGCTGAGCACTTTCAGGGCTGCGAGGGTCGAGGTGGACCCAGTTCTTTGGCCCAGGAGCTTCCCCAAACGGACGGGCCCCCCGTCGACAAACGGACGGGCGACCTCCGGTGGAGGATTGTACATGGGGCGGTATCTGGCACACCTGGATCCCAGCACAGGGGTGGGATGCATCTTCTGCTCGGAGAGGGAGACGCTGCAGCAGCTGTTGGTTCTGTGTGCTGGGCTGCAGGGGCTGTTTGGGCGACTGGAGCGGTGGGTTCAGGGTCTGGGGCAGAGTGTTGGGGAGGTGCTGTGCTCTGTCCAGGTTGATTCCCTCATTATTAAGCCGTGATTTTCCTGTGGTTTCTTATCTCTATTTTTTTTTGTTTCCTTCTTTATCCAGGTTCCTTAAAAGTGAAAGTCTCTCTCTCTCTCTCTCTCTCTCTCTACAGCTGAAGGAGACCAGCAGTGTTGCAGTTCCCAGAACGTTCCTGGTTTCTGGAAAACAGCGATCGCTGGAGTTACAGGCCAGGTAGACAGACACATGGACAGACAGACAGACAGACAGACAGACAGACAGACAGACAGACAGACAGATTCCCAATAATCATTTTGTTTTTCTTTACAGGACAGAGGAGGAGAAGAGAGACTGGATTCAGGTGCACACACAAGCACACACACACACACACACACGCACGCACGCACGCACGCACGCACGCACGCACGCACGCACGCACGCACACACACACACACACACACACACACACACACACACGCACGTTTGTGTTTTGTTTTGTTTCAAATCGGTTTGATGCTTCAGTTGAAGTGACATGTTTAAGTTGATGGAACTATTAGTGAAATGGACTTTACAGTATGTATGTTAACTTATGATACATATATATATATGTATATCTTCAGCTGATTTACTGCAACTCAATTACCAAAACCCCAAGATGGGGAGACGCTGATGTCTTACTCAAGGCTGTAGGTGTTGCTGTCTGTGTGCATTTGTGTGCATGTGTGTTAATGTGTGTGTGTGTGTTCCAGGCCATCCAGACGACCATCCAGAAACATGAACTAACTGTAGAGAGTTTCAGGATCAACTGTCCATCAGAGGACTGCACCCCGCCCCACTCCCCGGTAGCGCGCGCACACACACACACTCACTCACACACACACATCTTAAGACACACACACACACACACACACACACATTAAGACACACACACTCACACACACACACACACACACACACACACATTCACATTAAGAGACACACACACACACACACACACACACACACACACACATTGACACACACACACACACACATACATACACATTAAGACACACACACACACACTCACTCACACACACACATCTTAAGACACACACACACACACACATACATACACATTAAGACACACACACACACACACACACACACATTAAGACTCACACACACATTAAGAGACACACACACATTAACACACACACACACACACACATTAAGAGACACACACAAACACACATTTAGACACACACACACACGAAGACACACACACAAACACACACACACATTAAGAGACACACACAAACACACATTTAGACACACACACACACGAAGACACACACACACACACACACACACACACACACACACAGCTGGTCGTCATGGTGATGGTATGTACGGGCGGAGGAAGCCAAAGGGAAAATCCATCTTGTGCTTTTGCTTATTAAAGCTGGGTGAAGCGGCACAAACACAGGGGAAAAAGTTGTTCAGGGTTCCACCAACATAAGAAAACAACGACATGAAAGTGTTAAACTTGTAAAAAAGCCCTTTGAGCCGATCAAAGTAGACGGGTGGTTGACCAACCAGCGGACACCGCAGCAGAAGCAGGGCGGCGGACACGCCCCTCGGGTTCGGGGGCCGGTTGGAGGATGGGGGGGGGGCGGTGCCGGCGTCCATGGGAGCCCGGCTGGGAGCCCGGGGTCAGTGTGGGTTGTAAGTCAGACAGGAAACACTGCTTCCACTAGAGCCAAGCGCAGCTGCAGCCCAGACCGTGTCCAGCGTCACTGCGGTGGGAGAGGAGCGGGAGAGTCAACGGCAACAATCAAATTAGATTTGACCATTTCAATAGAAAACTTTTCAATCAGTATGTGGCGTCAATGTTGATATTTTGATAAAAAAACAACAACCTTAAAAATACATACGTCAACTGAAGCCCGAAACCTGACTTGTAGTACTGTAGTAGTACTGTAGTAGTAATGTAGTAATACTGTAGTAGTGCTGTAGTAGTAGTACTGTAGTAGTACTGTAGTAGTGCTGTAGTAGTAGTGTTGTAGTAGTGTAGTAGTACTGTAGTAGTACTGTAGTAGTACTGTAGTGGTGCTGTAGTACTGTAGTACTGACAGACACCACCCTCTCGTCCTGTCTTTCAGAGCTGTGTGGAGCTGGGGAAGCGAGCCCCCACCCCCATCAGAGAGAAGGAAGTGACGCTGTGCATGAAGTGTCAGGAGGCGTTCAACTCCATCACCAAGAGGAGGCACCACTGCAAGGCCTGTGGACACGTGAGTACACACAGTACACACAGTATACACACAGCGCACACAGTGCACACAGTGCACACACAGTACAAACAGTATACACACAGTACACACAGTGCACACAGTACACACTGTGCATACACAGTACACACACAGTACACAGACAGTACACACAGTATACACAGTCCACACTTTACACACACAGTACACACAGAGTACACACAGTGCACACCATGCACCTAGTACATAGTGCAAATGGTAAGCAGTACTCTCTCTCCAGGTCGTGTGTGGAAAGTGTTCGGAGTTCAGAGCTCGCCTGTCGTACGACAACAACCGGACGAACCGGGTGTGTGTCGACTGTTACACCACCCTGCTGGGGGTCCCGCCCCACCCCGCCACACTGAGCACACAGCTGCAGCGGAGACGCTCCATCCTGGAGGTCAGTGTGTGTGCGTGTTGCTTTGGAGACAGAACGGTGTGATGTGTATGTTGATGCTGTGACGACCACCTGTGTTGCTATAGAAACAGGTGTCCCAGGCAGCAGAGAACAGTGTGTGTGTGTTTGTGTGTGTGTGTGTGTTGCTATGGAGACAGAACAGTGTGATGTGTGCATTGATGCCGTGTCACCCACCTGTGTTGCTATAGAAACAGGCATTCCAGGCAGCAGAGAACAGTGTGTGTGTGTGTGTGTGTGTGTGTGTGTGTGTGTGTGTGTGTGTGTGTGTGTGTGTGTGTGTGTGTGTGTGTGTGTGTGTGTGTGTGTGTGTGTGTGTGTGTGTGTGTCTGTATATTGCTTTGGAGACAGGCATCCAAGGCAGCAGACAAAAGTGTGTGTGTGCGTGTGTGAGTGTGTGGCTATAGAAACAGGCATCCCAGGCAGCAGACAACAGTGTGTGTGTGTGTGTGTGTTGCTATAGAAACAGGCGTCCCAGGCAGCAGAGAACAGTGTGTGTGTGTGTGTGTGTGTGTGTGTGTGTGTTGCTATAGAAACAGGCGTCCCAGGCAGCAGAGAACAGCTTGATGTGCAGCTTCCTGCACTACATGGAGCGGGGCGGGCGTGGCTGGCAGAAGGCGTGGTTCATCATCCCAGAGGGGGTGCCACTGGTGCTCTACGTGTACGGAGCCCCCCAGGTACGTAGTACTACACACTGTACAGAATATATACAATAGACAATACTTGCGGAGGGTGTGGTTTCCAGGACCCAAGCGCAAATAAAACTGGATTTAATGTCAGAGAAAATGAGAAGAAAGACGTCCAGACCTCCACCTACTGCAAATACTGTGTTTGGTTGAGGCGAGGGGCGGAGTCTGGGTGGAGCGTGCAGGAGGCGGCAAAACGACTGGATCGGATGAGGCCATAATATTTACACCGTAACGCTGCGGTGACACAGCTCGTTCACGACTCGCCGTGAAGTCGTCGTTGTGGTAAAAAGCGTTTGATGTGCACATGCACGTCGTCAACACGCGACACGCCCACCCGCTCACTGTGAACGCTCCGGACAATCACCTGCTCTGTTCACACAAACCCCTCAATCTGACCCGACACAGACTTTGTACTCGGTGCTGGCTGGGTACAGTCCGGGTCATGTTCGGGTCAAATGATTCGGACGTTAGCGTTCACACAAACAGCTCCTCCTGGTAATGTCCAGATAAGTTCAGGGTTTCAGTGAATATGTGACAGCAGCTGTAGATGAATCTGTTCGTCACTAAGACCCAAGACCTTTAAAGAAGAGGGGCAGGTTAAGAAGGGTAAGGTTAAATAGGGTTAGGTTAAATAGGGTTAAGTTAAGTAGGGTAAGGTTAAGTTGGGTTACGTTAAGTAGGGTCAGGTTAAGAAGGGTAAGTTAAATAGGGTGAGGTTAAGTGGGATAAGGTTAAGTAGGGTTAGGTTAAGTAGGGTTACGTTAAGTAGGGTTAGGTTAAGTAGGGTTACGTTAAGTAGGGTAAGGTTAAGTAGGGTTAGGTTAAGTAGGGTAAGGTTAAATAGGGTTAGGTTAAGTAGGGTTAGGTTAAGTAGGGTAAGGTTAAGTAGGGTTAGGTTAAGAAGGGTAAGGTTAAGTAGGGTTAGGTTAAGTAGGGTTAGGTTAAGTAGGGTAAGGTTAAGTAGGGTTAGGTTAAGTAGGGTTAGGTTAAGTAGGGTTAGGTTAAGAAGGGTAAGGTTAAATAGGGTTAGGTTAAGTAGGGTTAGGTTAAGTAGGGTAAGGTTAAGTAGGGTTAGGTTAAGTAGGGTTAGGTTAAGAAGGGTAAGTTAAATAGGGTGAGGTTAAGTGGGATAAGGTTAAGTAGGGTTAGGTTAAGTAGGGTTACGTTAAGTAGGGTTAGGTTAAGTAGGGTTACGTTAAGTAGGGTAAGGTTAAGTAGGGTTAGGTTAAGTAAGGTTAGGTTAAGTAGGGTAAGGTTAAGTAGGGTTAGGTTAAGAAGGGTAAGGTTAGGTAGGGTTAGGTTAAGTAGGGTTAGGTTAAGTAGGGTAAGGTTAAGTAGGGTTAGGTTAAGTAGGGTAAGGTTAAGTAGGGTTAGGTTAAGTAGGGTTAGGTTAAGTAGGGTTAGGTTAAGAAGGGTAAGGTTAAATAGGGTTAGGTTAAGTAGGGTTAGGTTAAGTAGGGTAAGGTTAAGTAGGGTTAGGTTAAGTAGGGTTAGGTTAAGAAGGGTAAGTTAAATAGGGTGAGGTTAAGTGGGATAAGGTTAAGTAGGGTTAGGTTAAGTAGGGTTACGTTATGTAGGGTTAGGTTAAGTAGGGTTACGTTAAGTAGGGTAAGGTTAAGTAGGGTTAGGTTAAGTAGGGTAAGGTTAAGTAGGGTTAGGTTAAGTAGGGTTAGGTTAAGTAGGGTAAGGTTAAGTAGGGTTAGGTTAAGAAGGGTAAGGTTAAGTAGGGTTAGGTTAAGTAGGGTAAGGTTAAGTAGGGTTAGGTTAAGTAGGGTAAGGTTAAGTAGGGTTAGGTTAAGTAGGGTTAGGTTAAGTAGGGTTAGGTTAAGTAGGGTTAGGCTAAGTAGGCTTAGGTTAAGTAGGGTTTGGTTAAATAGGCTTAGGTTAAGTAGGGTTAGGTTAAATAAGGTAAGGCTAAGTAGGCTTAGGTTAAGTAGGGTAAGGTTAAGTAGGGTAAGGTCAAGTAGGGTTAGGTTAAGTAGGCTTAGGTTAAGTAGGGTAAGGTTAAGTAGGGTTAGGTTAAGTAGGGTTAGGTTAAATAGGGTTAGGCTAAGAAGGGTAAGGTTAAATAAGGTAAGGCTAAGTAGGCTTAGGTTAAGTAGGGTAGGGTCAAGTAGGGTTAAGTTTTAAAGGGCTACGTTAAGTAGGTTTTGTTTATGTCAGGTTAGGTTAAGTTGGGTTATTAACAAAGTGTCTGTCCTGCAGGACGTGAAGGCCCAGCGTAGCCTCCCTCTGATTGGCTTCGAGGTTTCCCTCCCAGAGTCAAGTGACCGCCTGGACCGGCGCCACGCCTTCAAGATCTCCCAGAGTCACCTGACCCTGTTCTTCAGTGCCGAGGGGGAGGAGCTTCAGCAGCGTTGGATGGACGTCCTATCACGAGCCGGCAGGGGGGAGGAGCTACAGGTCCGCCAGCCAATAGCAGAGAGCCTAGAGGAGGAGGGGGAGGAGCTAACGGAGGCAGAGCCAGAGAACACGTGACTCTATTGGAGTAAATAGTGAAAGTGGGCGCGGCCTATGAGAGGTGCTCCGATTGGACAATTTAGAAACAGCACATACAATGACACAGAAACACACACACACATACACACACACACACGCAGTAACACACACACAGACACACACACAGACACACACACACACACACACAGTAACACACACTGTAACACACACACACGCAGTAACACACACAGACACAGTACACACAGACACACACACGCAGTAACACACACAGACACAGTACACACAGACACACACACGCAGTAACACACACACACGCAGTAACACACACTGTAACACACACACACGCAGTACACACAGACACACACACGCAGTAACACACACAGACACAGTACACACAGACACACACACGCAGTAACACACACAGACACAGTACACACACACGCAGTACACACAGACACAGTACACACAGACACAGTACACACAGACACAGTACACACACACACACACACACACACGCAGTAACACACACAGACACAGTACACACACACACTGTGTATCAGTGTTGCATGATGACTCTTATTTTGTTTAACTCTGAGCTCATGATGTGAGACATGAACCTGTCTCACTCTCTATTGGTTGGTTCTGTCTGCTAAATATATGTATGTATGTATGTATATATATATATATATATATATATATATATATGAATCAGACAGACAGACAGACAGACAGACAGGTGCTCAAACTTCCATTTTGCGTAACTTGATGTTTTGCTGCTGAAAAAGCCTCAGATCAGTTTCCCAGAATCCTTTGCTCTCAGGGCGACGCCACCTCTCCCGCTCCCCCAGTGGTGAGATGTGGTACTGCAGCCAGAGTCTCATCAACGTGTCTTGTGGAAGGTCCAATGTGTTTCCAGAAAGAGAAAAAAGACCTGGCGACAGGTTCCTCCAGAGAGACAGAGAGACAGACAGACAGACAGACAGACAGACAGACAGACAGACAGACAGACAGACAGACAGACGGACAGAGAGACAGACAAACAGAGAGACAGAAAGACAGAGAGAGAGACAGTGTCTCTAATGGACTCTGGTCCAATAGAGACAAATTTGAACTGTGATGCCTCTCCACCCCTCTGTCTGTCCTGTCTGTCTCTCTAGTCTGGTGGTGTTGAATGGGTAATAAACTGTCTCTCTGCCCACATTGTCCTGGTGACAGGAAGTGATGCGCTCCCTCCACTTCCTGTTCCTCCATGTGTCTGGGTTCTGAGCTGAAGTTTGTACATAGAACTGTGTTTCTATTCTGTACGAGTTCCCACCGGATGGAACTGTCTGGCTGACCGCTTGTAACCAGATGGATCTGTCTCGCTGACCGGTTGTAAACGGATGGAACTGTCTTGCTGACCGGTTGTAACCGGATGGAACTGTCTGGCTGACCGCTTGTAACCAGATGGATCTGTCTCGCTGACCGGTTGTAAACGGATGGAACTGTCTTGCTGACCGGTTGTAACCGGATGGAACTGTCTGGCTGACCGCTTGTAACCAGATGGATCTGTCTCGCTGACCGGTTGTAAACGGATGGAACTGTCTTGCTGACCGGTTGTAACCGGATGGAACTGTCTTGCTGACCGGTTGTAACCGGATGGAACTGTCTCGCTGACCGGTTCCAACCGGATGGAACTGTCTCGCTGACCGGTTCCAACCGGATGGAACTGTCTCGCTGACCGGTTCCAACCGGATGGAACTGTCTCGCTGACCGGTTGTAACCGGTTTCAACCAGCTGCTCTATTTATTTGTCATGGTGCTGTTTGTCTGAACGTCGTTGCTGCTGCTTCTCACGCCTCCTTATTGATCTGACGCTGATCGATCACAGAAACATCTCGGTGGATGTTTGGTGAACTCTGTTTTTAAGATGACGTTACCATGGAGACGCAAAAGATTCTCTGTATATCCTGCCAGTATTATGGGATAGAGGCGGAGCTACAACAGGACCCATCGGGACGGGATGAGGCTGTGACATCGTCGGTCAGGACGCGCACATTGCCACGGTAACAGCTGTCCACCTGTAACGTACAGACAATTAAGGGTACTGTCTCCATGGTAACCTCCTCATTCCTCTGAATATTGTTATTGATCTAATCTGAGTATATTGATCTGGATATTTCGATCTGAGTTTATTGATCTGAGTTTATGGGTTAGTGGCAGGCCACAACATTTCATCCTATTGATGTCTTTATCTACATGACGACGTGTAAAAAAATCTAATGGAAAGTGTTTATGAGGTTCAAATAAAAGAGAATGAAATATATATTTTGTTTGTATTCATTTATACGCATACATACATACATATATATATATATATATTAAAATATACTGTGTGTGTATATATATATATGTGTGTGTATATATATACATATATACTGTGTATATACATATTTATATATATATAAATATATATAAATATATATATATATATATATATATATAAATATGTATATATATATAAAGTGTGTTCATGCATTTATATATATAAACTGTGGGTGTATATATATACTGTTTATGTATATACACTATGTGTATATATACTGTATAGATATACAATATATCTATACAGTGTATATATATATACAGTGTACAATATATATTGTATACTGTATATATAATTATTATTATTATTATTATAATTATTATTATTATTGTAGTAGTAGTAGTAGTAGTATATTTGATGTATATGTAAGTTCCTGTTGTTATCATGATCTGTGATGACGTCAGCAGTCTACACGTCATGTGTGGACCGAACTGAGCTGCCACCGCTGATTGGTCAGCCGAGCCCTTCGCACCGCCCCCACACCGGTGCTCTGCACTGTGATTTGTTGACGCTGGTGTCAGTCTGAACTCAGCTGATCGGCGCGGGGATCCCCCACCCTTCCACGGTGGATTTCCCGGAACACAGCTCAAGATGGCGGGCGGACCCAGCTGATTGGCTGACGGTCAGCTGACTGGCTGCTCTGTGGGCGGGGCCTGCTGCCTCCCTGCCCGCAGCGCGGACAGCGTAAACACCGCTGCCATCTTGGAGCGGTGTCCACGCTGCTCCCCGCTCCTCAGGCAATGGGAGTCACACGGGAAATGTAATCGAATGATGTAGTTATGTCCTGTATACATAAAGACACGTACTCCATGTTGTCCGTGAAAGAAATATGTACATGAGACTGTGACGTATAGATCATTATTATTATAATCGGGATTAATGATTATGAATTATTATGATTATGTCCTACAGCAGCCAGACACCGCAACAAGATGGCTTCCAGGTGCCGCTGCCCCTGATCTATGTTGTTCCTTTCTACACCCCGAGGGCGTGGCCTGGGGGCGGGGACTCGGGGCGGGGCTCAGAAAATCAAAAAGCAGCAGATCAGAGCAGCTCGGTCTGGACCTGCAACGACACACGGCACCGGTTCTTGGGTTCTGCTGGTTCTGCTGGTTCTGCTGGTTCTGCTGGTTCTGCTGGTTCTCTGTGTGGACATGGAGCAGAGTAGCGGAAGCGGAGGAGGGCAGGAAGCCCCGCCCCCTCAGACCCTCCTGCTGATCCTGGATTCACCTGGAAGTGGAACCCTGGATTTGCTCAGGTGAGTGAGTGAGTGAGTGAGTGTCTGTGTGTCTGTCTGTTGGTTCAGAGGAACCACAGATCACAGAAGGAGACACCAACCCTCACTGTGGTTTCAACCGGCAGAGCATTCTGGGAAAACAGTTACTCATTTGGTACACTACACAATAACATTAGTTCATTCTTGGAGTCCCTATCTAGGGTCCGTGTAGTGTCTATTTGAAGGGTCCCAATGGAGAGTCTCTTGGTAGAGTCCCTCTGTAGTGTCTATGTGGGGTCTCTGTGTAGAGCCGTTATGTAGTTTCTATATGTAGGGTCCCTAATTAGAGTCTATATGTAGAGTCTATATGTAGAGTCTATATGTAGAGTCCCTATGTAGAGCCGCTATGCAGTGTCCCTATGCAGTGTCCCTATGTAGAGTCCCTATGTAGTGACTATATGTAGAGTCCTTATGTAGAGTCGCTATGTAGTGTCCCTATCTAGGGTCCCTATGTAGTGTCTTTATGTAGAGTCCCTATGTAGGGTCCCAAGAGAGGTTTATTTGTCACATACATATACAGTACATACTTTCACATATGCAGTGAAATGTCTCTGCAATGCACCCGGAGATTATGCACGATAGTAACTTAACCAAACATAATAGCTAACCTAATTCCTACCTAGCAACTAACTGAAACTGATTCCTAAAAGGTAATGCAGTTAGTGAATTGAATAATAATAATAATAATAATGTAGTGTCTATATGTAGAGTCCCTATGTAGCCTGGGCCTCATGTAGAGTCTATATGTAGGGTCCCTATCTAGGGGCTCATGTAGAATCTAGATGTAGTGTCTATATGTAGAGCCTATATAGGGTCCCTATGTAGAGTCCTTATTAAGTGTCTACATGTAGAGTCCCTATGTAGTGTCTATATGTATTACATTACATTACATTGCATTTAGCAAAGCAGACGCTAAAAGCGACTTACAATTGTTCAAACAGCGACGGACACAGCCATCAGGAGCAATTAGGGGTTAAGTGTCTTGCTCAAGGACACTACAGCATGCTAGCAGGAGGAGCCTGGGATCCAACCAGCAACCTTTAGATGACTAGACCACCAGCTCTACCTCCTGAGATACCATCCCCCCACATAGGCACTATATGTAGAGTGCCTATGTGGTGTCTATATGTAAAGTCCCTATGTAGTCTCTCTATGTGGAGTCTCTATGCAGAGTTCCTATGTAGTGTCTATATGTGGAGTCTCTATGCAGAGTTCCTATGTAGGGGCCTTATGTAGAGTCTACATGTAAAGTCCCTATGTGGGGTCCCTATCTAGTGTCAATATGTAGGGTCCCTATGTAGAGTCCTTGTGTAGAGTCTATATGTAACAGAAAAACTCCCAGAAAACCCTTTGGGGAAAAAGGGAAGAACCCTTGAGAAGGGACAGAGGGAGGAATCCCCCTTCCAGGATGAGCAGGCTGCAGTGGCTAATAACAACAACATAATAATATGGCAAATCATAGCGTATTGTACTTCTATACAGTGCTAATACTATACCTATAAGGTGTATTATGTAGGAGACAGACCTTGTATCACAGGAAGTGACTCAGCAGGAAGTGAGGAGACAGCCTCAACCTTACTTTCATCCTCCTCCTCCTCCTCCTCCGCACGTTCCTCCTTTCTCCAAACAAAATAGTGTGTTTTATTTTAGATTATATATATTAGTTTGTGCGCACCGTGCATACCCGCCACCTAACTCCTGATTAACAAACACTAAGGTGTCGTACCCACAAGTGGCTGAAGGGGGATGAGTTCCGAAAGACGACATTTGGACTTATATAACTTCTGATGATGATGTCACAAAGCGCCCGGCTCCTGAAACTGAAGAAATGGCGTCAACGTTCCTCTACTCACATAAAATTACAAACGGTTTTTCGTGTTGATCAAATTTGAATGACGTCAGAAATGACCCAGTGTTAGCGAGACCTCAATCATATGTGTGTGTACTGCGGTTGCCTTGTTTCAGATACTTTTAGGCCTGAAAAACGCAGGGAATAAAATTAAAACTACGCTGAGCAATAACAATAAAACTTGTGGGCTGGACCCCTAATAATAATAATAATAATAATAATAATAATAATAATAATAATAATGATGATGATGATGATGATGATGATGATAATAATGATAATAATAATAATAATAATAATAATAATAATAATGATGATGATGATAATAATGATAATAATGATAATAATAATAATAATAATGATGATGAGAATGATAATAAATATAGCTGCAGGCAGGAATACACAGGGTCCAGTTTAGTTGTGTTAGATACAATTTTCTGAGTTTCTGTGATGCAGTGATCAGGTGCCTTTATATTTAATGTTTTGGAAATAAATTGTGTATAATTAATGACATGTTTACTTTCAATGGAGGATCTCTTTTCATGTGTTTTTTCACACGAGTATTTCTCAGGCTCATGTGTTCAACAAATCAACGCAGACTTACGTCACTGAATGTTCCTCTTGTGTCGTTCAGTTTATATATCCCTGAAGAAAGGTGTTTTAACAATTACCATCGTTACTGGTTGACGCAGCGTGGAGGTCGCTTCCTCCAAAGGTTCTTAGGACTTCCTGCGGTGTGAAAACGTCTTCTTTGAGAATGTTTCGTTTTCATGGTTTTGTGAAACGCCACAAGTTTCTTGTGTTTGACGTACATGGGCCAGACGTGACCGTCAAACAGACCGGGCGGGTCTGGCACAGTGTAGTTCCTAGAGCTTCCTTTGAACGCAGCGCCGGCTCAAGCTTTCTGTCTGCGCGGGTTGTCGGCGAACGCTTTGCAGTCCGCAGGGCGCAAGTCGCTGGAGGGGGATGAGTTCCGAGAGACGAAGCTTGGACTTACAGAACCGGGGATGATGATGATGATGTCACAAAGCTCCCCGCCCCTCAAACAAATCCTCTCAACATTTCTCTACTTTCTCTTTCCAACAGTTTTTCAACCATTTCTGCTCCAAATGTAGATCAATATTGATCAAACTTGAATGACGAGACGTCTGAACGTCCTGGTTTCAAACGACACCTCAACCATGTCTGTGTGTACCGGGGTTGTCATGTTCCAGATCATTTTAGCCCTAAAAAAAGCAGAGAAGATTAATAATAATAAAAATCAGAGCAAATACAATACAACTACTATTAATAATAATAACAATGGATATAGCAATTAACGATAACAGCAATAATATAAAAGTACTTATAGTACTATAATAATAATAACAATAATAAATATAGCTGCAGGCAGCAATACAAGGGTCCAGTTTAGTCATGTTAGATACGTATTACAGTTTTCGGAGGTTCCCATCTATGTCTCTTAACCAAACCTTGTCATTGTTACAACTCACGGTGTTGAGTTGTGCCGTCACAGTGACGTTTGGGGCAGTAATGACGTATTTATGGAAGCTTACACAGTGAATCGAAGTTACATCAATTAAGTGGCCACGTCTTTCTGTCGATTCATGTTTCTTTGTGGGGGTTTTCCCGCAAATCCGGCAAAGTAAGTAGGGAACACGACACCACATCCGGAGTTACATCGTAATACAATGTCATCATTTACAAAAAGACCAAAGAGATCAATTGTATCAATCTGTATCTATCTTTTTGAGTCGTATTCTTATTTTATTTTTTATTGATATTATTGTATTCACTAACTGCATTACGTTTTAGGAATCGGTTTCAGTTAGTTAGCTTGGTAGGTATTAGGTTAGCTATTATGTTCGGTTTAGTCACTATTGTGCATAATCTCCGGGTGCGTTGCAGAGACATTTCACTGAATATAGTACCTATGAAAGTACGTATATGTATGTGACGAATAAACCTCTTGAATCTTCAATCCACGCCCCACACATACACAGTGTGTAACCACCACAGGGACACACACACACAGAGTGATGGAGTCTACACCACCCAGCACCATGTGAATGGACGTTCGTAGCCACAACCTGCACATTTATAATGAACTGGATGATGATGTCACAAAGCGTCTCACTCCACAAACTCATCTGGCTGCACCACCCGACCACAGGTTCTACAACCTTGATGTGTGGGTGATGCAGCATCGTTCTCCTGCTTCTGGTCAAATTTCATCTGTTTTTTCACTGATTCCTGCTCCGTATGTGGATCCATTTGGATCAAACGTGAACCACGAGATGTCTGAGACGTCCCGGTTCTAACGACACCTCAACCGCGTCCGTGGCTGCAGCGGTTGTTCTAGAAAAACCCAGCCCGAAAAATGTCAAGGAGAATAATAATAAATATCTGAACCATAGCATTAGGGCAATATATACTACGTCTAATGATGATGATGATGATGATGATGTCTGTCTCTCCAGTGTGCAGTCTATCCTGTCGTATCCAGAATCAGGGATTGTCGCTGACATTGAGGTTGATGGTTTCCTTCCGGACTCCGACTCCTTCTACCAGATCCAGAGCCAACCAATCACCATCAGGTCAGTAGAGCAGTAGGTCGGTAGGGCGGCAGGTCAGCAGGTCAGATGACGTTTTGAACTAACTCGTGTTATGGTCTCTCCTACAGCCCTCCTGAGACATCCTCATCACCTTCCTCCTCATCATCACTGCCGTCAGCCATGACCTCCAGGTAGGAGAACTGCAGGAAGAATGGAGGGATGAGTGAAAGGAAAGGAGACTGGGTGATGGTGACCTGATGCTTGGACATCACGTGTCCACCAGGGGGCTGATGAAGGTGGATGTTTGGGTGTAATGTCTCCACGTGTCCACCAGGGTGCTGCTGAGGCAGGATCTGATGCGGCAGCAGGCCCGGGAGGAGGAGCTGAAGGAGGCGCAGCAGCTCGCCTCCACCCAGAGCCTCCTCCGCCCCCCAGCGGACTCCTCCTCTCCCATCTCCGTCAGCTCCATCCAGGGCTCCTCCAGGCCCACGCTGCTCCCCAGGGATGTTCTGAAGGTACGGTGCCACCACAACACACCAGCGCAGACTGGTCGCACTGGCAGCTCCCAGTGTCCCCACGAGCAGACTGATGTACCGTGCCCCCAGGTCCAGACCCACCTGGAGAACCCCACCCGGTACCACATCCAGCAGGCTCAGCGCCAGCAGGTCAAGCAGTACCTGGCCAATCAGGCTCCGGGGCCGGTGCCTGGTCACATCCCCCAATCGGGGTCCGCCCCCAATGGCACATCTCCCAGCAGCCACCTGGCTGTGCTCAGCCTGGCGTCCAAAGAAGAGGTGAGTCAGAGAGATTGGTGGATGAGTGATGGATGAATGGATAATGGATGGATGGATGATGGGTGTATGGATGGATGGATGATAAATGACGGATGGATGATTGATGGATGGATGGCGGATGGAGGATGGGTGGATGATAGATGGATGGATGATGAACGATCTATGATGAATGGATGGATGACATATGATGTACGATGGGTGGATGGATGGATGATGGGTGGATGCAGAGATGTACATGTTGACAAATGGAATGTTCCGTGTAGTTAGCGTTGTATGTATGGTGTCAGGTTGCTATGGTAACCCTACTTCCTGGTCACTGCTCTGACGCTGTGTTGCGATTGGTGGAATCAGGCGGAGGAAGCGGTGATTGATGACATCATCAGTCTGGAGTCCAGCCTCAACGACAACTTCCTGTCTGGACAAGCAAGCACGGTAACACACACATTCAGTCACACGCACGCACGCACGCACGCACGCACGCACGCACGCACGCACGCACGCACGCACGCACGCACGCACGCACGCACGCACGCACGCACGCACACACACACACACACACACACACACAGTAGCACACACACACACACACACACACACACACACACACACACACACACACACACAGTCGGTGCGTTAGGTGCAGTCGGTGCGTTAGGTGCAGTCGGTGAGTTAGGTGCAGTCGGTAGGTTAGGTGCAGTCGGTTAGTTAGGTGCAGTCGGTTAGTTAGGTGCAGTCGGTTAGTTAGGTGCAGTCGTGCGTTAGGTGTAGTCGGTGAGTTAGGTGCAGTCGGTGAGTTAGGTGCAGTCGGTGAGTTAGGTGCAGTCGGTGAGTTAGGTGCAGTCGGTAGGTTAGGTGCAGACGGTTAGTTAGGTGCAGTCAGTTAGTTAGGTGCAGTCGTGCGTTAGGTGCAGTCGGTGAGTTAAGTGCGGTCGGTGTGTTTGGTGCGGTTGGTGCAGTCGGTGCGGTGGATGTGTTAGGTGCGGTTGGTGTATCAGGTGCAGTTGGGGAGTCAGGTGCAGTTGGGGAGTCAGGTGCAGCCGGGGAGTCAGGTGCAGCCGGTGAGTTAGGTGCAGCCGGTGACTTAGTTTCAGTCGGTGCGTTAGGTGCAGTCGGTGCGTTAGGTGTGGTCAGTGCGTGAGGTGCAGTCGGTGTGTAGGTGCGTTCGATTTGTTAGGTGCGGTTGGTGCGTGAGGTGCAGTCAGTACGGTTTGTGTGTTAGGTGCAGTCGGTGCGTTAGGTGCAGTCGGTGACTTAGTTTCAGTCGGTGCGTTAGGTGCAGTCGGTGCGTTAGGTGTGGTCAGTGCGTGAGGTGCAGTCGGTGTGTAGGTGCGTTCGATTTGTTAGGTGCGGTTGGTGCGTGAGGTGCAGTCGGTGCGCTAGGTGTAGTCGTGAGTTACGTGCAGTCGGTGTGTTAGGTGCAGTCAGTACGGTTTGTGTGTTAGGTGCAGTCGGTGCGTTAGGTGCAGTCGGTGACTTAGTTTCAGTCGGTGCGTTAGGTGCAGTCGGTGAGTTTGGTGCAGTCGGTGATTTAGGTGCAGTCGGTGTGTTAGGTGCGGTCGGTGCGTTACGTGCAGTCAGTGCGGTCGGTGTGTTAGGTGCGTTCGATTTGTGAGGTGCGTTCAGTTGGTAAGTTAGGTGCAGTCGGTGGTGTCGTGTGTTAGGTGCGTTAGGTGCAGTCGGTGAGTAAGGTGCAGTTGGTGCGTTAGGTGCAGTCGGTGCGGTTGGTGCAGTCGGTGCGGCCGATGTGTTAGGTGCAGTTAGTGCATCAGGTGCGGTCGGCGAGTCAGGTGCAGTCGGTGAGTCAGGTGCAGTTGGTGAGTTAGGTGCAGTCGGTGCGTTAGGTGTAGTCGGTGAGTTAGGTGCAGTCGGTGAGTTTGGTGCAGTCGGTGAGTTGGGTGCAGTCGGTAAATTAGGTGCAGTCAGTTTGTTAGGTGCAGTCGGTGAGGTAGGTGCGGTCAGTGCTTTAGGTGCAGTCGGTGAGTAAGGTGCAGTCGGTGAGTTAGGGGCAGTCGGTGAGTTAGGTGCAGTCGGTGCGGTTGGTGTGTTAGGTGCAGTCGCTGCGTTACGTGCAGTCGGTGCGTTACGTGCAGTCAGTGCGTTACGTGCAGTCAGTGCGGTTGGTGTGTTAGGTGCGTTTGATTTGTGAGGTGCGTTAGGTTCAGTCGGTAAGTTCGGTGCAGTAGGTGTGTTGGGTGCAGTCGGTGCGTTAGGTGCAGTTGGTGATTTAGGTGCAGTCGGTGAGTGAGGTGCAGTCGGTAAGTGCAGTGCAGTCGGTAAGTTAGGTGCAGTCGGCGAGTGAGGTGCAGTTGGTGAGTGAGGTGCAGTCGGTGAGTTTTGGTGTGTTAGATGCGGTCGTTGTGTAGGTGCAGTCGCTGTGTTATGTGCAGTCGGTGCGTTAGGTGCGGTCGGTGAGTTAGGTGCAGTCGGTGAGTTAGGTGCAGTCGGTGAATTAGGTGCAGTTGGTGCAGTCGGCGTGTTAGGTGCAGTCACTGCGTTACGTGCAGTCAGTGCGGACGGTGTGTTAGGTGCGTTCGATTTGTGAGGTGCCTTAGGTTCAGTCAGTGCGTTAGGTGCAGTCGGTGAGTTAGGTGCGGTCGGTGAGTTAGGTGCGGTCGGTGAGTTAGGTGCGGTCGGTGCATTCGGTGCGGTCGGTAAGTGAGGTGCAGTCAGTGAGTTAGGTGCAGTCGGTGAGTTAGGTGCAGTCGGTGCGGTTGGTGTGTTAGATGCGGTCGGTGTGTTAGGTGCAGTCGGTTAGTTAGGTGCAGTCGGTGCGGTTGGTGTGTTCGGTGCGTTCGATTTGTGAGGTGCAGTTGGTGCGTTAGGTACAGTCGGTGAGTTCGGTGCAGTCGTGAGTTAGGTGCAGTCAGTGCGTTAGGTGCAGTCGGTGCGTTAGGTATAGTCAGTGCGTTTGGCGCAGTCGGTGCGGTCGATGTGTTAGGTGCAGTCGTGAGTTAGGTGCAGTCGGTGCTCTAGCTGCAGTCGGTGCATTGGGTGAAGTTGTGCGTTAGGTGCAGTTGGTGAGTAAGGCGTAGTCGGTGTGTTAGGTGCAGTCGATGCGTAAGGTGCAGTCGGTGTGTTAGGTGCAGTCGATGCGTAAGGTGCAGTCGGTGTGTTAGGTGCAGTCGGTGTGTTAGGTGCAGTCGGTGCGTTAGGTGCAGTTGGTGCGTTAGGTGCAGTCGGTGAGTAAGGCGTAGTCGGTGTGTTAGGTGCAGTCGATGCGTAAGGTGGAGTCGGTGTGTTAGGTGCAGTCGGTGTGTTAGGTGCAGTCGGTGCGTTAGGTGCAGTCGGTGTCATGATCTCCGCTTTCATCTATCTTCTCCTCCCTCTCCTTACCTGCCTCATTAGCCCAACTCCATTCACCTGCGCACACAGCTGTTCCAGATCTGCAATCTAACCACTATAGAAGCCTCTCTCACCAGTCACCCTTTGCCAGATTGTTTTCGGTGCTTGCACCAGACTCTCCGGCTTGATTCCCCGCTACCGACCACGTATCCTGCCTGCCCCCCCGCCTGTCTTCCGTCCGCTCTACAAATAAAAGACATTACCAAATATCCCTGCCTGTCTTTGTGCTGCAATTGGGTCCTAACCACACCCGTTACAGTCGGTGCGTTAGGTGTAGTCGGTGCGTTTGGTGCGTTGACGTGGACCCTCGCGGCTCCACAGGTGTCTGAAGTGTCATTTGGCCTGTACGACTCTATCAGAGCGCACCTGGCCCCTGTGTGTTACTATAGCAACCGGCTCACACACACCAGGAGTGTCATGTGGACAGAACCAGAAGCAGAACCGTTGCTGCTCTGATGCACATGGCAGCGCATGGGTGGAGAAACAAGAGGGAAAAGCCTCTTTTCATGAAGCCTTTACAATGAGTGTGTGTGGGAGACTCCGCCCTTTTCTGTGAGCGCGTGGACAGGATCCCTACAGGTCACGTACAGTTGGTGTCCGCTCTGCATCGCATAACCTGCATTTAGGTGAAAAGCTTCACACAGTGACGGCGACTCCATCGGCATGGTGGTGCTCCATTTCCCTGCAGCTGGAAAACTCTGGGAGGAGAAAAACCCAAAATGGAGAATCACACTAAGGATGAAAAACACAAGTTGTGCAAAAAACACTTGATAGAAACTTCCATTTCAAGAGGAAACATTTGGAAGCAGTCAGCAAACACACTTCCTGCTGTGTGTGTGTGTGTGTGTGTGTGTGTGTGTGTGTGTGTGTGTGTGTGTGTGTGTGTGTGTGTGTGTGTGTGTGTGTGTGTGTGTGTGTGTTTAAAAGACAGATAGCTTACTGTGGAACTTTAGGGACGTTTCCTCATTTCTCAGCAGAAAGAGGAAGAGTCTCTGTCTCTCTCTCTCTCTCTCTCTGTCTCTGTCTCTCTCTGTCTGTCTCTGTCTCTCTCTGTCTCTGTCTCTCTCTGTCTCTGTCTCTCTGTCTGTCTCTCTCTCTCTCTGTGGCTTCAGTCTTTGAAACATGAGGATCGTAGTTTTACTCTCGGAAAATGACAAAAAAAGGTTTAAGACCGAGGTAAGACCCGTCTTACTGCTTATATACCCGTCTTACTGCTGATATTCCCGTCTGACTGCTTATATACCTGTCTTACTGCTGATATTCCCGTCTGACTGCTTATATGCTCATTGCGCTACTAATATTCCCGTCTGACTGCTTATATACCGTCTTACTGCTGATATTCCCGTCTGACAGCTTATATACTCGTTGCGCTACTAATATACCCATTACTGCTTATATACCCGTCTTACTGCTTATAAATCCGTCACATTGCTTATATACCCGTCTCACTGCTTATATACCTGTAACTGCTGATATTCCCGTCTCACTGCTTATAAATCTGTCTCATTGCTTGTATACCTGTCTCACTGCTCATATACCGTCTGACTGCTTATATGATAATGATGATAATATAATAACATTTATAACAACCCAACAGAACAGGATCAGAGCAAACACAAAAGCAGGTTTTCGCTAAACAAGGTGACCAGGACCTGGTCCAGCTCCGTAATCGTTCGTACTTTACGTATGATTCAACTCTTTAAGTTCAGATCAGTGACCTTTGACCTCTGACCTGGTGGGGGGAGGGGGTGTCAGTGTGAGGGCGTATCCTGATGTCTGTCCCGCTCTGTGATTGGTCCATCCAGCTGCCCAGCTCAGGGAAGCTGCTGGACCTTTACAGCAGCGCTGCCACGCCCTCCATCACCGTTAGCAACAGCTGCCCTGCCGACCTGGGCAGCGTCAAGAGGGAGCGACACGGTAAGTGGACTGGGTGGGAATGTATATACACTATATATACATATATATACTGTATATGAATATAGTATGTATATCCTGTATCTATACGTTGTATATATAGTATGTATATATACTGTATATATACATATAGTTAGTTTGTATTTTCTGTGTTCAGATGTGGAGAGCAACGTTCTGATGAAAGAACGACAGAAGAAAAACAATCACAACCTCAGTAAGTACTACAGGATTACTACAGTATTACTACAGCCCAACTACAGCATTACTACAGCATTACTACAGCATAACTACAGCATTACTACTGTATTAGTACAGCATTGCTACTGTATTACTCTTGTATTACTGCAGCATTACTACTCTATTACTACAGCATTACTATTGTATTTTTACAGCATTAATACTGTAGTACTACAGCACTACTATTTATTACTACAGCATTACTACAGTATTACAACAGCATTACTACAGCATTACTGTATTACTACAGCATTACTACAGCATTACTAGTAGTACTACCGTAGTAATACTACATTTAGCAAAAGTATTACTACAGCAATATGACTGTAGTATTACTGTAGTACTACATGTTGTCAGTGTTATGCAAGTATTGTATGACATACTTTTGTAATATCAGTGTATAGAGATTTGGATCATACTAGTGTTTAATATGTTCAGTTTGAATCTTTGTACTGTGTGAACTGTAATGTGTACTTCTGTAATACTTAATTATTTTACTGTTTACAGTCGAGAGAAGACGAAGATTCAACATCAACGATCGTATTAAAGAATTAGAAACTCTGATTCCAAAAACCACTGAACTGTGAGTACACGCAGAATACACAGAATACACAGTGTACCACCTGGTACCAACTCAGTAGTACTGTGTAGTATTGTGTGGTACTAAGCTAGTACTGTGTACAGGGATGTGCGCTGGAACAAGGGCAGCATCCTCAAAGCATCAGTGGACTACATCAGGAAGCTGCAGAAGGAGCAGCAGAGAGCGAGACAGGTGGAGGTGAGACAGAAAACGCTGGAGGACACCAATCGGTCCCTGCTACTCCGTATACAGGTACCCGTCTCACATCCACCTGTCTCACATTCATCTGTCTCACATCCACTCGTCTCACATCCAGGACTACACTGCGCTCCTAGGTGATGGGTGTGTTGTTTCTCGGTCTTGTAGGAGATGGAGCTCCAGGCCGGTCTGCAGGGTTTGCCTCCGCCTCCCCCTCCTCCACCCCCCAGCTCCTCCTCCTTTGACCCCCCCACCTTCTCATGCTCCCCATCTGTGCCCCCCCTGCTGGACCTGGACACCATCAGCTTTGTGGAGCTGGACGACCACCAGGTGGAGGCGGGGCTCTTCTCCCCGGAGCTGATGGCTGAAGTGGGCCTCCAGGGTCTCGGAGGCCTGGAGGACCTGCAGGGTCTGGGGGGTCTGCGGGGTCTGGGGGGTCTGGGGGACGTCCTGATGGACACTGGAAGTCACGCACCTGATCCTCTGCTCTGCTCAGTGTCTGGCGGCAGCAGCAGAAGAAGCAGCTTCAGCATGGAGGACTGAAGCTGTGATGTCACCAGGCAGCAAGCTCATTGGTCCAAACGCAGCAAGCTCATTGGTCCAAATTGACCAAAACAGGATTTTTTTGATCAAAAAACATTACCCAAAGAAAGGAGAGTATTTAGCAGCTTCTACATTGTTAAATCACAACCAATCACACGTTTCCTCTGGAGACACTGAGGCACTTCCTGGTTTGGACTGAAACATCGTGGAGGTGCGCCATCGTCCCGGGGGGGGGGGGGGGGGTCCAGGATAGGAAGTTCACGTCACGTTAGAACCGCAGCTCGGTTCCAAAATATACAAAATGGGAAAACTCAAGTCGTTCCAGGTGTGTCCAAACAATTTGTACTGACCGCTTGTCCTCAGAGCTGCTTCCTGCACCGGGTGCTTGTGGGAGCCGCCCGACGGGCTCGGTGCCTCTGGCCCCACCGCCCCCCCGTTTGCAGTGGAGGGGTCTTTAAGTTTTACAACCTAAAGAGTGTTCAGGTCCTCGTGTTCTGCTGCGGTTCGCCCTGTTCTCCTCCTGATGAAGCCTAGGACGGCATGGACCAGACAGGAGCCGCTCCCTTTTGTTATCATCATTATTATTGTTATTATTATTGTTATTGTTATTATTATAAGAGGTTCAGTTGACCTGTATGAAATATTATATTGATATTATTTTTTTCCATGACAGGGAAGACATCATGTCTTGTCGGTGATGCTCATTGGTCACATGTCGCTCATGTCCGCTGCTTGTAAACCCCTGGTCTGCCGCCGGGGGAAACCTGTCTCACCACAGGGGTTTCCTTCCCAGGGGCCGATAAAGCAGAAGGACGGCGCGTAAAGCTCCCAATTCAGACACCCCTAAAATCACTTTCTCCTCCATATTGCGCAGGTACTTCCTGTTTGCTCCGGCTCTTGTTTCTATTGGCCCAGCGCGGATGATGTCATGTTGCCTCCGACTCACGCCCCGCCGCAAACAACCGAGACACACACCCCGTGGGTCACGGTAGAAGTCCACCCTGTACGGGCATGGCGTGGCGTGGCGTACGGGCGTGGCGTGGCGTGGCGTGGTGTGGTGTGGCGTACGGGCGTGGCGTGGCGTGGCGTGGTGTGGCGTGGCGTACGGGCGTGGCGTACGGGTGTGGCATGGCAGACGGGTGCGGCGTAGCGTGGTGTGGCATGGCATACGGGTGCGGTGTGGCGTGGCGTACGTGTGTGGCGTGGTGTGCGGGCGTGGCGTGGTGTACGGGCGCTGCGTGGCGCGGCGTGTGTGGCGTGGCGTACAGGCGTAGCGCGGCGTGTGTGTGTGGCATGGCGTACGTGTGTGGCGTACGGGTGTGTCGTGGCGTGCAGTAAGTTCTGCTTCATATTAAATCCATGTTACTCCACTGCTGCGGCTCCACCGGTCACGTCGCGGCTTCCGTCTATTTGTGCAAGAGGAGTTTTTTCTCCAACTGCTCGCGGCTACACAGCGTTTTCAATATGAACGGGAGATAAAACGACAGAGAAATGTTTAGGTAAAGAGCGCGATCAACTTAAATACATGGCTCTACATTGTACCAGAGACTAGAGCTGCTGTGGGTGTGTTTTGGGGGGGTTGGGGGTCGTGTGGATGAAGAGGGGAGAGGGACGTGAGGACAGTGGAAGGAGAGAGAGAGAGAGTGTCTGAAGAGAAGTCTGTGACAAAAGGGACACGCCGCGAGGCTTCAACCCCCGCGGCAGGAAATAGAAGCGTCGTGGGCTTGACACGGAGGTTCCGTCCGCGTCCGTCTGGTGGACCCCGCCACGCCTCACAGTACTGTCAAACTGTGTTAAAAAACATCTAAATGTCTCTCGCTACAACGCGTCTGGGACGCTTCACCACGCCGCAGGTGGAGAACCGCGCTGCGTGCCACGCCCGTACACACCCGTCCTGTTGAAGGACCTTCAGAGACAGAAAGGAGGAGGAGCCTTTGTGATGGGGCGGGGCCTCGGAGAACTACTGCTCCTCTGGTCAGGACGCCCCTGGTGGCAGACAGTACAGTACACAGTGCAGTACACAGTACACAGTTGAATTGGATAATCTTGATTTGATTATTTCAGCTTGTTGAGTTTCAAAGGGATTTTTTACAGATATTTTATATTTAGTTTTATTTTTATTTTCATGTTGTGTTTGTTTTAATCTGATTCATGTTCGATAAAAAAACAACACATTTTATATAAAAAAAAAAGTCAAACAGTGTTTTGTATCTTTTCTTATTATTTCAACTAAAATAGATCACTTTCTTATTAGGGGTCCGATATTGTACCAATATTGCTTGAGAATGTCCAGTTGGGCCGCATCCAGTGTGCGGCGTGGTAGTATTAAGAAATAAGCAAACTTCTGATTTACGTGTATACTTATTTCTTACCTGGTAGATATCAGTAGATCTAAAACCCTGCTCCACATTACTTTGCCGGATTAATGAAAAACACAATAAAGAATAATCCTAATATGTCATCAGCGCGTCCCTCAAAAACACTGAAATGTGCGACTCAGTGATGAGTTCAAAATCCAGCGAGGTGTTGGAAAAATAGAAGCAGTGCAATGGTAATAACTCACAGAAATAGTTAGTTATTTCCTCCCGTTCCTTCTGGAACATTGGGCGACGAGCCCCCACCATGTGCTCCTTACCAGAATGGCTTCTTCTCGTTGTTTCCGTAACATGCTTTTTTTGACGGGGTGAGGTTGTTAACCCCACGCCCAACCGCCAACCTGGAGGACCGGACCAGGTGCTGACTTACCCGTGTCACAAAGGCATTATTATTATTATTATTATTATTATTATTACTGTTATCATTATTATATATTTACAAAATACCACACATATTTAGTATTTCATGGAAATGGAACTTACTGAAAATGTAATTAAAGGAAAAAAGTAAACAAATAAATTCAGTAAATTTGACTATTGTAAATCTACGTGGATACCTCACAATTGACTAAAACGAGACACGTCGTCACCGAGACACCAGATGTACTTAAATAAACAAGGTACGTTATAACAAAGAAAATATTTAGTTTAAAGTAAAAAATAAACTGTTGTTTTAAAGAAACATGTATAAACAGTTTCCTACAGACAAACGTAGCAGATCTAAATGAAAAGACAAAGTGTTAGGAAAAGTTCTCCTAAAATATTTCTAATGACAAATTAATGTTAAAGTTCCCTAAATGTTGTCTGCATTAAAATATAGACAAGTCATCTATTAAACTGAATTTTACAATTGTAGATCATCTGTATATACATAGGCATATATTCTTTCTATCTATTCCATTTTATTTCAATTTATTTTTATTGTATTTTATTCTATATATTTTTATCTTATTCTATAAGTATTCAACTTACTGTATTACGTTTTAGGAGTCAGTCGGTCTATTAGAAAGGAATTTTCTACTTTTATTTTTTTTCCTAGGACATATTGTGTGCTATCACCGGGTGCGTTGCATTACATTTCACTGCATATATATATGAAAGTATATGTATGTATATGTATGTGACGAATAAAAATCTTGAATCTTAAATCTAGATTATTAACAGAAATAATTCAATGAAATAGCAATTACAACTAACATGTCTTTATTATATTTCTATAATAAAATGTATTTATTATTGTTATGAAAAGTAAAGTTGTTTTTGTTATTGTTCCAGATGCCGAAAAGTAGTTGTCAAGGTCAGTCACAATATTAGCACTTCACGGTGTTTTGATGTTTGGAATGCAAATTTTGATGCATTTCACTTAAAACAAAAAACTGTAATACATACCTTAAACAAATAAACTGGACCCTTTGTATTGCTGCCTGCAGCTTTAATTATTATTACTATTATACGTACTAACAGTTATTATTATGAATGTATTTATTATTATGATTGTTATTATTGTTGTTGTTATTATTATTATTATTATTATTATTATTATTATTATTATTATTATTATATGTACAAATTAGTATAATTATCCATTTATTTATTATTGATGCACGTACAAACAAATATGAAGCATTTTCCAGAAATGAAAGATTTGGTTCCATCGTTTTTATTTACATTGATGATATTAAATATAAAAGTCCATATTTACATAAAGAGGCCACACCCAGCGTGGGGCTGCAGCGTGGCGGGGTCCACCAGGCTGCACTCCAGGGGCGTGTCCACCGAGAAGTGGGTGCTCTGCCGGGGGGGGCGGCCCCCCCGCTGGGGTGGGGGCAAATCCGAGTGGCGGGCGGGAAGAGGAGGAGAGAAGAAGAAAGGATGGAGGAGAGCCTGGTGGAGGAGAGGAGGCTCAGTGTGAGTGTCTGTGTTCTATGTTTGTGTGTGTGTGTCCTCAGTGTGTGTGTGTGTGTGTGTGTGTGTGGCCTCAGTGTTTGTGTGTGTGTGTGTCCTCAGTGTGTGTGTGCATGTGTGTCCTCAGTGTGTGTGTGTGTGTCCTCAGTGTGTGTGTGTGTGTGTCCTCAGTGTGTGTGTGCATGTGTGTCCTCAGTGTGTATGTGTGTGTGCTCTCAGTGTGTGTGTGTGTGCTCTCAGTGTGTGTGTGTGTGTTCTCAGTGTGTGTGTGTGTGTGTGTCCTCAGTGTGTGTGTGTGTGTGCTCTCAGTGTGTGTGTGTGTGTTCTCAGTGTGTGTGTGTGTGTGTGTCCTCAGTGTGTGTGTGTGTGTGTCCTCAGTGTGTGTGTGCATGTGTGTCCTCAGTGTGTATGTGTCTGTGTTCTCAGTGTGTGTGTGTGTTCTCAGTGTGTGTGTGTGCTCTCAGTGTGTGTGTGTGTGTTCTCAGTGTGTGTGTGTGTGTGTGTGTCCTCAGTGTGTGTGTGTGTGTCCTCAGTGTGTGTGTGCATGTGTGTCCTCAGTGTGTATGTGTGTGTGTTCTCAGTGTGTGTGTGTGCTCTCAGTGTGTGTGTGTGCTCTCAGTGTGTGTGTGTGTGCTCTCAGTGTGTGTGTGTGTGTGTGTGTCCTCAGTGGGTGTGTGTGTGTGTCCTCAGTGTGTGTGTGCATGTGTGTCCTCAGTGTGTATGTGTGTGTGTTCTCAGTGTGTGTGTGTGCTCTCAGTGTGTGTGTGTGTGCTCTCAGTGTGTGTGTGTGTGCTCTCAGTGTGTGTGTGTGTGCGCTCAGTGTGTGTGTGTGTGCTCTCAGTGTGTGTGTGTGTGTTCTCAGTGTGTGTGTGTGTGTGTGTGCGTGTCCTCAGTGTGTGTGTGTGTGTGTGTGTGTGTGCGTGTGCGTGTCCTCAGTGTGTGTGTGTGTGTGTGTGTGTGCGTGTCCTCAGTGAGTGTGTGTGTGGTGCATGTCCTCAGTGTGTGTGTGTGTGTGTGTGTGTCCTCAGTGTGTGTGTGTATGGTGCATGTCCTTAGTGTGTGTGTGTGTGTGTGTGTGTGTGTGTGCGTGTCCTCAGTGTGTGTGTGTGTGTGTGTGTTTGTGTCCTCAGTGTGTGTGTGTGTGGTGCATGTCCTCAGTGTGTGTGTGTGTGTGTGTGTCCTCAGTGTGTGTGTGTGTGTGGTGCATGTCCTCAGTGTGTGTGTGTATGGTGCATGTCCTTAGTGTGTGTGTGGTGCATGTCCTCAGTGTGTGTGTGTGGTGCATGTCCTCAGTGTGTGTGTGTATGGTGCATGTCCTCAGTGTGTGTGTGTGGTGCATGTCCTCAGTGTCTGTGTGTGTATGGTGCATGTCCTCAGTGTGTGTGTGTGGTGCATGTCCTCAGTGTGTGTGTGTGTGTGTGTGTCCTCAGTGTGTGTGTGTATGGTGCATGTCCTCAGTGTGTGTGTGTGTGTGTGTGTGTCCTCAGTGTGTGTGTGTGTGTGGTGCATGTCCTCAGTGTGTGTGTGTGTGTGTATGGTGCATGTCCTCAGTGTGTGTGTGTTCACCTGTCGGGCTGTGCAGCGCTGCTTGGACTGATAGACCAGGAAGCTGCAGAGCAGGTCCACGGCCTGGGGGGCGGAGTCAGGAAACAACTCGGCCAATGGGATCGCAGCGTTCTCCTTAAAACTGATTTTATTATAATCTGGGAGGTCCACGATCTCCTGCAGAGAGAGACAGGTGGCAGACAGACAGGCAGACAGACAGGTAATGTTTCAGTTAGTACGCCCTCTGGTGGACAGTGTTTCCATGACAACAGAGTGACAGATCATTGATGGCGAATCTCATTTGCAACAGGAAGTAACGGTTTACAGTGAATATTGATATGTGGGACTAATAAAGGTTTATCTTTCTTACATGTAGTAGGATATGCAGTATAACATGTAGTAGTATATGTAGTAGTACATATAGTAGGATATGCAGTAGCACATGTAGTAGTACACCTAGTACATGCAGTAGAACATGGAGTAGTACATGTAGTACATGTAGTTTATGTCCTAGTACATGTAGTAGCATACGCAGTGGAACATGTTGTAGTATATGTAGTAGTACATATAGTAGGATATGCAGTAGTACATGTAGTAGTACATGTAGTAGTACATGTAGTAGTGCATGTAGAAGTGCATGTAGTACATGTAGTAGTACATGCAGCAGTACATGTCGTACTACATAGTAGTATATGTAGTATATGTAGTACATGTAGTAGTACGTGTAGTAGTAGGTGTAGTAGTACATGTAGTAGTAGGTGTAGTAGGGCGTACAGGCCAGTGGTGCTGGGTGGGTGTGCCCAGTATCCTGAGGACGCAGCACAGCTGCTCAATGTCGTTTTCTCCAGGAAACAAAGGAGACGAACTGAGGAGCTCAGCCAGGATGCAGCCCACTGCCCTGCAGCAAGTACACAGGAGTACACATTAGTACACAGGAGTACACAGAAGTACACAGAAGTACACAGGAGTACACAGAAGTACACAGGAGTACACAGAAGTACACAGGAGTACACAGGAGTACTCTTGCCGTGCTTTGCTACACAGTTGAGCTGGCCATGATGGAGCTGGCCATGGTGGAGCTGGCCAAGGTGGAGCTGGCCAAGGTGGAGCTGGCCATGATGGAGCTGGCCAAGGTGGAGCTGGCCAAGGTGGAGCTGGCCATGATGGAGCTGGCCAAGGTGGAGCTGGCCATGATGGAGCTGGCCATGGTGGAGCTGGCCAAGGTGGAGCTGGCCAAGGTGGAGCTGGCCATGATGGAGCTGGCCAAGGTGGAGCTGGCCAAGGTGGAGCTGGCCATGATAGAGCTGGCCGAGGTGGAGCTGGCCAAGGTGGAGCTGGCCATGATAGAGCTGGCCAAGGTGGAGCTGGCCAAGGTGGAGCTGGCCATGATGGAGCTGGCCAAGGTGGAGCTGGCCGCACAAGACTTTGTGTGGGCTTCACCACCTGATGTTGGTGCAGGGTCAACTCCAGGTGGTGCTGAGGACGTCATATTCCATTACATTGATCAGACGCTTTTATCCAAAGCGACTTACAATTGTTCAAGCACCGACGGACGCAGCCATCAGGAGCAATGAGGGGTTAAGTGTCTTGCTCAAGGCCCGCCGCCCTGCAGGGCATGACATGTACACACACCCACATGTTACTAATACAACAGAGTACCTGGAGTATTTGTAGTATTTGTACTACTGCGCTTATACTAGTAGGAGTGCGGTACTACAGCTAAAGGAATGAGACCAACAGGTTGGTTTAAAGTGAAGGCAGTTAGTCAGAAGTTAATTAGCGGTTAGTTTGTAGTTAGTTTGTAGTTAGTTTGTAGTTAGTTAGCAGTTAGTTTGTAGTTAGTTTGTAGTTAGTTTGTAGTTAGTTAGTAGTTAGTAAGCAGTTAGTTTGTAGTTAGTTTGTAGTTAGTTAGCAGTTAGTTAGCAGTTAGTTAGTAGTTAGTTAGCAGTTAGTTAGTAGTTAGTTAGTTAGTAGTTAGTTAGTAGTTAGACTGTAGTTAGTTAGCGGTTAGTTTGCGGTTAGTTTGCAGTTAGCTAGCAGTTAGTTAGCAGTTAGTTAGCAGTTAGTTAGCAGTAACTTAGTAGTTAGTTAGTAGTTGGTGAGCAGTTAGTAAGCAGATAGTTAGTAGTTAGTTGGCTGTTAGTTGGCTGTTAGTTAGCAGTTAGTTAGTGGTTAGTTAGCGGTTGGTTAGCGGTTGGTTAGCGGTTAGTTAGTAGTTGGTTAGCGGTTAGTTAGGAGTTAGTGAGCGATTGGTTAGTGGTTGGTAAGCGGTTAGTTAGTAGTTGGTTAGCTGTTGGTTAGCTGTTGGTTAGCAGTTGGTTAGCAGTTGGTTAGCAGTGAGGGGGAAGCAGTAAAGTATAAAACGTGTTACTATTAGTTTAAGGCGTTTTCACCAGAGGTCGACGCCCTCGTCGTACTTCCTGGCTCCGTACAGCAGCTCTGGAGCCCGGTACCACCTGAAAACACACAGAACTAGTCACAACCAACTAGTAACCAGCCACTAAAAAACTACTAACTACACACTAGTCAATTTAACTAGTAGATTATGTTAGTAGAATGTAGGTTTAGCTAGAGCTGGTTAGTTTAGTTACTAACTCAGAGCTGCTTAGTGTAGTTAGTAGCTCAGGGTTGATTAGTCTAGTTCCTAGCTCAAAGCTGGTTAGTCTAGTTCCTAGCTCAAAGCTGGTTAGTCTAGTTCCTAGCTCAAAACTGGTTAGTTTAGTTCCTAGCTCAAAGCTGGTTAGTTTAGTTCCTCGCTCAAAGCTGGTTAGTCTAGTTCCTAGCTCAAAGCTGGTTAGTTTAGTTCCTCGCTCAAAGCTGGTTAGTTTAGTTCCTCGCTCAAAGCTGGTTAGTCTAGATCCTAGCTCAAAGCTGGTTAGTTTAGTTCCTCGCTCAAAGCTGGTTAGTCTAGTTCCTAGCTCAAAGCTGGTTAGTCTAGTTCCTAGCTCAAAGCTGGTTAGTCTAGTTCCTAGCTCAAAGCTGGTTAGTCTAGTTCCTAGCTCAAAGCTGGTTAGTCTAGTTCCTAGCTCAAAGCTGGTTAGTTTAGTTCCTCGCTCAAAGCTGGTTAGTTTAGTTCCTCGCTCAAAGCTGGTTAGTTTAGTTCCTCGCTCAAAGCTGGTTAGTCTAGTTCCTAGCTCAAAGCTGGTTAGTTTAGTTCCTAGCTCAAAGCTGGTTACATTACATTACATTACATTACATTGATCAGAGGCTTTTATCCAAAGCGACTTACAATTGTTCAATCACAGACGGACGCAGCCATCAGGAGCAATTAGGGGTTAAGTGTCTTGCTCAAGGACACTACAGCATGCTAGCAGGAGGAGCCTGGGATCCAACCAGCAACCTTTAGATTACTAGACCACCAGCTCTACCGCCTGCTCTAGCGCCTGAGCTACCACCCCCTGGTGGTTAGTTTAGTTCCTAGCTCAAAGCTGGTTAGTCTAGTTCCTAGCTCAAAGCTGGTTAGCTAGGTCCTAGCTCAAAGCTGGTTAGCTAGGTCCTAGCTCAAAGCTGGTTAGCTAGGTCCTAGCTCAAAGCTGGTTAGTCTAGTTAGTAGCTCAGGGCTGGTTAGTTGTGGCAGCACCTGGTGGCCACCTGGTGGCTGTACAGGCGGTCGTGCTGGGGGGAGAAGAGCCGGGCCAGACCCAAGTCAGCGATCTTCAGGTGACCTGACGAGCTGATCAGCAGGTTGGCTGGCTTCAGGTCCTACACACACACACACACACACACACACACACACACACACACACACACACACACACACACACACACACACACACACACACACACACACACACACACACACACACACACACACACACACACACACACACATACACACACCCCTTATCTGACCTGTTCTGCTTTCCTTATTTTCTTTCATATATATAACGTACATTATGGGATGTTCATGTTAGATGTGGATAAAGTGTCAGATAATGACAAAGTAATGGCTGTGAACGCTCCGTTCATCAAAGGCTTTTTCCAGGGACGGATCCATGTGTCATATGAAGCATCCTGTTCCACGTCCCTGCCGTCAACGTAGCGCCAAACCCCAGGCGGCAAGACGCCCAGGCACATTCGCGGCGGGACGCGGTCTGAATGCCCGCTGTGTGGAAGTACTCTAACTCGGAAGAGGAAAGCAGTCCAACAGGCGCCCCGTGACGCCGGGAGGCGGCCCGGAAAGATAAAACGCAGCGGAACAGGGCGAGCTCACTCGGGTGACGGTGGAGGACACTGTGGAGGGAGGGAGGACGCCCCCTGCGGACAACACAGGGGGCTCAGCAAGCGGCTGCTGGACGACCAGCCCACCGCCGCGCTGCACAACACAGCTTTTCACCGTCTTTTGGAGCCCGAACCTTTTGAGTCGAAGTCTTATTTTATTTTTTATTGATATTATTGTATTCACTAACTGCATTACGTTTTAGGAATCGGTTTCAGTTAGTTAGCTTGGTAGGTATTAGGTTAGCTATTATGTTCGGTTTAGTCACTATTGTGCACAATCTCCGGGTGCGTTGCAGAGACATTTCACTGAATATAGTACCTATGAAAGTACGTATATGTATGTGACGAATAAACCTCTTGAATCTTCAATCTTGACTCTACATTTCAGACTCTGCCCGACCAGAGCTTTACACCGAGGTTCCTCGCCACCTCTTTAGTTTTATTTTATCAGATGTGACTGATATTGGCTTGGCCACAGACATTTGGGGCACTGACGTTGGCCCCACGTCACCGCCAGGCCTCACTGCACACCGGGTTGACTCCACCTCTGACTGAAGGTGTGCTGCTGCATGCTCCTCGCTTTGGTGGCTCTCACACAGCAGAGCCAGTCAAACAGACAGCGGAGGAGACGCTTAACACTTGGGAGATACATGAGCGACGGGTCTGTGCCATTTTCCGCGACAATGCAAGAAATATGGGGGGAAAAAAAACAATGGATGATATGGGGGTCCCAGGTGTGGGCTGCAACCAATAAAAACATTGTTTTTATTGTAAAAACTGTGTTTTTGTTGTCAATGTATTTATTTGTTTTATTTCATTTTCCGACATTTACATGAAACAACAAATCCCCACGTCGCCGTGCGGCGTCCGCGTCCCCCACAGTCGTGGAGCACGGCAACCAAAGCGGGTACAAGCTTTTAAAGGAGGCTGCAGATGTAATATGATGAAGATTCAGAACCTGGATTGATCCAGTGACAGTTACAGAGTCAATACAACGCGACCCGGAGTAAAGCTCAAACCCCATTGGCTGACAGAACTGGGGGCCTCGGGGGGTTTAGAGGCATGTTACAATGGCTAGAAAACGTCACCTGAGGGGTATTTTCAGCAAAAAACGTCATGTTTTGGGAGCTCAGTGACCTGTTCCACTTGTTGAAAAGGAACATTATAAGTACATTTTAAGGTCCTCACCCGGTGCATGATGTTGTTGTGGTGCAGGAAGGCCACTCCCTTCAGCAGCATCAGCATGTAACCTTTGACCTGTGACGGGGTCAGAGGTCGCTGGGAGTTCCTTATGACCTCTGAAAGGTCGGACAGCATGAAGTCAAAGGCGAGGACGAAGCCCGAGCCATGGGGGAAGACAGCTTTTAACTTCACTACCTGGAGGAGGAGCGACATACCACAGACATGTTGACGAAGCTGAAATCTCTGCTCTCATTTTGATGCAATAATACAATCTCTTTGGAAAACGGACAGACAGACGGACGAGCAGACAGACAGACGGACGAGCAGACGGACAGATGGGCGGGCAGACAGACAGACAGACAGGCAGGTCGTACATAGGGATTGTCCTCGATCTCCTGCAGAGCCTTGATCTCCCTCAGAGCCTGGTTGGGGATCCCATCCTCCAGCCGGCGCAGAGCCACCTTCTTCAGGGCAACGGTCTCACCTGTCTGGCAGACAGACAGTCAGTCAGGCAGGCAGCAATTAATCTCTATAATCTACTCTATGTGTTTTTAGACCACTGTGCCGTCAGCACCCAAAAGGTGGTGCCGAGAACGTGTTTCAAATTCCATATCTCTTTTGTTGCAAATCAAAAGTGCGCTGATTCACCAGAACAGGCTCAAGTTTGCACTGAAGGTGGAACCAAGTTCAGGCGACGGTTGGGGGCGGGGCTACAACCAGCGACGAGCTTATGGCTCCAGGTGACAAGGTGAGGAATTCCCACCTTTACGCACGAGGTCAATTTATGTTTTCAACACCCCTCCCTCCCTCCCTCCCTCCTTCCCTCCCTCCCTCCTCACCTCGATATGCTTGGCTCTGAACACCACTCCGTGCGCCCCCTCCCCGATCCTCCCCAGGATCCTGTACTCCTCCATGGCGTCCCGCGTTGCCCTGGTAACCAGCAGCTCGGTCGGTTTAAACTGCTTCGAGCCGCCTCACATCCCGCCCGGTCCGGTTTGTTATGCTAACTGTTATGCTAACTGTTATGCTAACTGCTAGCCTCCAAACTGCTCCTTCTGACCTGCATCCGGAAATAAACTACTGTATAAAACATAACGTACCGTATAGAACATAAACTACTGTATAAATATACAAACCACTGCACCAAACATTCAAAGTGGCGCATATACGATTCGAACAAGTGCGTATGAACCAAATCAACTCGGTGCTCGGTGCTCGGTGGTAACCCTAACGGTGCTCGGTGCTCGATGCACCGGCCTGGCAGACTTCTCGCCGGACCCCAAGTATCGCGGGAAAGACACCAAACACCACGTGACCACACGGCAGACGCGGCGTTACGTCGCTACGCCATACAAGCGAAATGCGCATGCGCATCGATAAAGCTCGCTTTATAACAATAACAACACAGTGATGAAATAAAGTTAGAAATACACCATAGTATTGTATCAACAATACTATGAATATATACTTTGATGTATAGTATAGTAATCGTATAATATACTGAGAACAGAGTGTGGATTTCAATTGTTTCCAGACGTTTTGTTTTTTATTGTTTTGTGTTGTTTTCCCCAAAAGAAAACACATATACAAGATGAAAAGAACGAGATTTGCTGCTGATTCATTGTTTCATGATCCACCTTAAAACACACAAAAGCGCTCTTGGTGTTTTTTAGTTCCATGTTTCCTTATCGGCTTTCAAAGAGGAAGGCCGAGGAGAAGGCTTGTGGATGCGGTGAGGGAGGAAGATGCGCAGGACAGAAGATGCTGGAGGCAGATGATCTGCTGGGGCCCCTGACGGGAGCAGCCCGAGGAAGAAGAAGAAGAGGAAGAGGAAGGAGAGGAAGAAGAAGAGGAAGGAGAGGAAGAAGAAGAGGAAGAAGAAGAGGAAGAGGAAGAAGAAGAGGAAGAAGAAGAAGAGGAAGAAGAAGACGAAGAAGAGGAAGAGGAAGATGAAGAAGAAGAAGAGGAAGGAGAGGAAGAGGAAGAAGAAGAAGAGGAAGAAGAAGAAGAGGAAGGAGAGGAAGAAGAAGAGGAAGAAGAAGACGAAGAAGAGGAAGAAGAAGATTAAGAAGAGGAAGGAGAGGAAGAGGAAGAAGAAGAAGGATATTTTCTTATCGGTATTACTTGTTTGCGCTTTTACTCTGAAAACAGTCACCCGGAAGAGGCGGGGCTTGTCGTGACGGTGTTTCCCACGCTCTGACGCGGAACCTCGTGTTGTGATCATGGATTGATATTAATGATCGATCCTCAAAACTAATACAGCACGAAGCGCGCGCTGCTCATTTCAATCGATCACCTTGATGTTTTGTTGATCAATATGGAGGAAAAGGTTCTGCAGTACGAGACGTTCATCAGTGAAGTACTGAAGAGGGACCTGGAGTAAGTACACACACACACACACACACACACACACACACACACACACACACACACACACACACGCAAGATGCTGAAGGAACCAGAATATAAAGTGTGGTTGGGTTTTTCCTTCTAGTTGGTGCATTATGTCTAATAACAACTTAAGGCTCAACATCAACAGAAACAAGAATAGTTAGTCCTAGCTGGGATAGGATCAGGTGGCCCCGACTAGGATCAGACTTGGATGGTGTAAATTATGTCCAGTTACTTGTTAAGATGATGTCCAGTTACTTGTTAAGATGAGGTCCAGTTACTTGTTAAGATGATGTCCAGTTACTTGTTAAGATGATGTCCAGTTACTTGTTAAGATGATGTCCAGTTACTTGTTAAGATGAGGTCCAGTTACTTGTTAAGATGAGGTCCAGTTACTTGTTAAGATGATGTCCAGTTACTTGTTAAGATGATGTCCAGTTACTTGTTAAGATGATGTCCAGTTACTTGTGAAGATGATGTCCAGTTACTTGTTAAGATGATGTCCAGTTACTTGTTAAGATGAGGTCCAGTTACTTGTTAAGATGATGTCCAGTTACTTGTTAAGATGATGTCCAGTTACTTGTTAAGATGATGTCCAGTTACTTGTTAAGATGATGTCCAGTTACTTGTTAAGATGATGTCCAGTTACTTGTGAAGATGAGGTCCAGCAGTTTGCCCGATTTGTGCGTCGCAAGGGTGTGGAGGAGGTTCAGGTCCGGTGGGGACAGCAGTGTGAGGACGTCAGCAGCTCGTGGTTTGTCCAGGTGGACGTTGAGGTCGCCCAGGACCGCAAGCGGGATCTGGCCACTGGAATGGATGAGAGCAGCGTGTCCAGTTCCTCCACAAAGCTCCCCAGTTGACCCGGTGGACGATCGGTAACAACAATGTACATTTTAGCAGGATCAGTAATAGTTACTGCGTGACACTCAAACAAGCTTTTACTGCAGAGGGAGGGGAGTGGATTTCCACCCCCGCGAGGTCAGCGCACCTGTCCCTCCTCCCCGCCCAGTGGAGTGAGGGCTGTGGGAGAGGGAGAAGTGGGCTGAGGGGCAGCAGGGGGCACTGGGTTCTCCGTGCGGATCCCAGTTTCTTCGAGTGCCACAAGTCCGAGTGCGCGGAGGCGGGAATGAGGTGGTCCTCAAGGAGCGCAGACGGGCAGTTCCACAGTCCCGCGGGGAAGCGGGCGGCGGCGGCAGATGCTTTCTGGAGCGGACGTGGGTGGGCGGGGCCGCCAGTTCTCCTGGGGAGGGAGAGATGCGTGTGCTTGCGGAGAGCGACCGGAATGTGCTAAAAACACTTGGTGTGTTGTGATTCAACAGCGTGTGAGGGAAGATAATGTCGGTGTAGTGTAGGTATCTGAGACGGGGCGTCCTCCCTCTGTGTCCTCACTCTGTGGGCTCCCAGGTTTGAGTCTTTACGCGAGCAGGACTGTGGCTCCGCGACAGCAGTGTCGACATGTACGACCCCCGGACTGGTAACAGCTGGTCGCAACTACTCGCTGATCACCACCACTGGCTGGGATCGCCCCAGTCAGCAACTGAACCGGATCAAACAACGGGTGAACAAACACAAAACCTGGTACCTAGTACCTAGTACCTAGTACCTACAGCTCTAGTAAAACAAGAATTTGACCTTAAACCAACTTACAACACTGTTGTAAGTTGGTTTATATTCACTGATACTGATGAACCAGAAACAAGTTACAAACACAGATTTTGGTGTGCTCCTCGTCAGATGGAATTCTTTGCCTGTACTACATTACTACACAGTACTACAGAAGTGCACAGTGCTACAGTACTAGAGTACTACACAAATACTACAGTTATACACAGTATTACAGTACTACACAGTACTACAGTACTGCACAGTACTACACAGTACTACAGTATTTGGTGTTTGCAGGAAGGTGTTGCAGCAGAGAGACGGAGTTTATGAGAAAATCTCTCAGTATCTGCAGCTGAAAAATACCATTCAGAGCCTTAAGGTAAATACTGTCTGTCAGCCTGTCTGTCTGTCATAGTGGCTGACGTTCTGTCTCACAGACATTATGAAATGTTCTTCATCTCAGATTGTTTCTAATTTTCCTGCAAGTTGTTATCTGAAAAAACTTTCATGATGTATTTCTACTTGCTGAGACAGTACAGATATATACACAATATTCACATATACAGTACGTACACATACTATATGTATATATCTCCCATTTATATATACAATATATAGATAAATAATATGTACCATGTGTGTTATCTCCCCTGCCTTCTCAGGACTCTGCTGGCTCTGAGCTGAAGACTGAAGTGGATCTGGGATGTAACTTCTATATGCAGGCGCACGTGTACGTAGATCCAGAAACTACATCTAGAAACCACTGATCTAGAAGCTATGGATCTAGAAACCACTGATCTTCAAAGTATAGATCTAGAAACCACTGATCTAGAAAGTATAGATCTGGAAACGATAGATCTTGACACCGCTGATCTAGAAACTATAGATCAAGAAACAGCTGATTGAGAAAATATAGTTCTAGAAACCACCGGTCTTCAAACTATAGATCTAGAAACCGCTGATCTTGACACTTTAGTTCTAGAAAGCACTGGTCTAGAAACCACCGGTCTAGAAAGCATCGATCGGGGTACCTCCTGGATCAACGTGTTCTACATCTAACTCTTCCTGTTCTAAAGCCCTCGCCCGGGTCCGGACCTCTGACTCCGCCCCCTCCACCAGCTGACCGCTTGTTGTTCAGATGAAGCGGTGAAACCAGTCGTAACCGCGTGTTTCCGCTTCCTTATCACTCACGTACCTCATCTTATCTGAGGTCAGTCGCTTAAAAAAACCCACTGTTAACTCGTCACCGTGAAATCTAAATCGAAACAAGTCATAAAATATAACAAGTTCACGTTTGTAATACAGTCTTCATAGAAACCACAATGGCGATGGTGGCGCTGTCCGTTGCGGTTGCCGGTGCGAGCTCCTCCCTGTGGATGACACACGTTGTAGTATTTTAAGAACGTATTGTGCGTAATCTCTGGGTGGGTTGCAAGGACATTTCACTGAATATATGTGTGAACGTGTGTATATATGTATGTGACAAATACACCTCTTCCATGTTGAATCTTAACCCAAGTCTTAAATCTGACTGATCAGGTCCGACTCCTCTAAGGTGTTCGTTGCCGTGGGTTACGGCTTCTTCCTGGAGATGACGCACCAAGAAGCTCTGAGTTTCATCGAGAAGAAGACAAGCCAGCTGAACGAGTGAGTAGAGGAGGAAATGTTATGGTTATGTGATGGATATGTTATAGATATGTTATAGATATGTTATTTATATGGTATATTTATGTTATATATGTTATGGATATGTTGTATATGTTATATTCATATGCTATATATATATGTTATGGATATGTTATATATATATATGTTACATATATGTTATATATGTTATGGATACGTTATATATATGTTATATATGTTATGGATATGTTGTATATATGTTATATTCATATGTTACATATATGTCATGGATATGTTATATATATATGTTATATTCATAGGTTACATATATGTCATGGATATGTTATATATGTTATATTCATATGTTACATATATGTCATGGATATGTTATATATGTTATATTCATATGTTACATATATGTCATGGATATGTTATAGCTGTTTTATGGATATTTTCTAGCTATGTTGTGGAAACGTTCTGCATATGTTATATATGTTATGGATATTTTATATATATGTTATATATGTTATGGATATGTTGTATATATGTTACATTCATATGTTACATATATGTCATGGATATGTTATATATATATGTTATATTCATAGGTTACATATATGTTGTGGATATGTTACATATATGTCATGGATATGTTATATATATGTTATATTCTTAGGTTTACATATATATCATGGATATGTTACATTCATATGTTACATATATGTCATGGATATGTTATATATATATGTTATATTCATAGGTTACATATATGTTGTGGATATGTTACATATATGTCATGGATATGTTATATATATATGTTATATTCATAGGTTACATATATGTCGTGGATATGTTATATATATGTAATATTCTTAGGTTTACATATATATCATGGATATGTTATATTCATATGTTACATATATGTCATGGATATGTTATATATATATGTTATATTCATAGGTTACATATATGTCATGGATATGTTATAGCTGTTTTATGGATATTTTCTAGCTATGTTGTGGAAACGTTCTGCATATGTTATAGATGTTATGGAAATTTTATATCTATGTTATGGCTATTGCACAGTTATTGCAGGATCTGTGATTGTATCTTCATCTCATTTCATCTCATTTCATCTCATTTCATCTCATTTCGTCTCATTTCGTCTCAGCTTCACGGAGCTTCTGACCAAAGACTCAGCCAAGATCAAAGCCAACATCCGCATGGTGCTGGAGGTGAGTCTGCCTTCCCACAATGCATTTCACTGCAGCCTGCTCTGTGTCCTGCCATCGCATTGATCGCTGTCTCCTCCTGCAGGGGCTGAGGGAGCTGCAGGGGCTGGAGCTCCCAGAGTGCACCAGGACGGAGGTCTACTAGACCTCGCTCCTCTCCTCCCTCTCCTCCTGTCCTCCTCCTCCCTCTCCTCCTCCTCCTCCCTCTCCTCCTGTCCTCCTCCTCCTCCCTCTCCCCCTCATCATCCTCTCCTCTTCCTACTCCCTCTCCTCCTCATCATCCTCTCCTCATCCTCCTCTCCTCCTCATCCTCCTCTCCTCCTCCTCCCTCTTGTCCTCCTCATCCTCCTCTCCTCCTCCTCCTCACCTCTCCTCTTCCTCCCTCTCCTCTCCTCCTCCTCCCTCTCCTCTTGTCCTCCTCATCCTCCTCCTCCTCCTCCTCTCTTCCTCCTCCTCCTGAAACCAGGCTGAGCAGTTTCTTTTCACTTCTTTGTTTTGTTCTTCCTGCTGATCTTGTTCTGGTGACTCATATCAAAACACTTTTGGATTTTAATAAATATTTGAATTTGATTTGATGGACTTCCTCCTGCCTTAAATCCAACATGGCTGCCATCGCCTGACTCAAAGCGTCCCTTGAAGCTGAGTTTTATTTCCTTATGTACTGAGAGTGTATTTGTTGTACTGTTGTAATGTGTGAAAATACTGTATTCTATTTTCTGTTTATATTAAATCTGCAAGATACACATGAGTCATGCTGCTGTTTTTACTAACAAATATCAGCCTCACTCCATCTTTATTATTATTAATATCAACTCCATTATTATTATTATTATTATTAGGAGTCCAGCTCCTCGGGCTGGAACCCTATTATTATCGTTCCGGGAAAAATTCTCGGAATTTTGAAACCCAAAAGTATCCGGAACACAAAGTTTGGCAGAACACACAGACGTGGTTGACGTCGTGTTTGAACGGCGTCGTCACAAACACCTTGTGATTAAAGTTTCATCCAAACTGATCCACACGCAGAGCAGGAAGGAGTGAAAAACCAAACAACTTTGACCCCAAATATTCAGCTGGTCCTGCTTGACTGACACTTCACTATTCACAAACAAAATGAAGGAGATGAGATTTAAAGCGAGACCCTTTATGATGTCATCATATTATTTACTATAAATGATATTCACAGGAAGACGCTTTATGATGTCATCATATTATTTACTATAAATGATATTCACAGGGAGACGCTTTATGATGTCATCATATTATTTACTATAAATGATATTCACAGTGAGACGCTTTATGACGTCATCATATTATTTACTATAAATTATATTTACAGTGAGACACGTTATAATGTCATCATATTATTGAGTATAGATGTAGAGATTGGGGTTGAGAATGTCCAGTTGGGCCGTGTCCAGTGTACGACGTGGACTCCGTCACTCTGTAGTGTTTAGACGTTACCAAACTATGGATTTATGTGTATATTTATATAACTTCTTACCTGGTGGATGCCAGAAGATCTGTTTGATTGATATTTTGAGTCCGTACTCCTCGTTACTTTGACCAATCAATTGAAAATACAATTAAGAGTTATCCACAAAAACTCGTACAATCAATTCATTGGACCGTGCGACTGAGTGATGCGTTCAAGATCCAGCGATGCGTCGTAAAACTAGATGCCCTGCAATTGTAATTCCTCACGGAAATACCACAACGTTCTTGGTGTGTCATGGTAGGGCTGGGCGATTAAACCATCTTGATAACTTTCACAATAAAATCTTCTGTGATAGCGATGATACATTTATGAGATTTATTTTTGATAGTTTGATACAGAGTCCGTTTTCCTCTACCTACAAAGACACTACTCCGCTCTTGATATATTTAATAGTTATTACTATATTTTTACTATGTTATTACTATGTTATTAACGTTATTAGTGTTATTATTATTATTCGGTTACAAATGACTCTGATGTGTTAGTACTCTCTGCATTTGGGGGTAACAGCACCCGGTCGTCATGGAAAACAAACATCCCTGCACCGCCTCACACTCCATCGCCATGGAAACTGGATGCTGAGAGAAACAGTGGAAGAGGCTGAGCTGGAAATAGGCACATCACCTACACACACATATGCACACATATACATACACACACATATACACACACACACACATAAACACACACCCATACACACACACACGTATACACACACACAGACATATACATACACACACACACATATACATATACACACACCCATACACACACACACGTATACACACACACAGACATATACATACACACACACACATATACATATACATACACACATATACACACACCCATACACACACACATATACATATACACACACCCATACACACACACACGTATACACACACACAGACATATACATACACACACACACATATACATATACATACACACACATATACACACACCCATACACACACACACGTATACATGTGTATGTATGTGACAAATAATTTCTTGAAATTGAACACACACACACACACATATACACACATATACACACACAGACATATACACATACACACAAATATACACACACACACTTATACACACACACCCATAGATACACACACATATACACACACACACATAGACACACACACAGACACACATACATATCCACAAACATGTATTCACACACACACATACACAAATACACAAACACACACACACACACATACATATATATACACATACATATACAAACATATACATATATACACACACGCATACACACACACGTATACATGTGTATGTATGTGACAAATAATTTCTTGAACTTGAACACACATACACACACACATATTCACACACACACATATACACACATATACATACACGTACATATACACATACACACAAATATACTCACGCACACACACTTATACACACACCCATATATACACATATACACACACATATACATACACACACATATACATATATACACTTAAAACTGACAGTAACTGGTTGTATTGTAACAACATTATTAATTTCTCACCTTTTTAAAATGAAACAATATGATCCCAACAGTGTCAGAGAAGCAGAACAGTAGTTTGAGCGTAGTTAGATAATAGATCTTTACAACAGAACAAAATAAAACATTGACTTCATTCAAATGTATAGTTATTAAATGAATGGATTAATAAAATAATAAATAAATTCATAGTATTTGAAAACTTTTGCTAACTTATTTATTAGGAGTGAATTAAATTCAGTTTCAGAAATATTGGGTCGGGAATCTGGAAACGTCCACGTTTCCGTCCAATGTAATTATTTTATTGTATTATTATTGATTTCGTTTCATTTCATTTTATTTTATTGTTTTATTTTGTTGTTTTATTTTATTGTTTTATTTTATTGTTTTATTTTGTTGTTTTATTTTATTGTTTTATTTTATTGTTTTATTTTGTTGTTTTATTTCATTGTTTTATTTTATTGTTTTATTTTGTTGTTTTATTTTATTGTTTTATTTTATAGTTTTATTTTGTTGTTTTATTTTATTGTTTTATTTTGTTGTTTTATTTTATTGTTTTATTTTGTTGTTTTATTTTATTGTTTTATTTTATTGTTTTATTTTATTGTTTTATTTTGTTGTTTTATTTTATTGTTTTATTTTATTGTTTTATTTTGTTGTTTTATTTCATTGTTTTATTTTATTGTTTTATTTCGTTGTTTTATTTTGTTGTTTTATTTTATTGTTTTATTTTGTTGTTTTATTTTATTGTTTTATTTTGTTGTTTTATTTTATTGTTTTATTTTATTGTTTTATTTTGTTGTTTTATTTTATTGTTTTATTTTATTGTTTTATTTTGTTGTTTTATTTTGTTGTTTTATTTTATTGTTTTATTTTGTTGTTTTATTTTATTGTTTTATTTTATTGTTTTATTTTATTGTTTTATTTTATTGTTTTATTTTATTGTTTTATTTTGTTGTTTTATTTTATTGTTTTATTTTGTTGTTTTATTTTATTGTTTTATTTTGTTGTTTTATTTTATTGTTTTATTTTATTGTTTTATTTTATTGTTTTATTTTGTTGTTTTATTTTATTGTTTTATTTTGTTGTTTTATTTTATTGTTTTATTTTGTTGTTTTATTTTATTGTTTTATTTCGTTGTTTTATTTTATTGTTTTATTTTATTGTTTTATTTTGTTGTTTTATTGTCTTCGTGTTCTCGTGCGCGGCGGTGACGTCAAGTGACGACGCGACGCGCTGCTCGGCTCGCGCAGTGTTTGGTCCAAAGCGGAAGTGAGGAGGGAGCGGAACGGAGCTCCGGACGGGAGCCAAACACAGGAACTAGACCAAGACCAGGACCAGGACCAGGAACAGGACCAGGACCAGGATCGGGAACAGGACCCGGACCAGGACCCGGAGCCGCCGGGAGTCCAGGCAGCTCCACCCCAGCAGGAAGTCCGTCTCCACCGGAGAAACTTGACGCAGAGTTCGCCGCTGACGCACGAGTGGCGGGAGGGGGCGTCACAGCAGCTAGCGGGTTAGCATGCTAGGCTAACAGGCTAGCGCCGTAGCCCCTGGGAAAGGCCGGAAACGGTGAGATTCTCCGGGGGAAACTGGGAGACTTCCTGGGGGAAACGAGGAGACCTCCTGGGGGAAACGAGGAGACCTCCTGGGGGAAACGGGGAGACTTCCTGGGGGAAACGGGGAGACTTCCTGGGGGAAACGGGGAGACTTCCTGGTGGAAACGAGGAGACTTCCTGGGGGTAAATAAGGCAGCGACTCGCCGTGACAAACACCGCCGCCTGGAGATAAGTTAACCACCGAATCGGCGGGACAGTAACCGGGGCGAGCATGGGGTGGTACTCCTGCCCCGCACGGCTAAATAAGAGCGGCTGCACAGAGACCCTTCGCCGCTGAAGGACCCACTCCCACGGATCTCCACCCGGGAAGATGGAGTCCAACCCGCTGATCAACGGTGAGACTGTTTACATGCTGCGTCACGTGGCGACAGGGTCTGTGGACGCGAGGTGTCGAACATCTGTTGTTGTTGTTGTTGTTGTTGTTGTTGTTGTTGTTTTTCTTACATGAATTAAACCATGAACAGGAAACACGTTGCACTGTCCAGGAAGTGTAACAGCTGTCTGTAGTTTAGCAGAAGGCCAGCGGGTCGGTGTGACAAGGTATTTTATTGTTTTTCGTTTTAATGACCTGAGGGGCCGATACACGGACAGTACACGGTGTACTGTGTGCTACCACGGTAACCAAACAAGTTCTACCTCTGCAGCCACTGTAAAATAAATTGGAAGTTGTGCCGAAAACTGGAAGGCCCAGAGGAAATAAAATAGGATCTAATCTTGAAAGCAGCTTTCAGAAACACACAAAGTTGTCAGAGGCACCAACACATCACCTTGGAAGTTTATTGTCACACGCACGGTGTCATGGAAACGCTGCTCGTGCACGTCTCAGCGACGAGAAGAACAAGTACTACGATACGATACGATACAACTTTATTGGTCAGTAGGGCACTGAAATTCATTTTGCGTCCCTGGGAAAGGCCCCTCAAAACATTTAGGACGTACAGGTAAACAATCACTGGAGTGACAGGAAAGGACACAAGTACAAATGGCACCTGGCAAGACAGCACAACGATACACAAGCAACACAGATGACAGATTAGACAAGCACAGGTGTTGACAGGATAAACACAAGTACAGACACATGACATGGCACAGCACACAGATACACAAGACACATACTACTTATTACTACTGAGTAATAATATCGTTGCTGACACATGCTGACCATGCTTTAGAGGGGAACGTACCGACTGTTGGACCCCCGATTGTCCCCTGGCCCCACATTGAGAACCACTGGAACCTCTGGAACCTCTGGAAGGACCCCATGTCCTCAGTCTGGATTCACTGTGGGCAGCAGGGACCTAGTTGAAGGGGGAGGAGTCAGTGTGTATTTACACTGATCCAAGCCACGCCCACTTTATGTTTGCCGGCTTTTACTGAAAAACCTTCCAGTCTGTGACTCTGCTGATGGTTTGGTGGAACCCGGAAAACACGCAGAACCACCCCCTGCTTAAGACAACACTTCTCTTTCATCGTTCAACACTGTGCATTAACTGTATGTCAGTGTTGATTTCATGTGAAATAGTCATTTAAATTAAACTGAAAACATATTTTTCTGTGCCTGTATAAACAGTGTAATATTGTCCTTGTACACAGTGTGTATGTACACACCGACTCCCGTTCTGCTGCAGAACCCACGGCCAAGGCCCGTAAACGCTGCGCCCGCTGGGATGCAGACGCAGGATGCTGTGACGGAGTCTCCAGAACATCGAAGTGTCAAAGTGTAGGAACGGGAGCGATCGGTGTCGTGCTCCGTCCTCCACCTTTAAACGCTGCCGGACGTGTTGTTTCCCCTGGCTCTCTGCACAACGTCCACCAGGCGGCGCTGTCAACACTCAAGAGTCCTGTTCATGTTGTTTAAAGCGCTAAAGCTAAATATCTAGTCAACTGGTGAATCCCCCCCCCCCCCCCCGCCCCCCCCCTCGATGTTTTCCTGGTGTTGCGTAACGTTCAAACCAGTGTTAATGAGTGTAATTATCTTGAATGAGCGGTTGATGCCTCCTGCATGTAAAGCACCGTGTCCCCTCCTCCCCAGCCATGGACCCTTCCATCACCCTGTGGCAGTTCCTGCTCCAGCTGCTGGAGGACGAGCGGCAGCGCCATGTGATCGTGTGGACGGGGGAGGAGGGGGAGTTCAAGCTGCTGGACGCTGAGGAGGTGGCTCGGCTGTGGGGTCTGCGCAAGAACAAGACCACCATGAACTACGACAAGCTGAGCCGGGCGCTCAGATACTACTACGACAAGGTACTAGTACTATACTACTGTTACTACTAGTACCATGAACTACGACAAGCTGAGCCGGGCGCTCAGATACTACTACGACAAGGTACTAGTACTATACTACTGTTACTACTAGTACCATGAACTACGACAAGCTGAGCCGGGCGCTCAGATACTACTACGACAAGGTACTAGTACTATACTACTGTTACTACTAGTACCATGAACTACGACAAGCTGAGCCGGGCCCTCAGATACTACTACGACAAGGTACTAGTACTATACTACTGTTACTACTAGTACCATGAACTACGACAAGCTGAGCCGGGCGCTCAGATACTACTACGACAAGGTACTAGTACTATACTACTGTTACTACTAGTACCATGAACTACGACAAGCTGAGCCGGGCGCTCAGATACTACCACGACAAGGTACTCGTACTATACTACTGTTACTACTAGTACCATGAACTACCACAAGCTGAGCCGGGCGCTCAGATACTACTACGACAAGGTACTCGTACTATACTACTGTTACTACTAGTACCATGAACTACCACAAGCTGAGCCGGGCGCTCAGATACTACTACGACAAGGTACTCGTACTATACTACTATTACTACCAGTACCATGAACTACGACAAGCTTAGCCGGGCGCTCACATACTACTACGACAAAGTACTAGTGCTACTACCAAATATGGAAGGGACAAAATAATGGGACACAATATAGGGTGGTTCAAAACGCCACAACCTGCAGGAAGCCTGACGTTCTCTCTGCTGAACGTCTCATTGAAGATCTGTCATGCAGTACACAGTTTGTACAGCAGGTGGCGCCACCGTGACTGTAAGCTGGTAGCCTGGGCAGAGGCTCTGTGTGACGTGCACCTCCAAGCAGCGCCCCCTGGAGAGACAGCACATTATGATGAATTTGGCCGAATAGGGCTGTGCAAGATGACGATGTATATCGTAAGTCGCTGGAAAATTTACTGTCGTTTTTGGAAATAAAAAGGTGGACTGTACAATGAAAAAAAAAATAATAATTCTGTGCAAAATAGATTAAATGTAGTCTGTACACACAAGAAAAAGAAAAAAAAAAATATATATGTATATTTATTCTACCTTCAAAAAACTATATAAATACTGTACATCTGAAGTGTGCAACAAACAGAAGATGAGCAGCAGCATGTGTGTAGGTGTGTAGTGTGTTGTATGTGTATACACATTATAGTAACAGTGTCAGTGTGTGTGAGTGTCTCAGTGGGGACCCCCTGCTGAGTTCAGTGTTGACAGCCCCTGTACTTGCACTAATATACCCAGTTTGTGGGGGGGGCTCCCATGGTCCGTTGAGTCAGAAGCGCCACCCTCTGCAGAGCTCTCCTGTCCTGAGCGGTGCTGCTTCCGCCAGAACCACCAGTGTCTGTGTGAGTAGTCCATGTCACATACTCCGTCATGTGAACTCCCAGGTATTTGAAACTGCTCCACCCTGTCGACGGTAATCCGCTGGCGTATACTGTACGTCCCAGTGGTGTATACGTCCTCGGTGGTGGTGCCCTCCTAAAGTCCACAATCAGCCTCTTGGTCTTTGGGTCGGACCCCGTGCTCAGGGTTAGCGAGTTGGAGGTGTGTCCACCCACCCTGACCACCTGGGGCCCGGCCGCCAGGAAGTCCAGGATCCAGGCGCACGGGGAGGAGTTCAGCCTCTGATGGATCAGCTTGGCAGCCAGTCTGGAGGGGACTGTGGTATTGAACGCTGAGCAGTAATCAATGAACAGCGTTCTCACGTAGCCCCCCTTCCGGCTGGCAAAGTGGGAGAGGGTGGTGTGCAGAGCCTGGGAGATGGCATCACCCGTGGATCACGCACACACACACACACATACACACACACACACACACACACACACACACACACACACACACACACACACACACACACACACACACACACACACACACACACACACTGTGTGTGTCTGTTACTCGAGGCCGAGCATCCATTTTATTTATTGAATTGGTTGTGTGGTTTTATTTTATTTGTTTTATTTATTTAGGATATAATTTATTTTCACATTATAGTGTCTGAATATTACTAATAATTAAAAGTGAATTGCTATTTCAAAGTGTGTACTCACACTAGTTTATTATCATTATATCAGTCTTAAATTGACAATAATGTTGTTTATCGCAGTTATTTCTGGGACAATATATGATCCAGTTAAAGTAGTTTTTGTGACAGGCCTCGGGACGACTGAGCCAAATAACCTTTTCAGAAGCATTTTTAACATGTCTGCTGATTGTGTTTTAGTTCAAGGTTTGAGTGACTGAAAGTTGACATCTTCAATTGTGAAAATATGTGAAGTCAGATTTGGCTTTTTTATTTTTTTATTTTTCCTTCTTTTGCCCGTCCTGTGAGTCCCGACATTGACCATCCCGTTCTGCGCCGTGTCACAAATGGGCTTTACCGTGTGTTGTTTATTTTTATTTTTTATAAACCATTTATACATTTCTATATATACTGAAAACGTGCTGTATTGAGATATACTGTAAATCATTATCAAGATGTGAAATGACTTATATCGGTATAGAAGAGTTTGGCCATATTGCCCAGCCCTACCGCCTAACAGTGATTAGCGGAATTCAACGCAGGAAAGTTTAAGATGAGCTGTGATTTGACTGTGACGTGGTATATGGACAAAGGTGGAGATCTGATCCAAATATGGTGACGATTGGACTGAGGGTCAGGACTAACTATAACCATAACCACAACCATAACCCTGCTCAATATCACCACCGATCTTCATGCCAACTTTGTGTAATTGAAGCTGGATCTGGTCGCCTCCATGTCTCCTGTCTCCTGCAGAACATCATAAAGAAGGTCAGCGGTCAGAAGTTCGTCTATAAGTTCGTCAGTCACCCTGACTCCGCCCCCTCGGAGGGGCTGCGCAACGGGGAGGAGAGGCGGGACGTCGCGGACCCCGCCAGCCAATCCAATGGCTCGGGGGGCGGAGCCGCCGGCTGCCCGTCAAAGGGCTTACCGCAGGTATGCGCTGCATCTTTAAGTGTTGTAATTACAGGCATCAGAGTTTTATACAATATCCAGAAATATCACCATAAGTTTTGCTTACATGACATAATGCGATGGCATGAAATTTGTCGGGCTGCCCCCGACTAAAGATGTTCCTCGTCGACTAGCAGTCGTCAGTTCAAGCCAATAGTCAACTAATCGCCGCACGTTTATGATATTAATTGAATTATCTAAACGTATGTGATCCACCGCAGTAAAACCCGCATTATCGTGCATTTCTAAAATGGCCACGAGCTGCCAAATAAGTTGAAAAAAACCTTTCTTGAGTTCACAAGAAATGTTTTGAAAATTCGATTTTTCCAGATTCGTGTTCCTTTGTGTTTTTTTTTTTTTATCTCAACATATTTCTAAAACCAAGTTTGATTTATAAATAGTAGAAAAATGTTAGACCGTGTTAAATATTCCCGTTAGATGACATGGGGTGAACAGCGCTGAACAACGCCCATCCATGGTTTCCCTTAAAGCGAGCGTCCAGTTGTGATGTGAAGTCACAATGTGAATCCGTTTTGGTAGAGTTCAACAGACGCGGAGCCTACAAAAAAAAGGGAAACGACACCAAATGTACCTAAAATCTGCTGTGGGTCACATATGTATTTTTGGCATCAGAAAATGGTTTGAGTTCCAGGGCTGAGAAAGAATGTTATAACTAACATTTTTAACACTGTGCTGCATGACAGATAAAAATGACCAGCCTTTAAAATATAAATAAAATTTATACGTAAGTGCTGCGGTTAATTACTGCGGTTAAACATTCGATCGGTTAAACTCATTATGCCCCATCATTATTTTTTAATTAATGTACACATTTAAATTCCATATTGAAATAATTTGCGCTGAAATGTGGCGTACAGAAGATTGTTTCCCCGGTGTCGGCGTCCCCTCCTATAGGCACCCCTCGTCAGGTGTATTTCCCAGGGCCGCGGATCCCTGCCATTAAATTCCCGACTCCTGCTGTAAAGACGGCGGCTGTTCCGGAGATCCAGGACGTCCCGGAGATCCAGAACGATTTGGTTATTGTAGCATGGGCTGGACCGTTGCAAATGGCTCTTATATTATACGTAGTACAGGTACTCCTCTTTTAACGACCGAGTTGTGTTCCTACAACCAGGTCGTTTCATGGTAAGGGGGCGTGGCTGGTATATATAGTATATATAGTGTTATTTCGATTGCGAAGGCTAGTGTAGTGAATACTGACAGACTGAGCGACACTGAGAACAGTTGAGATGAGATGAGATGTACAGACGTGGACAAATTAGTTGGTACCCTTACAGCTCATTGAAACAATGCTTCATTCCTCCTGAAAAGTGATGAAATTAAAAGCATTTTTCTCATGTATACCTGCATGCCTTTGGTATGTCATAGAGTAAAGCACAGAAACTGGGAAAAGAGATAAATAATTGCTAGGGATCAATTATATTCTAAAATGTGTGTGTGTGTGTGTGTGTGTGTGTGTGTGTGTGTGTGTGTGTGTGTGTGTGTGTGTGTGTGTCTGTGTGTGTGTGTGTGCGCGCGCGTTGACCGGTTGTTGTGTTGCGTGATTAGCAGCGCTTGTCACCCAGCAACAGCCAGAGGAGCTCCCGTAACGACTACATGAAGTCGGGTCTGTACTCCACCTTCACCATCCAGTCGCTGCAGGCCACACCCGCTCCCCGGCCAATCAAAACAGAGCTGCTGCTGCAGGACGCCAAGGCTGATCGGACTAGAGAGGTGTGTGTGTGTGTGTGTGTGTGTGTGTGTGTGTGTGTGTGTGTGTGTGTGTGTGTGTGTGTGTGTGTGTGTGTGTGTGTGTGTGTGTGTGTGTGTGTGTGTGTGTGTGTGTGTGCATATTGAATTCTTTGTTTTTCACACTTTCTGAGTACTTACAAACAGGAAAGCAAGACATAAATAAATCCTCCTCCTCCTCCTCCTCCCAGCCTCTTGGCTGCGCTGCAGGTGTGGAAGGTTCTCTGCAGGTGATAGTGACTCAGGCTTCTCCGTGTCAGACTCCCGCTCTGAGCCCCCAGATCCCGGCGCCCCCCGCCGTGCAGGTCAGAGGTCGCTTTCTGTTCTAGAACCAATGGAAACGTTGGATACGATGATGGTCGGGTACTTCCTATCGGGTGCCCACGCTCTGAGCTGGTTGGACGAGGGGGGAGCCCCAGAGGCAGCCGTCCAATCAACAGCAGTGCAAACTAAAGAGTTTATGATGTAAAGGAAACAAAATGTACTGAAGCAATAGACAATCAGAACTTAAATAGGCCCCGCCCCCAAACCACTGCAGGGACCCGTCTCCATTATTCAGTTCATTAACTATTCTGGGATAGAAATCTAAAAGAAAGTATAGAATCAAAGCAGGATCTAATGGCTCTGTTATGGTAGCCCCAAGCGAGCTGTACGGCTCATGGAGCGCTTCCAGAGAGCAGTCGTATTTATAGTTGACGCGTTGCCGTGGCGATGCCGTGGTGATATCCTCCTGAAAGACAGGGGGCGCTGTGTACAAACCACCAGGAGAAACTGAAAGAACTGCTGTAAACATTACAAAGAAGTCACGAGGGAAGGATCTGAATAATTAGACAAGAACAGTGAAATGGAAAGTGCTAAATGTTTGTATATTTATTGAGTGGGTGTAGTTTTTTAATATATCGTTGTGAGTTTGTGCAAATTGTCGGAGCAGTTTAGAATAAGTCCTGCCGTGATGACATAGCCCAAACCTTTGGACAGAGATGGCGCCATCTCCTTCCATGAGTTCAACACTGTCTGGTCATGGCATGGTGGACGCTACACATTGTACCCGCGGACCTCTTCGCACAGACGCGTCCATCTTCAATTACCTGAAGCGCGTGGCATACCAAAAAAGTGGGAGGGGCCGCCCCCCCGAAAATCAGCGTACGTCACCGTCATTGACGTCATTTATGGTGCACACACTAAACAACACAACGGCTACAGGGACTGTCAACCAGGCTCAATATGAGCGGTTGTACAGACATCTGGTCCTACCTGAGTACTACTCCTGAGTACTCCTACTAAGTACTACTAACCAGGAAGTTCAATGAAAGGTACTTTGAGGGTACTTCTGCAGTCTTGAACCCCAGGCAGCATCAGGCGCTGACGACCTGTTTCCTCCTTCCAGAGCCTCCCTCCCTCGCTGGCTGAGCCTCCCCACATTTACCTCACCAGCGCTGGGGAGCCGGCCTCCCTTATCCCCCTGGGGTCTCCAGGGGCCCCTCACCTCTCCCTGGCTCAGCAGGGGCCCTCAGCAGGAGAATGTGGGGGAATCCCAACTCACCCGACGGCTCCTCAGCCGGCGCCTCATCCTGTCTTCGTCGTCATCAACCCACAGCCTACTGCACCTCCTGCTGAAACCCGGCCCTCCATTCAGCCTGCAGCTCCTGCTGGAACCCAGCCCTCCGCTCAACCTGCACCTCCTTCTCTCATTGCTCCTCTTCCCATCATCATAAAGGAGGAGAAGATGCCCTCAGAGGAACTGCTGAAGATGGTTTCGGTGGGGGAGAAACAAATAGAGGAGGTGAGTGAGAGAGTGATGGATGAGTGGCAGAGAGTGACAGGAGTGAGAGAGTGACAGGAGTGATGGTCTGAGTAGGAAGTGACAGAGAGAGTGACGCAGACAGACCTGGCAGCCTGCACGCATGCTGTATCAATTCCCAAAAAATGCAACTATGCAACAACTGCTATCTAGGGCTGTAAGGACAATCGATATAGATCCATACATCCATGCCAGGGGGCAACGATCAGCGTTTTGTTTAATTGTAGAAGAATGCCGGTATTTCCTTTCGTGTGACGTCATCACTCGTGCCCGTGCCGTGCTTGCGTGGAATCCGCCGGCGTCTCAGCAGCCCAACGGCAGTGGGAGCAAAGACATTCACTCGCCAATAGGGAGAAAACCTGCCGCACGGAAACATTTCCGGATTTGGCAAGAAAGAGGGAAACCGGGCCAGGTCACGCTCGGTATGTAAACACTGCTTATTCAAAGTGAAATACACGGCTAACACGAGGAACCTCGCCGGTCATCCCAGAAGAAAACATGGCGTTGACAGCCAGAGTACTCCCACACTGGACAAAGTAGCCGAAACAACCCCGTCGGTGAGCAACCGCCTTCCATCTACTTTGAGCCACACTTAGAAAAGAGCCAGGAGTGTAAAGTCTGCCATCGCTCATTTCATATGTCAAGACGTGAGGCCGTACAGCGCGGTGGAAAACCAAGGATCTTGTGACTTGGTGCATTTATTAGAGCCAAGGTACATTACGCCATCCAGACCCCTTTCAGCGAAAAATGCATCCCTGCTCCGCACAATGAGACCAAGGAACGTCTGAAATTAGGTTTAGAGGAGAGAGTCACCATGACAACAGATGGGCGGATACCGCGCACGACAGAGGCATACGTAACAGTGACCGGTCACCGCATCGATTCCGATTGGAGAATGGCGAGTTCTGTTCCAGAGGCACGTGTTTTAAATGAAGCGCACGCAGGCAGAAACATCGGGAGGGGACTGAAGCGCGTGGAGGGAGATAAGTGACAGAAAGCCAGCGCCAGTCACTGATGATGCTGGCAACATGGAGCCAAGACGGAGAGGTGGACGTGCAGCAAATCCCGGGGGAAGGGATCCGCCTTCGACCCCAGACTCAAGAAGCTGCCCCCAAGCAAGTCCAGAGGAGAGAGACAACCTTGGAGTTCGTCACATCTGAGGCAGCAGAACTCTGGGATCCAAAAAAAAAAAAAAAAAAAAAAAAAAAGAGACTGTGCTGCAAGAGTGAGAAGATGTGCTGATGGACGCAGCGCTCCGATGCCCGAGCTACCGATGCAGAACCTGCAGCACAACCGGAGCGTCACTCCACACAGCAGCAACATCTCCCTGTCTGCAAGAAGACAAGGGCACTGGCTCCGCTTTTTAGAGACGACTCCTCCACTGTGGACCCTAACCAGGCAGCGTAGTCCGCCAGGCAGCCTAGCCCTCCAGGCAGCCTAGCCCTCCAGGCAGCGTAGTCCGCCAGGCAGCCTAGTCCTCCAGGCAGCCTAGCCCTCCAGGCAGACGGCACAGGCTGAGGTGACAAAATATAAAGACACTGACCCTTTGATCCTGGATGGTGATGCCTTGAATGGATGGTGGTGGTCACCGGTCTGAGCGCCCCCAGCCGGCGCACCTCGCCAAACGTAGCTCCCCACCCCTGGGACCAGTGTGCCCTGTGAGCGTGTGTTCAACACAGCAGGCGACATCGTTCATTCTGAACAAAGTGTTCCATCTCCAGAACATGTGGATCAGCTGGTTTTCTGGAAGAAAGAATGTCTCAAAGGACGACTGAAGAAAGCCTTTCTAAAGTTGTTAATTCTGTGTGTGTGTGTGTGTGTGTGTGTGTGTGTGTGTGTGTGTGTGTGTGTGTGTGTGTGTGTGTGTGTGTGTGTGTGTGTGTGTGTGTGTGTGTGTGTGTGTGTGTGTGTGTGTGTGTGTGTGTGTGTGAAGTGAGCCATAGCAACTGATTTATCAGAAAGTGTCCTGGTTGAGTTTGTTGTGATATGTTTACACTGTTGTTCATTCTTCTGTTATTATTATTATTATTATTATTATTATTCATAATATTATTATGATTATTTATATTATTATTGTTATTATTAATAATGATATTATTGTTGTTGTTGTTGTTATTAATAATAATATATTTTTTTAATTATTATTATTATTATTATTATTATTATTATTATTATTATATTTTTTATTTGGTAAACAGTTTGACAGCTACAGTCTTAATGGTTATGAGTATGGACCAATAGTTGCTGTTTGGTTGCACTTTAAAAGTGCTGTTTTTCTCAGGTTGTACAGTGTTGCACTTCAATGAGAGCTTGTTTTGTTACAAGGTTTGTGATCTAATTTAAGCAGCTCCTAATAAAATAATTACACTGTTAAGCTTAGATTGGTTGGATGTATTTGTGGCTTGATACAAATGTTTTCTACACAATTCCAATGTACCCTAAGCTGTATTGTAGCGGAAAGTTGATATCGGAAAATATCCAATCATTGCCTTAAGAATCTGAATCGTATCGAACCGTGGCAATTCTAGAGGTTTACACCCCTGCTGCCTATGTATGTATATACTGTGTGTGTGTGTGTGTGTGTGTGTGTATATATATATATATATATATACACACACACACACACACACACACACACACACACACACACACACACACACACACACATATATATATAGTACATTTCCTGGGTATTTAAGCTCCATCCCTCCTATTGGAGCAGATGCTAGGAGCTTGTGGTTCTGTAAGGCCTCTCCTCCTTCGCAGCGGTGCTGAGCAGTACTTCAGGATCCACCGAGACGTAACGCTGCGTTGTGAGGTCAGATGGGGATTGTGGGAGTAATAATCAAGCACTGAAATGGGGCGGTAATGTCAACATGCACAACGTGAGATGCAGTGATCGATCGGCCGCTTTTATGCTCCATCGGTGTCAGATATATCAGATTCTGTGTCGCTCCAATGTACACGCCCGATACAGTACCCTGTACTCGTAAAAATGTTCCGATACTCAAACCCGACACCAAGGTAATGTAACGTAGCTGCGTGGTTGACGCTCAGAAAAGAGCGAAAGAAAGAAAATTACTATAACTATTATTATTATTATTATTATTATTATTATTATTACTCTTTTTATTTGCAATGATTGCAATTTATTTTGGAATGGAAGTACCATGTAAATATAATAGAAAGGTATATTTGCACTTAAAAATGAAAGAGTCTTTCACTTGAATTTCCATGTTGGTTATGTGTTGTGTCCAGTGACAGGTTGAACTACACTGAAACTCAGTGACTGTTCCATGTTGTATTTTATTTGATTGGAACTCAGGGACAGTTTGGTGGTGTGTTGTTATTCCAGAGTGAATAATGAACAATAATAAACACACAGTCTCAAAACCAGCAATCTCACTATAGTGGTAACTGAAAATTGCAGCAGTATTGATTGAGACCAAATGATGAGAACGTTTGTTTCTCTGATGACAGATATAAACTCAAAACAACCGGACGACAATGTAAACCTTATTAAATAGTCAGTGTTTTATGGTGAACATACAACTGAATGAAAATCCGAATCAGGCTTTGAATCGGTGCATCTCCAGTTGGTAAACATGTTTGGTAACTTTACCTGATGACGCATTTCAAGGGGTACACCCTAATAATATACATCAGTGTGTACTGTGTATTCTGCTGTAGTATCTTGCGGACGGTGTGATTATCCACGTTGTGAGACGCACACGCGTTGTGTGTGAGTGACTGACGGTCATTTAGCTGCAGTCGCTCAAACACCACGGAGGAAGAGAGTGAGGCTGAGTGCTGCTACTTTATAAAGGAATGAGGATAAAATAAAGAGGGAGGATCAATGCGCTGCACACGACAACAAAATACGTTTTTGCCCGGTTTAAATACAAAAAAACCCCAGAAAATCATCATGTCCTCAATGTTGATATTTTGATTTAAAAAAAACAACAACCTTAAAAATAGATTAAAAAAAACACCCACTGATGCTTGGGCCCGACGGGGGGTCAACTTAAGCGTGGTGGACCAGGAGGAGGAGTCAGAGTGAAAGGAGTGAGTTGAGCGACAGAGTGAGAGGGGTGACAGAGTGAGGAGTGACGTTGAAGAGTGAATAGTGACAGAGTGAGGAGTGAGAGGAGTGACAGAGTGAGAGGGTTGGCAGAGTGAGAGGGGTGGCAGAGTGAGGAGTGACATTGAAGAGGAGTGACGGAGTGAGAGGGGTGGCAGAGTGAGGAATGACAGAGTGAGGAGTGACGGAGTGAGAGGGGTGGCAGAGTGAGGAATGACAGAGTGAGAGGGGTGGCAGAGTGAGAGGAGTGACAGAGTGAGAGGAGTGACAGAGTGAGAGGGGTGGCAGAGTGAGAGGAGTGACAGAGTGAGAGGGGTGGCAGAGTGAGGAGTGACAGAGTGAGAGGAGTGACAGAGTGAGAGGGGTGGCAGAGTGAGGAGTGACATTGAAGAGGGGTGGCAGAGTGAGGAGTGACGGAGTGAGAGGGGTGGCAGAGTGAGGAATGACAGAGTGAGAGGAGTGACAGAGTGAGAGGGGTGGCAGAGTGAGAGGAGTGACAGAGTGAGAGGGGTGGCAGAGTGAGGAGTGACAGAGTGAGAGGAGTGACAGAGTGAGAGGGGTGGCAGAGTGACAGAGTGAGAGGGGTGACAGAGTGAGAGGGGTGGCAGAGTGAGAGGGGTGACAGAGTGAGGAGTAACGGGGTGAGAGGGTTGGCAGAGTGAGAGGGGTGGCAGAGTTAGGAGTGGCGTTGAAGAGTGACAGAGTGAGGAGTGATGTTGAAGAGTGAATAGTGACGGAGTGAGGAGTGATGGAGCGAGATGGGTGGCAGAGTAAGGAGTGACGTTGAAGTGTGACAGAGTGAGAGGAGTGGCAGAGTGAGAGGAGTGACAGAGTGAGAGGGGTGGCAGAGTGAGGAGTGACAGAGTGAGAGGAGTGCCAGAGTGAGTAGTAACAGTGAGAGGGGTGGCAGAGTGAGGAGTGACAGAGTGAGAGGGGTGGCAGCGTGAGGAGTGACATTGAAGAGTGACAGAGTTAGAGGAGTGACAGAGTGAGAGGGGTGGCAGAGTGAGGAGTGACAGAGTGAGAGGAGTGCCAGAGTGAGTAGTAACAGTGAGAGGGGTGGCAGAGTGAGGAGTGACAGAGTGAGAGGAGTGACGGAGTGAGAGGGGTGGCAGAGTAAGGAGTGATGTTGAAGTGTGGCAGAGTGAGGAGTGAGGAGTGACAGAGTGAGAGGGGTGGCAGAGTGAGGAGGGACGTTGAAGAGTGAGGAGTGATGGAGTAAGGAGTGATGTTGAAGAGTGACAGAGTGAGAGGAGTGACAGAGTGACTCTTGCTCTCCAGGTTTCCCATCTGGTCTGTGGAGAAGATCCACTTCCTGCCCCGCCCCTCTCAGAGGTGGAAGCCCTGCCCCTCCCTGTGGTGGAAGCTCCGCCCACAAAGCCCGTGGTGGGGGGTAAACAGGGAGAGGGGGAGGGGGTGTGTCCTGTGGCAGGTCAGCACACACACACTAATACACACTCTGTAGAGCAGCCATTTTGGGATTTGAACATTTAATTGTCACTCGGTGTATTTATGTTTCAATAATCACATTTATTTTAACGTGTGTGTGTGTGTCCGTCCAGTCTCGGAGGCAGTGCCCCCCCGACCCAAAAAGCCTCGTGGTCTGGAACTTCCCACCTCCACCTCCCTACTGCACCCAGGGCTGTCATTGGACAAGGTATTACATTGTGTTATAGTATACCACAGTGATCAGCCACAACATTAAACTTGTACAGGTGAAGTGAATAACATGGATCATCTTGTTCCAGTGGCACCTGTCAAGGGGAGGGATATATTATTATATATATAAATATATATATATAAACTGTCATATATTATTAATATATATATAGTGTTATATATTATTATTATATATACTGTTATATATCATTATTATGTATATACTGTTAACTATATATAGATATAGATATTATGATTAAATATATACTGTTATATATTAAGTGTTATATATATATATATGTGTATATATATATAAAGTGTTATATATTATATATATTTGAGGCAGCAAGTGAAGAGTGAGTTGTTGAAGTTGATCTGTTGAAGCAGCGT
>NC_137194.1:3579320-3606820 GCF_960531495.2 Zeus faber | reverse complement strand
CTGGAGTCCAGGAGATCCCGACGCTGGTGGTCCCACCGGGAGAGTGGGTGGAGTTTTAATACCGGCAGGTGGAGCAGCACCAGCACCTGGCGCAGCCCGATGCCACGTACTCTTGTGAATGCAAAGCCACTGAGCATTAGAACATTAACGGCTGACGAAATACACCAGCTGGTCCCTATGGAGGCTCGCTAGCCTAGCATGCTGCCGCTACGCCAGCAGGTGGCGCTGTCTCTGTGGGAGGCTTCTCTGCTGGTTGTTTGTCTAAAAGTACTTTCTGTTATTTATTTAACTTTGTTCATCTCACGTCGTCTGCAGAGTCTTCTCAGTTCTCTCAGTTCTCTCCGTCTTCTGGGCTGTTTATCAGAGGGAAACACTGGAAGCGTTTCTTCTTCTTCTTCTTCTTCTTCTTCTTCTTCTTCTTCTTCTTCTTCTTCTTCTTCTCTCTCAGACGTTTCTCTCCAATCGAAGCCCCCGAGGCCCGTCCCAGGCCCCGCCCCCGGGTGCACGTCAATGAAACGAATGCTATTGGTCCGGATGCTGTTTTCCAGCCAAGGCCTTTCTATCTCCACACAAAGACGTTTCTTTTGTACAGGATCCAAACTTGTTGTTCATTACTCTGACAAATCAATGACTTTGATCACGTGATCTCGCGACTACTTCCTGTTTGATCGCTCTGACGTCGATTGATCCGGGCTCCGCATTCCTGACGACCTCCGAGCTCCCGGAACCAGAACCATCCGGACCTGAAGAAGCTTCAGGTTCAGTTTTGTTTGGTGTTGAACTTGAGTTGGTTTCCATGGAAACCGTTGTCCGCAGAGCTGCACCCCAGCATGCACTGCGGCGTCCCAGCATGCACTGCGGCGTCCCAGCATGCACTGCGGCACGGAGAACCACACTTCCTGTGTTTTTGTGCTCCGTTGATTTTTCTACGTCCTGCCAGACGCTTCCCGCTGCAGTGGCTTGTTGTTGTTGTTCCAAGTGGTGTCATCGCAATGCATTGTGGGAAAGTCTCGCCCGCGTAGTGTGCAGTGTAATGTATTTCACCGGATGTAGTTTGGCGTCCTGGTACTTTACACATATACTTTTTACGCGTACTACTTGTTGTATACTATGGTTTCAGACTTACTTAGCATGTTCACATACTAATCTGGTGTACTAGATACTATGCCAGTGTGTACTAAATAGTATGCTAGTGTGTACTAAATAGTATGCTAGTGTGTACTAAATATATGCCAGTGTGTACTGTATAGTATGCCAGTGTGCACTAAATTGTATGCCAGTGTGTACTAAACAGTATACCAGTGTGTACCAAATAGTATGCCAGTGTGTACTAAATAGTATGCTAGTCTGTACTAAATAGTATGCCAGTGTGTACTATATAGTATGCCAGTGTGTACTAAATAGTATGCTAGTCTGTACTAAATAGTATGCCAGTGTGTACTAAATAGTATACCAGTGTGTACCAAATAGTATGCCAGTGTGTACTATATAGTATGCCAGTGTGTACCAAATAGTATGCTAGTCTGTACTAAATAGTATGCCAGTGTGTACTAAATAGTATGCCAGTGTGTACTATACAGTATACCAGTGTGTACCAAATAGTATGCTAGTCTGTACTAAATAGTATGCCAGTGTGTACTAAATAGTCTGCCAGTGTGTACTAAATAGTATACCAGTGTGTACCAAATAGTATGCCAGTGTGTACTATATAGTATGCCAGTGTGTACTAAATAGTATACCAGTGTGTACTAAATAGTATACCAGTGTGTACTAATAGTATGCCATTGTGTACTAAATAATATACACTTGGAGGCCATTTTGGATGCAGGATCTGCTTGTGCAGGGGGTCCTAGAGCAGGGGTTCTCAACGTGGGGTCTGGGGACCCTCCAGAGGTCCTTCCAGTTAAACTGTTTGGATCCTGGTTCTGCTGTTACCTCCACACACCGTGCTGCTGCCCCCTGCTGGTCACACGTCAACACCACAACTGTTTCCTTGTTATCCTGTTATTATATCACAGAACTCAGAGGGTGTGTGTGTGTGTGTGTGTGTGTGTGTGTCTGTGTGTGTGTGTGTGTGTGTGTGTGTGTGTGTGTGTGTGTGTGTGTAAAAAGGCTTTTCCTGTTGCCGCTGATCCGACTGTTGTTGCTGCTGAATCTCTTTACGTCGCCATTGTGGCGGCCATTTTGTATCTCTACGCTTTTCGCTTAATCTGTTGAACAAAGTGCACATGGCTCCAGAAACTGTCCTGGCTCCGCCCCCTTCAGTGGAGTTTCCACGGCAACGCCCGGGGCCAACATGGATGCCACTGTTCCCTGCCCTAACTGCTACAAAGGGACATTCCAGTTCTGCATGCTAACTGTGTTAGCGCAATACATGGCTGCAGATGGGATCAGCTAGCCTAGCTGCTGTGAAATCAGAAGCTAAAGAGTTATTTAGAGACATGAACATATAGATATATAGACATATAGATATATAGATATATATAGATCTTTAGTGACATTCTATCCCTTAAAGTTTCACGTTAAGCTGCAGCCTGGTGAGACAATGATCAATATGTATTGATCGATGTGTTGATCAACTATTCACACTTAGTTTAACGAACAGCCAATCACAATGCAGAGGTCAAAGCAGCAATCATCACGTTTCTAAATTTCAGGGGATTTTACTGGTTTTATCACCGGAACAACCAGTTTGATATCAAACAGCTTTGCATGCTGGGAAACGACGGCGGTCTCAGCCCAGTCATGCTCTTATCTTGAAACGCAGACTGTTCTCCCTCCGCCAACCATCTATTTTTATACGGAACAAGCTCCATGTAGGAACCTACAAGGTGTGGGTCTGCACCAGCGGCTGTTTGGTGACGGACGACGCCTTAAATATTTTGGGTGGAGCCGGAGCCGTTTTTTAAGGCGCACTTGTTCACAGGAAGCATCTTTCCCAGCATGTGGGACGACAGAAAATAAGCCATTTGTCCTTCAAAGTAAAAGCACACTTTGCAGGATGAGCATCGTGATTTGTAACAGCTAGCGTCGTGCTAACGACACGCTAACTCCTCACCAGCAACCTGATTGTCATTCCTCCTCGCGGGGCAACCCCACAGCGTTGCATTCTGGGACGTACCCAGAGCAAACAAACTGTTAATAGCAGCTTCTGTTGTGGAAACCTTGTGAAAGTACCGCGCGCTGTATGTTAACGTTCTCATGTGAGAGTTGGGGTGGAGGTGAGCGGGTGGAGGTGAGCGGGTGGCGTCCAACCTGCTGCGAGCACAGAACCAAAAGCTTCATGTTTCCTCCATTTGACACGAGCAGCAGCTGAATTCAACTCAAATATATTTTTCGTTCAAATATCAAAATATATTTTTCTACAAATGAATTTAAACGGAATCCGCCGCCACAGGTTGGACGCTGCCGCTTCACCAAGCTTCAGGTTTACAAAGTACACGCCGCACAAAGTACACGCCGTACAAAGTATACGTAGTACAAAGTACACACAGTACAGAGTACACAGTACACTCAGTAGTACAAAGTACACTTATTGCAAATTATTAGGATAGAGTTTGAATTTGGCAAAATCTGCGATGCCTCTGAGCAAGGCATCGGCCCAGAGCTGGAGTCGGTCCCCGGTTCCACTGCAGAGGGAAGATGTGAATCAAATATTCACAATCAAATAATCAAATACTTTGTATTTGTGTTCAATAATAAAACAGTTTAAAGCAGTTTGAACCTGATGGAAGGGTTGCTACTTCCTGTACGGTGTACTTCCTGTAGCATGTACTTCCTGTAGCGTGAACTTCCTGTACTGGGGATGTATGTGGAGTTGGGGATGTTTTCATGTTGATATCAATCTCCTCGTTTATTATATTGTGATATGTTGTGGATGCTGCTGTCAGGGTGCATGGCTCCGCCCCTCCCCAGCTGCTATTGGCTGGCTGGGGGTTTATTGATGTAAAGGGGCGGGGCTTGCTATTTTTATGAACAGATGTTCCCGAAAAAAATATTTTTTATTTTTATGAATTTATTTGTGTCGTTGTCGTGTTTTGTAACAAATGATGCAGCGAGAAGACAAAATAAAGATTTAGTTCTATACTGTCTGTCTGACTGTCTGTCTGTCTGATCGTTTGTTTGTCTGACCATCTGTCTGCCTGCCTAACCGTCTCTATACCGTCTGTCTGTGTGTGTGTGTGTATATATTATATATAGAGTGTATATATGTATATGAATATTGTATATTTTCCTGCTACTTCACAGTATTAGTACTTTACTGTGATACTTGTTTATCAGTTTATGTTTAATCCAGATGCAACACAACTTTAATCTGTTCTAATCCCAACTCATCTCCACACACACACACACACACACACACACACACACACACTCACATACATTACACACACTACACACACTACACACACTCGACACATGCACACTATTCACACGCTACACACACACACACTACACAAATAGTATGCACACACTACACACACAAACACTACATACACACTACACATATACACACACACACATAGACTAGACACATACACTATTTTCATCCTCACTAACCCACACTGAACAGGCTAAACAACAGTGAAAGATGGATGGATAGATGGTGACGGATGTGATAGATGGTGATGGATGTGATAGATGGTGATGGATGTGATAGATGGTGGTGGATGTGATAGATGGTGATGGCTGGAGTGATAGTTGGATAGATAGTGATGGATGGATGGACAGAGTGATGGGTGGATGAAGTGATGGGTGGATGAACAGAACAGATGGGTGTAAATGAAGTAATCTCTAGATATATTTTCAGTTTGTTAAATGTAAACGTTGCTGTTGCAGCGTCTGGATCTACAGTATGTACACGAGGATCCATGTAAACCTGGATCCAGTATATTCCAGTAAAGACCAGTATAGTCCAGTATAGTCCAGTAATATACTGAACTAGTGGCACGGTGGCTCAGTGCATCCACTGCTGCCTCGCAGCAAGAAGGTCCTGGGTTTGATTCCCGCCTGGGGCGCTGTTGGCACCGTGCTCCGGCGGGTTATCTCCCAAATAGGAACCTTTCTGTGTGGAGTTTGCATGTTCTCCCCGTGTTCACATGGGGTTTCCTCCACCTCACGTCAGTAAGGACCCACCACCAAAAACATGCACCCATCATGGTCTGACCAGCGATGGACACTTATCACCTGGTCCCCGGGTGCGTCCACGTACGCTGCCCACTGCTCCTGGCTGTGCCCCCGGAGGAAGGACAAGCCAGGATGGGTCAAATAAAGGGTTGTGTGACAAATAAAGACAGTTTCTTCTTCTTAAAAGACCAGTATATTCCAGTATAGCCCTATAAAGACCAGTGTATTCCAGTAAAGACCAGTATATTCCAGTATATTCCAGTATAGCCCTATAAAGACCAGTGTATTCCAGTATATACCAGTATAGTCCAGTATAGTCCAGTAAAGACCAGTATATTCCAGTTTATTCCTGTATATTCCAGTATATTCCAGTAAAGACCAGTATATTCCAGTTTATTCCAGTATATTCCAGTAAAGACCAGTATATTCCAGTTTATTCCAGTATATTCCAGTAAAGACCAGTATATTCCAGTTTATTCCAGTATATTCCAGTATAGAGTTTGGTGGCCACCTCTTTGCGTGGATGACATTTTCCAAAGGGTCACGGTTCCATGGAACCTGAAAAGCGCCGACGTCTTCCTCTGACCTCGTACCATTTCACGGGTTCTAGTTTTCCGACACCTCCCTGGCACGCGAACGCATCATTCACTCCCACAGTCGGGTGGAGGCTCCACCCCACGTGGTCGCGGCTTTCTGTGGATTCATCTTTTCCCGTGTCCATGTTTTTTTTTTGTGTGTAACCACTACTGAGCGATGGAGTATACACCACCCAGCACCATGTGAATGGACGTTCTAGCCACAACCAAACAAACTCATCTGGCTGCACCACCCGACCGCAGGTTCTACAACCTTGACGTGTGGGTGATGCACCAACGTTCTGCTGCTTCCGGTCAAATTTCATCTGTTTTTCCACTGATTCCTGCTCCGTGTGTGGATCCATTTGGATCAAACGTGAACGTTGACGTCAACGAAGGAACGAACACGAGATGTCTGAGACGTCTCGGTTCGAACGACACCTCAACCGCGTCCGTGGGTCCAGCTTGAAACCCAAAAAGGACACGGAGAATAATAATAATCCTAAAAATCCAAACAATAACAATAACCTGCAGGATGGACCCCTAATAATAATAATGATGATAATGAAAATAATAATCGTCATGATAATGATAATAATAATGACAATAACAATAACAACAACAATAATAATAATAATAATAATAATATAACAATCTCTCATCCCTTCTTTTCCCTTTTCTTTCTTTTCTTTTAATTTCCTGAAACCTCATGATGTCACTGATTAAGCAAAACATTCTCCATAATGTTGTTGTTTATTGTTTCCGTCATAATCAAGCTTCTGCTCTTGTGACGTGACTGCAAATCAACAACGTTAAGAGTCAAAGTCTCTCTCCCTCACCCCCCCCCCCCCCCCCCCTCTTCCTCTCTCTCTGGAGCATTACGTCATGCTGCTGGGTGGCGCCGCCCCCCCATCCTCCAGCTGCATTCTGATTGGCCCGTCCCCGAATGCACTGGAGTGTGATTGGTCCGTTCGGAACACCTGCGGACCGCAAGGAGGACAGTCCTTCCGCCCGGTCGCGAGGGATGTTAGAGATAAAAGGTGAAGCCGCAGCGCAGCGCGTGACAGAGAGAGGAAGAGGAAGAAGAGGAAGAAGAGGAGGAAGAGGAAGAGGAAGAAGAAGAAGAGGAGGAAGAGGAAGAGGAAGAAGAAGAAGAGGAAGAGGAGGAAGATGCTCAGGTTGTGACGCTCTGGATCCAGGAGATTCTGCGGAACCACTGAGCTGCGGAGCAGGAGGTGAGACAGGTCCGTCCTTTGACAGACAGACCAACCAGTCTCATCAGGACTGAAAATAACTATTACCGTGAACCGGCCTGTGTGTGTGTGTGTGTACAGTGTGTGTACAGTGTATGTGTCTGTACAATGTGTGTGTACAGTGTGTGTGTGTGTGTGTGTGTGTACAGTGTGTGTACAGTGTGTGTGTGTGTGTGTGTACAGTGTGTGTGTGTACAGTGTGTGTACAGTGTATGTGTCTGTACAATGTGTGTGTACAGTGTGTGTGTGTGTGTACAGTCTGTGTGTGTACAGTGTGTGTACAGTGTATGTGTCTGTACAATGTGTGTGTACAGTATGTGTGTGTACAGTGTATGTCTGTACAATGTGTGTGTACAGTGTGTGTACAGTGTGTGTGTCTGTACAATGTGTGTGTACAGTGTGTGTGTGTGTGTACAGTGTGTGTGTGTACAGTGTGTGTACAGTGTGTGTGTGTGTGTACAGTGTGTGTACAGTGTATGTGTCTGTACAATGTGTGTGTACAGTGTGTGTGTGTGTGTACAGTGTGTGTGTGTACGTGTGTGTGTGTACAGTGTGTGTACAGTGTATGTGTCTGTACAATGTGTGTGTACAGTATGTGTGTGTACAGTGTGTGTACAGTGTATGTCTGTACAATGTGTGTGTACAGTGTGTGTACAGTGTGTGTGTCTGTACAATGTGTGTGTGTACAGTGTGTGTACAGTATATGTGTCAGTACAATGTGTGTGTACAGTGTATGTGTCAGTACAATGTGTGTACAGTGTGTGTGTCTGTACAATGTGTGTGTGTGTACAGTGTATGTGTCAGTACAATGTGTGTACAGTGTGTGTGTCTGTACAATGTGTGTGTGTGTACGGTGTGTGTACAGTGTATGTGTCAGTACAATGTGTGTGTACGGTGTGTGTGTGTACAGTTTGTGTGTACGGTGTGTGTGTCTGCACAGTGTGTGTGTGTGTGTGTGTGTACTGTGTACAGTGTGTGTACACTGTCTGTGTCAGTATGGTGTGTGTACAGTGTACAATGTGTCTGTACAGTGTGTGTACAGTGTGTGTCTGTACAATGTGTGTGGACAGAGTGTGTGTATAGTGTGTGTGTACAGTGTGTGTCTGTACAGTGTGTGTGTGTCTGTACAGTGTGTGTACAGTGTGTGTATACAGTGTGTGTGTGTGTGCAATGTGTGTCTTTACAGTATGTGTGTACAGTGTGTGTCTGTACAATGTGTGTGTACAATGTGTCAGTCCAGTGTGTGTCTGTACAATGTGTGTGTATAGTGTGTGTATAGTGTGTGTGTACAGTGTGTGTGTACAGTGTGTGTATAGTGTGCGTCTGTCCAGTGTGTGTATAGTGTGTGTGTACAGTGTGTGTACAATGTGTGTGTACAGTGTATGTGTCTGTACAATGTGTGTGTACAGTGTGTGTGTCTGTACAATGTGTGTGTGTGTGTGTACAGTGTGTGTAGAAGAAACAGAAGAAGAAACAGTAGAACCATCCTGGCTTGTCCTTCCTCTGGGGGCACAGCCAGGAGCAGTGGGCAGCGTACGTGGACGCGCCCGGGGACCAGGTGATAAGTGTCCATCGCTGGTCAGACGATGATGGTGCATGTGTATGTGTCAGTACAATGTGTGTACAGTGTGTGTGTACGGTGTGTGTGTGTACAGTATGTGTGTACGGTGTGTGTGTCTGCACAGTGTGTGTGTGTGTGTGTGTGTGTACTGTGTACAGTGTGTGTGTACACTGTCTGTGTCAGTACGGTGTGTGTACAGTGTACGTGTCTGTACAATGTGTCTGTACAGTGTGTGCACAGTATGTGTCTGTACAGTGTGTGTACAGTGTGTGTACAGTGTGTTTGGATCCGTACAATGTGTCTGTACAGTGTGTGTCTACAATGTGTGTACAGTTAGTGTTTACGGTGTGTGTCTGTACAGTGTGTCTACAGTATGTGTGTGTACAGTGTCTGTGTGTGTGTACAGTCTATGTGTCTGTACTGTGTGTGTGTGTGTGTGTGTCTCTGTACAATGTGTGTGTGTGTGTGTGTGTACAGTGTATGTGTCTGTACAATGTGTGTGTACAGTGTGTGTTTACGGTGTGTGTGTCTGTACAGTGTGTCTACAGTATGTGTGTGTACAGTGTCTGTGTGTGTGTACAGTCTATGTGTCTGTACTGTGTGTGTGTGTGTGTGTCTCTGTACAATGTGTGTGTGTGTGTGTGTGTGTGTGTGTGCGTGTGATTGAGTGTGTATGTTTGTGTGCGTAGAGTATGTGTGTGTTTCCAGATGTTTTTTCCCCAGTTTGAAGGGTCAGATCATGGTGTGTGTGGGGGAATGAGGACGAAGATGAGGGTGAGGATGAAGGAGAGGATGAAGATGAAGATGATGATGAAGATGAGGATGAAGATGAGGATGAAGATGAGGATGCGTGGTGGTGTCGGTGCAGCGGCTCCTCCCAAACAGCAGCTCATTCAATAATTAATCGCTCATCAATATTCCATCGTCTCAGCAGCACAGACACTGGAGGTTTGAGGAGGAAGAGGAGGAAGAGAGACAGAGAGAGAGTGAGAAGTGATGGAGAGAGATGGAGGAGTGATGGAGGAGTGGACTCATTCTCTCTGTTTTGTCGTTCTATCTTTCCTCGGTCAGTCTCCACCCGTCACATCACTTCCTGTCTGCACCGCCCAAGTGCATCATGGGACCTGAAGTCCTGCTCCTGCCCCTCCTCTCCCTGATGACATCATCACTGTGCGCCAGTGGGGGCGGGCCCGGCCCAGGTACGTTGGGGGCGGAGCTTCGTGGAGGTTTTATCCATGAACAACACGCGAAGCGACTTCCTGTCGGGTTAGCAACCGAGTGTCCCTGCGGCTGCCGCGGCGACGTTCATGCAGCCCGGTTGCCGTGGCGACGTTCACGCGGCCTGCGGATGCCTTTATATTTAAATGAGTTTAGATATTACATTTCTAATCAGACCGAGGCTCCATGTTTCGTGGGCGTGATGACATAAAATGTCAACGAATCGATGAGGAATGGGAGGTTGACGCCTCCGCCTGTCCCCCCTTGTGTCCACGCTGCACCAGCAGGGGACGCCACGCCCTGCCCCGCCCAGTGTGTGTGTGAGACACGCCCCTGGTACACGCCCCAGTCCGTCTTCCACCGCGCCAGGACCGTGGACTGCAATGAGCTGCACCTGCAGAGGGCGCCGGAGAACATCTCCACAGACACACAGGTACGCAGACAGGTGGAGAGACAGAGAGACAGACGGGTATGTGCCTCACTGCAGCTTGTCTTTTACATTACATTTCATTTAGCAGACGCTTTTTATCCAAAGCGACTTACAATTGTTCAAACACCGACTGACGCAGCCATCAGAAGCAATGAGGGGTTAAGTGTCTTGCTCAAGGACACTACAGCATGCTAGCAGGAGGAGCCTGGGATCCAACCAGCAACCTTTAGATTACTAGACCACCAGCTCTACCTCCTGAGATACCATCCCCACGTCTTTGTTTTGCAGGTTCTCCTTCTCCAGAGTAACAACATCTCCTCCATCAGCTCTGAGCTGGAGAGTCTGACCAACCTGACGGAGCTGGACCTCTCCCAGAACAGCTTCACCCAGGTACCTCCGCCCCCGTGGGCCAATCATAGAGCCGCTCCACCCTCTGTGCCAATCACGCGTCTGTGTGTGTGTGTGTGTGTGTGTGTATGCAGGTGGGCCGGGTGGGCCTGGCCTCCCTGGTCCAGCTGGTGACCCTCTACCTGGAGGAGAACCTCCTGGTGGAGCTGGAGGACTTCAGCCTGAGGAACCTGTCGAGCCTGGAGGAGCTCTACGTCAACCACAACCACCTGACCTCCATCAGCCCCAGAGCCTTCGCTGGGCTGCACAGCCTGCTGCGGTACGACGCCCTGCTACACCCGTCACACCTCACACATCCACCTGAGGTTGTAATACAGAGGCGTGGTTTGCTGGTGGTTAGTTTCTGTTCCCTCACAGCAACAAGGTTGTGGGTTCAAACCCTGTGTTGAAAGACTGGCTGTGGCTCCACCCTCCAGTGCAAACATGGGTTCATCCTCTTCCTCCTTTTCCTCTCCTCCATCAGGCTCAATCTGAACTCCAACCGCCTGGTGGCCATAGACCGCCGCTGGTTTGAAGATCTGCCGTGTCTGGAGATCCTGATGATGGGGGAGAACCCCATCCTGGGCCTGGAGGACAGGACCTTCCTGCCCCTGTCCCGCCTGCACAGCCTGGTCCTGGCCGGCATGGGCCTGGAGGAGGTGCCCCCTGGAACCTTCCAGGGCCTGGAACACCTGGAGAGTCTGTCCATCTACAACAACAACCTCTGGTCTGTCCATCTCACAACATGGAACATGCTTGACATGACTCCGCTACCTCTGATTGGACAGGCAGGGCTTCACAGGAAGTGATGTCATATGCATGAGAAAACAATTTTAGAATATTTCTTCATTTTCACTCAGTTCCTCAATGTGCAGTGACTGCTTCCCGCCATAGAGGGCGCCCTTTAGCCAGGTCACTAGACCCAGCTGCTAGCGTCGCTGGCTCAGAGTGAACGTGAAACTAGTGTTTCCAGTCCAGACGTCACAAAGCGTCGAGTCCCCTCTGAGTGGGCGTGGCAGCTGAGTGGGCGTGGCAGCTGAGTGGGCGTGGCAGCTGAGTGGGCGTGGCAGCTTCGCTTGTTACCAAAATACTATTTTAACTGAGAGAGGTCGAAATGTTGAACTTTGTTCGGTGACTAAATACATGAAATATTGAAGCGTGTTATTAGACCATGTGGTGAATAACAGGTTAATAATAATAACTGGTTATTAATGATAAAAGGTTATTAAAATAACTAGTTAATGATAATAACTAGTTATTCATAATAACAGGTTATTCATAATAACTAGTTATTAATAATAACTAGTTAATAATAATAACTGGTTATTAATAATAAATGTTATTAATACTAACTGGTTAATAATATAATGCGTTGAGTGTTACCGGGGGATGGTGGCTCAGGAGGTAGAGCTGGTGGTCTAGTGATCTAAAGGTTGCTGGTTGGATCCCAGGCTCCTCCTGCTAGCATGCTGTAGTGTCCTTGAGCAAGACACTTAACCCCTAATTGCTCCTGATGGCTGCATCCGTCGGTGCTAGTCTCAGTCGCTTTGGATAAAAGCGTCTGCTAAATGCAATGTAATGTAATGTAATGTAAATGTTTCTTGCAGTTGGGTTCCTCGGGAGGCGTTGAGTGTTCTTCCAAACCTCAAGTTCCTGGATCTGAACAGTAACCCCATCCCCCGGATCCAGGAGGCAGACTTCCAGAACCTGCTCCACCTGGAGGAGCTGAGGTGGGTCCTGCTCCAGGTCCTGCTCCAGGTCCTGCTCCAGGTCCTGCTCCAGGTCCTGATTGATCTGACAGGTTAATGTGGATGCAGAACAGGAAGTGTTCAGATGCTCAATCCATCACATGTGTATTCATAGAACTGGGTATTCCTACTGCACTGCTACTACTGATTCTGCATACTACTACTACTACTACATACTACTACTACTGCTTCTGCATACTACTACTACTGCTGCTAGTACTCTTACTACTACTACTACTACTACTACTACTACTACTACTACATACTACTACTACTGCTTCTGCATACTACTACTACTACATACTACTGCTTCTGCATACTACTACTACTGCTGCTAGTACTCCTACTACTACTGCTTCTGCATACTACATACTACTACTACTACTACTGCTACTATTACTACTGCTTCTGCATACTACTACTACTACTACATATACTAATGTAACACCACAACTCTGCTCCGATTGGTTGATCACCCACTAGGTTAGCGTGATGCTAACTGGGTTAGCGTGATGCTAACTGGGTTAGCGTGATGCTAACTGGGTTAGCGTGATGCTAACTGGTGTTTCAGTGTGAACAACATGGACGAGCTGTTGCTGGTGGAGAAGGACGCGTTCCAGAACCTTCCAGAGATGGTGAAGCTGGAGCTGTACAACAACAGAAAGCTGTCTTACATTCACCCCGAGGCCTTCAGGTACCTGGTTACCTGCCTGTCTCTCTACCTGCCAATCTGTCTCTCTCTCGCTCTCCATCTGTGTAAATCTGACTGTGTGTTTACCCGTCGCACCCTAGTGGCCTGGTCTCCCTGCGCACCCTGGTGCTGCACAGCTCGGGGCTGAGCGTCCTGTCGCCCCTCACTGTCTCCCTGCTGCCCTCCCTGGTGGAGGTGTCTCTCCACTCCAACCCGCTGCGCTGCGACTGCCTGGGTGCGTGGCGCTCCGCCCTCTCCACCCGGACGCAGCTCCGCCTGCTGGACACCCACATGACGCTGTGCGCCACGCCGCCGCGCCTCATTGGCCAAGAGCTGCTGGAGGCGGTGTCTACGGGCGGGGGGAGCGGGGGGGACAGCTGCCTCCCCCACATCTCCCCCCTCTCCCTCCCCCCCGCCATCAACATCAGCTCTGGGCAACCAATCAGCTTGGAGTGCTGGGCTGACGCTGACCCCGCCCCCCAGTTCTACTGGGTGACGCCCACTGGAGACAAGGTGTGTGTGTGTGTGTGTGTGTGTGTGTGTGTGATCCGAGGTACACCTCAACTATGAGAGACAAAATGAGAAAAAAAAATCCAGAAAATCACATTGTCTGATTTTTAAAGAATTTATTTGCAAATTATGGTGGAAAATAAGTATTTGGTCAATAACAAAAGTTCATCTCAATACTTTGTTATTTACCCTTTGTTTGCAATGACAGAGGTCAAACGTTTTCTGTAAGTCTTCACAAGGTTTTCACACACTGTTGCTGGTATTTTGGCCCGTTCCTCCATGCAGATCTCCTCTAGAGCAGTGATGTTTTGGGGCTGTCGCTGGGCAACACGGACTTTCAACTCCCTCCAAAGATTTTCTATGGGGTTGAGATCTGGAGACTGGCTAGGCCACTCCAGGACCTTGAAATGCTTCTTACAAAGCCACTCCTTCGTTGCCCGGGCCGTGTGTTTGGGATCATTGTCATGCTGAAAGACCCAGCCACGTTTCATCTTCAATGCCCTTGCTGATGGAAGGAGGTTTTCACTCAAAATCTCACGATACATGGCCCCATTCATTCTTTCCTTTACACGGATCAGTCGTCCTGGTCCCTTTGCAGAAAAACAGCCCCAAAGCATGATGTTTCCACCCCCATGCTTCACAGTAGGTTTGGTGTTCTTTGGATGCAACTCAGCTTTCTTTCTCCTCCAAACACGACAAGTTGAGTTTTTACCAAAAAGTTCTATTTTGGTTTCATCTGACCATATGACATTCTCCCAATCCTCTTCTGGATCATCCAAATGCTCTCTAGCAAACTTCAGACGGGCCTGGACATGTAGTGGCTTAAGCAGGGGGACACGTCTGGCACTGCAGCATTTGAGTCCCTGGCGGCATAGTGTGTTACTGATGGTAGCCTTTGTTACTTTGGTCCCAGCTCTCTGCAGGTCATTCACTAGGTCCCCCCGTGTGGTTCTGGGATGTTTGCTCACCGTTCTTGTGATCATTTTGACCCCACGGGGTGAGATCTTGCGTGGAGCCCCAGATGGAGGGAGATTATCAGTGGTCTTGTATGTCTTCCATTTTCTAATGATTGCTCCCACAGTTGATTTCTTCACAACAAGCTGCTTACCTATTGCAGATTCAGTCTTCCCAGCCTGGTGCAGGTCTACAATTTTGTTTCTGGTGTCCTTTGACAGCTCTTTGGTATTGGCCATAGTGGAGTTTGGAGTGTGACTGTTTGAGGTTGTGGACAGGTGTCTTTTATACTGATAACAAGTTCAAACAGGTGCCATTAATACAGGTAACGAGTGGAGGACAGAGGAGCCTCTTAAAGAAAAAGTTACAGGTCTGTGAAAGCCAGAAATCTTGCTTGTTTGTAGGTGACCAAATACTTATTTTACCGAGGAATTTACCAATGAATTCATTAAAAATCCTACGATGTGATTTCCTGGATTCTTTCCCCCCATTCTGTCTCTCATAGTCGAAGTGAACCTATGATGAAAATTACAGGACTCTCTCATCTTTTTAAGTGGGAGAACTTGCACAATTGGTGGCTGACTAAATACTTTTTTGCCCCACTGTAGATATATAGACATATAGATGTATAGATATATATAGATCTTTAGTGACATTCTATCCCTTAAAGTTTCACGTTAAGCTGCAGCCTGGTGAGACAATGATCAATATGTATTGATCGATGTGTTGATCAACTATTCACACTTAGTTTAACGAACAGCCAATCACAATGCAGAGGTCAAAGCTGCAATCATCATGTTTCTAAATTTCAGGGGATTTTACTGGTTTTATCACCGGAACAACCAGTTTGATATCAAACAGCTTTGCATGCTGGGAAACGACGGCGGTCTCAGCCCAGTCATGCTCTTATCTTGAAACGCAGACTGTTCTCCTTCCGCCAACCATCTATTTTTATACGGAACAAGCTCCATGTAGGAACCTACAAGGTGTGGGTCTGCACCAGCGGCTGTTTGGTGACGGACGACGCCTTAAATATTTTGGGTGGAGCCGGAGCCGTTTTTTAAGGCGCACTTGTTCACAGGAAGCATCTTTCCCAGCATGTGGGACGACAGAAAATAAGCCATTTGTCCTTCAAAGTAAAAGCACACTTTGCAGGATGAGCATCGTGATTTGTAACAGCTAGCGTCGTGCTAACGACACGCTAACTCCTCACCAGCAACCTGATTGTCATTCCTCCTCGCGGGGCAACCCCACAGCGTTGCATTCTGGGACGTACCCAGAGCAAACAAACTGTTAATAGCAGCTTCTGTTGTGGAAACCTTGTGAAAGTACCGCGCGCTGTATGTTAATGTTCTCATGTGAGAGTTGGGGTGGAGGTGAGCGGGTGGAGGTGAGCGGGTGGCGTCCAACCTGCTGCGAGCACAGAACCAAAAGCTTCATGTTTCCTCCATTTGACACGAGCAGCAGCTGAATTCAACTAAAATATATTTTTCGTTCAAATATCACAAAGTAGAAGTACAAAGTACACGCCGCACAAAGTACACGCCGTACAAAGTATACGCAGTAAAAAGTACACATGGTAAAAAGTACACACAGTACAAAGTACACACAGTATAAAGTACACTCAGTACAAAGTACACTTATTGCAAATTAATAGGATAGAGTTTGAATTTGGCAAAATCCGCGATGCCTCTGAGCAAGGCATCGGCCCAGAGCTGGAGTCGGTCCCCGGTTCCACTGCAAAGGGAAGATGTGAATCAAATATTCACAATCAAATAATATTTGATTGTGCGACCAAAAATGCTTCTGGGTGTGGATGTGAGTTGGATGTGAACGTTAGTCGGCGTCTCTCCGACCAATAGAATCCTCTCTTTCGTGCTCAGGTGACTTCTGAGGCTGTGGCTGCGCCAATGGCGTCGGAGCAGGGGCGTGGCCCCACCAGGAAGCTGAAGAAGCAGCGCGTGTTGGAGCCCGGAACGTTGCTGATCCATCAGGTGGATCCAGCGGACGCCGGTGAGTCCCAGAGCCCAACACAAACAATGTTCACAAAGATGTAACTCCCGAAAACGTAACTCCTCACAGGGCCCTCACGGGGTCCTCATGGGGCCCTCACAGGCTCCTCACAGGGTCCTCACGGGGGCCCTCATGAGGGTCCTCACAGGGCCCTCACGGGGGCCCTCATGAGGGTTCTCACGGGGGCCCTCTCTAGTCTAAAGAGCCTGAGAATGTGACCAGAGCCTCGGTTTGTCTCTTGTTCAGTAACTTGAACTTGAACTTAAACAAACAGGATAAAAAGAAACCTCAGCATGTTTCTAGTCTCAGACTCCAACAGGTGGAGCCCACGCAGGGGGTGGAGCCTGCAGTGCACCACCCCTCAGAGAGGTTTTTGGTGCTATGTGACGCTGTCTGCCTCCCCCCAGGTCTGTACACGTGCGTGGCCTGGAACGTGGATGGAGCTGACACCCGCAGCGTGCTGCTGCACGTGGACGTCCAGGTGGGCGCAGCGGAGGCTCCGCCCGGCCGGGTGGAGCTGTGGGCGGGCAACGGCTCCGGCGCCCCGGCCTCCCTGGTGCTGACGGCCAAGGTAGAGTTGTCCCCTAAAGCTGTAATGTGATAATATCGGGGACCGCCTCCCATTTTGTTTCTCGGATGGTCCCTCCTCCCCTCCAATCCTCGTGTCTGTCCCTCCGGTGACCACCTGTCTGTCTCTCAGGTGGTCCACGCCCAGTCGGTGGTTCTGGAGTGGAGGCTGTTACTCAACCGGCACGACCCTGCGCTGCCCCCTGGGGGCTGGACCAGCGCCACCGTGCACATCGACAACACTCAGATCAGCTACACCGCCCAGGTCAGTGTTGCCATGGAAAACCAGACCACAGATCAATACAGACGATCAGTCACACAACGACCTGAACCAATCAGGGACATTCCAGTGCACACACACTAAACTCATATCTCACCCTCCCTCCCTCCCTCACCCCAGGTCCCAGTGGATGTCCAGGAGTACAACCTCACCCACCTCCTCCCGTCCACAGAGTACCACGTCTGTCTGACTGTCTCCTTCTCCCCCCTCGCCCCCGCCCCCGCCCCATCGCGCCACACGTCCTGTGTGAACGTCACGACGCGGGAGGCGGGGCTTGCGGTGCAGCTGGTGGAGCCGGCGGGGGCCAGCGCTGCGCTGGCGGCGGCGCTGGGCTCGGTCCTGGCGGCGCTACTGCTGCTGCTGCTGCTCTACGCGGCGCAGGGGCGCATGCGGCGCCACAGTGGGGGCGGAGGCGGGGGCGGCGGCCACGCCCTGAAGACCTACATGCACCCGTCGGCCATCGCCCTCAGCGAGCTGTACCCCCCCCTCATCACCCTGTGGGACGCAGACAAAGACAAAGAAAGGGAGGAGGAGGAGGAGGAGGCGCAGGGCGGACAGATAGACACCTCCAAGACTTACATGTGGTAGACAGAGACAGATAGACAGACAGACAGACAGACAGACAGACAGACAGACAGACAAACAGACAGATAGTTGAGCACACTTAACTGATGAAGTGAAGTGTAATTGAGACATTCCATCTGACTTCAGCTTCCTGTTCGTTCTCATCTTTATTAATTAGAATTCAAATCAAATCAATGGAATCATCTGATCTGAGGTCAGAGGTCGTTGAATGTTCAAGTTACAGCAGGAATCGGTATTCCACTGTACACAGTGCTACTGCAGTACTACTGCGGGGTGGCTGCAGTATAAGTACATGGAGTTGTTTTGCTGGTGTATCCTGAGCTCTTTGATAGAGAACAGTGTTAAATATGTAAAGGTAGTAATACTAATACCAATACTAATACTCAAACTCACTTTCTGCACTACGATGTCACAGAGTATTGAAACTTTATCAATACCTCCTGCACGGACACTGATCACCTGGTCATTTTATTTGTCACTGAACGAGGTTATTGATTATTTTAGGACGTAAGAAGCATTATTATTATTATTATTCTATTTTGCTGAGACTGTTTTCCTGTGTCGTTCTGCGACGCTTTGAGCCGCTGGCCCAGCATGCTCTGCACTCCTCTTTTGGATGCTTTTATTTTGTAAAACAACCCAGACGGTCCTGAACATTCTGTCCAGTCCACTACCCTAAACCCCAAGGATTAGGGTTTAGTATGAAGGATGTAGGGTTTAGTGATTAGGGTTTAGAGTTTTGTGAGTCGGGCTTAGTGTGTAGGGTTAAGAACATAAGGTCTAGGGTTTAGTGCATAGAAGGTAGCGTGTTTAGGGATTAGTGCGTAGGGTTTAGGGTGTAGAGTTTCGTGCATCGGGTTTAGGGTGTAGGGTTTAGTGCATAGAATGTAGGGTGTATCGGGATTAGTGCGTAGGGTTTAGGGTGTAGGGTTTAGTGCATAGGGTTTTGGGTTTAGTGCGTGGGATGTAGGGTGTATAGGGATTAGTGCGTAGGGGTTAGGGTGCAGGCGTGGGGTTTTAGGTATGGGGTTGAGTGTGTAGGGTTTAGTGCCTGGGGTACAGGGGGGTAACTAGGGGCGCTGGAATAGGGGAGACACTGGGATTTTTTGTCCCCCACTTTCAGGTATTACAGTAATAGAACGCTGGCGGCAGCGGCGTTGCTAGGGGTGGGCGTCCGGGGGCTTCGGCCCCCAATGTTTTCTGAAAAGCCTCCGATCTTAAAATGTGCGCCGCGATCGCTACCTCTCTGACGGTACCGGCTGCCCCCCCACTGCATGGTACAATCCAGCTCCCATGATGGTAACGGTTCCCTTGTTAACGGGCCATGGATGCAGTGGTTGATCGGATTTTCAGCCTCAACCAAAACACAGTGTGACCAGATGTTGTAGCCATTTTCAAATCTATATTTTATTTTACTGAACAAAATCCTTTGTTTCCTTTGATCACACCGCCTGTGTTTGTTTTCACTGAATCTGCTGCTGGTTGGTTAATACCGCTGTCAATCACCTGAGACCAAAACAAGATGGACACCAGGACGTTTAGCGACACAGATCCAAGATGGAAGATCAATAATGAAAGTTTGACTTCATTTTGAATGACTTGGGAGGATGCTGCTCTGGAAACAGACCTCTCAATGCACCTGTTCAGGGTGAATTTCCTTTTTCAGCGTTTCACCTCCTAAAAGCGTCATTCTAGAGGTGACCACATCCAGGTGTGGACCACAAACCACACAAGGTCCCAGTGGTTGATTTGAAGTATTATGTATTTTGTATTTACGCTCTTTGCTAATATCCACCGGCTTCTCAGATGTTAACCCTCTTACCTCCTCACCACTGGGACTCTTTGAAATCAGGGTGACATGTAGCGCCACCTAGAGGCGTCCAGAACAATCAGCAGGATGATGTCACGTTATTCTCATGTTTGATTCAACTTTACAGTAATATGCAGGGTATTTTGTACAAATGATATTGCTTTATATTTTAACGGAAGTATTATACTTATTATTATTATTATTGCTACTCAACACTAAGCACTAATTGTAAAGACAACATGTGTTATTAATGTGTTATTAAAGGGTCGATGTGTAAATACTGTTATTATCTGATAATTCAGGGCGTTGGCCTTGTATCTGAAGTACACATTTATATAATAAAATAAACATGGATTCTACATGGTGTGACTGTTCCACAGCAACTATACATAGTACAACAGTACTAACATAGTACCACAGTGTGTGCATACTGTATAAACTTGTACATTTAGACTCATACACGTCGCCATCTTACCAGAATGCAACTACAAATATTTTAAGCTCCACATTACGTGCATTAACGGTGCAGTGTGTAGAATTTACAGAATGGACTCCGCAGAAATGGAGTATAATATTCACGAGTATGTTTTAATGAGTGTATAATCCCATGAAAATAAGCATCGTTGTGTAACCTCGTAACCTCAGAATGAGCCGTTTTTATCTGCATAGGGAGCGGGTACGCTTCACCGAAGCCGCCACGTTGCACCGCCATGTTCCTACAGTAGCCCAGGAGGGACCAACCCAACACTGGCTCTAACCTCCGTAACGTCACCGAGCGGTCTGTCTGGTGTACCCTGCTGACGCTGTCCCACTGTCAGACTAAAGCAGAGCAGGTTTTTGGCATTATGTCGCTGATGTTAGCTTGTTGCCACCGTAGCTTCTCCTACGTCGCTGGAAAGAGAGGGGGGGGGGGGGGGTTCAATGTGTTGCAATTTGCCACCTCACCACTAGATGCCCCTGAACCCTACACACTGCACCTCTCATTTGCAGTTTCCCACTTCAGTCACAATGTTGATATTTGGTGCAGAAGTTTATTGTTTGTGTGTGTATAATATACCGCTACACATCTGCAATCAGACAATAACAATCAATAACACAAGTGTGTGGAACACTCAGTTCTAATTGGTCAACAGTGAAAAGCAACGGTTAGTTATTATGTGTTATTATGACTGTTGTTAATAATGACCATTGTACATAATGACCGTTGTAAATTATAAATGTTGTTGATAATGACCGCTGTTGATAATGACTGCTATTAATTATGACCGTCGTTAATAATAACTGTTGTTAACAATGACGGTTGTTAATAATGACAGTTGTTAATAATGACAGTTGTTAATAATGACCTCCTTTTTTTTTAATGATCGCTGTTGATTGTGACCATTGTTGTGCGGTGTGGCACGGTGGCACAGTGCAATGGCACCGCGCTCCGGTAGGTTCTCTCCTGATCCGGGGCCCGTCTGTGTGGAGTTTGCATGTTCTCCCTGTGCTCACATGGGGTTTCCTCCACGTAACATCAGTAGGGATCTCCACCCAAAACATGGGGTTTCCTCCTTGGAACATCAGTAAGGACCCCCACCCAAAACATGGGGTTTCCTCCATGTTACATCAGTAAGGACCCCCACCCAAAACATGGGGTTTCCTCCAAAACCGTGTGTTGTAAGCTGCCCACCGCTCCTGGAGGAAGGACACGCCTCGATGCGAAAAATGCTGAAAAGACCTTTCACGGCCTCCATTGGCGTGTGTGTGTTGGCCGTAGCTGCACCTAATGCATGAGGTGTGTGTGTGATAATAAAATGTTGCTATTGATGACCGCTGTCAATAATGACCGTTGCCACGGGCAACCACTTCCCTGCCTCCATGCTTAAGCTAACAGTTAGTGGCGTCATCTGGTGGCGCTCCATAGAAACTACAACGGAAGACTGGACGCCACCGTCCCACTCAGCTCCGCGTTTCTCCATTCATGTAAATGTCCATTTGAACATTAATAGCAGGAAATACTTTATTATCATGGTACATTATGGTTGTTAGTAGTAGTTGAGTCGTGCGAAGCGACCTCCTGTTGACGAAGGCGCCATTGCTGTTTGTTTACTTGTTTGTTCATTAGTATTTGAGACACGGCGTAAAAAAAAAAAAATCCTTAAAAGTAGAAATAGACCAAATCCTCCACGTTCCTGCCGCAGATTTCCCGTCAAACCCGTCACAACAGAAAGAGAAATGAATAGAAAAGAGTGTCGCTTACGACGCGGTGCGCCCCTTTGTTCTCCGTCGCTAGGGCCCTCTGGTTGCTAGGCAGATCGGAACACGGCCCGACGTGAAACTCGCTGTTGCAACCAGGAAGTGACGTCACAGCGCCCCGTCAGTGTTGATGTTCGCAGCGGTGTTTTGTTCCCAGAAGCTTCGAAAAACAACCGATCCCCGGTTTCTCCGCTCGCTCCCCCGCTCCGCGACGCTCGACGCTCGGTAGTTTGTTCCAATCGGCCCGAAGGAGCCGGAGCGGCAGACCAGCGGCTCCGTCTGACCCTCCCCGCAGCCATGACCATCCTGCCCAAGAAGAAGCCCGGCTCGGGCGTCGGGGGCTCGGATCACGCCGACGACAGCGACCGGAGGAGCGGCTCCGACGCGCACCAGCACCCGCACGGAGGGCGGAGCGGAGCCCGGCCGAGGGCTTCGCCCCCGCCGTGGTCCTACCAAGCCGCGCCTCCCTCGGCCAGGGATGACAGGCGGAGCATGGAGGCCAGCTCCCGGTCGCAGCAGGCCTCTCCGCCGCCCGGCGGCTCGGTGTCCCCCGTGGGGCCGGGAGATGGCAGCGGGGGCATAGTGTCCGGGCCCCGGGGGGAGCTGGTCGTGTCGGCCGGGGTCGGCTGCGGAGGAGGCATCGGTAGCTGCTGCTCGGGGCCCGGGCTCAGCAAGAGGCGGCGGCAGGCGGGGAGCTGCTCCGGCGGGGTGGTGGCCCTGGCAGGGGGAGGCCAAGCCGGGGTGACCGGACCGGGAGGCGTGGGCTCCGGACAGGACCCAGAGGAGGGAGCCGGGGGCAACAACAGCGAGGACGAGTACGAGAACGCTGCCCGGCTGCAGGCCATGGACCCCGCCACGGTGGAGCAGGTACTGGCACTAGAACTAGATAGTAATGGTACTACTCTGCTACTCCAGTACTACTCTAGTACTACAGTACTACTTTAGTTCTACAGTACTACTCTACTACTAGTACAGTACTACTCTACTACTACAGTACTACTACAGTACTACTCTTGTACTACATTACTACTTTGCTACTACAGTACTACTCACAACGCAGAATACTAGACACAGTGTGTATATGTGTTTCACAGTGTGTAATTAAACAGTATATGTGAGTATAAAACATGCCTGTATGGCATGTACACGTCTAGGTACTGCGTTGTTGGAAGTAGAGCGGTTTCATGTTAATACAGATAATGTAATGCAAGGGGTTCTCAACGTGGGGTCCGGGGACCCTCCAGAGGTCCTCCCAGTTAAACTGTTACTGTTTGGATCCTGGTTCCACTGTTACCTCAGATCAGAGACTCAATCTGATCACAACCATCAAACTGAGGAACAGGTTGAAAATCACTGCGATAGAGGGTCAACATGGGGTTCAGGGTCCCTTCAAGGCCCTTCAAACATAGAAATGAGGTGTGTGTGTGTGTGTGTGTGTGTGTGTGTGTGTGTGTGTTGCTGTGGAACAAACTCCACGTTGCAGTGTAAAGTTGTTGAATTGTTGTGAATGTGTGTGAATTAATTTCCAGGTGAAACGTTCTGTCTCCAGACTGGAGCAGGAGCAGGACGACTACTTTATTATTAGAGAAAAGGTACAAAAGTCTATTTCTAAGGATCCACAAAAAGACAAAATGAAAGTTTATTTTGGCTGTAAGGAAATACTTTAAATTAACTTATGACATAATAATAATAATGATAATGATAATGATAATGATAATAATAATATTAGCTGAATTTTCACAAACAAAAAAATCTCAAACAGAATATTTAGATTTTTTTGTTTCCTAATTGAGTAGAGAACTAAGGCTTGAAGGAAGTGCCCACAATTCACAGCATTATGACGTAACATACAAAAACAAGGGAAACTTCAAAACCAAACTGAAATAAGAACAAACAACCATTTGGTGGAAACAGGAAAAAAACACAAACACTCTCATGAGGAAACAGCATTTGTTTAGTTTCTGGTTTAAAATAAATTAAAAGCAGTGATTGTTACTGATGCGGTTGCCACGGTAACGTCATCCCACGGAGCGCTGTTCCTCACATTTAGACACCGTGCACGCACTCCTGCACGTGCACGCACGGCCCACCGTTTGGTCGTCTATGAAGATAGGAGCTGAAATCGTGGTCGTCCTTACTTGGTCCTGAAAAGGTTGAAATGAACATCTCTAGGTTTCCACGTCGCTTTGGTTTTTAGTGGAACAAAAATCTGGATCCAAGTTTGTTCCACAGGAATCTCAAAATGACCTGGACAAAACTGGCACCAGAAGTAAGGAGTAATTGGATTTCAAGAAGGTGATTCTCCTTTAAATAGTGACTGAATGGCATCGATCCAGTCTGAAGATAGACTGGAGAGAAGGAAGGAAAGCAGGGAACCTTCTGAGGAGACGGGAGGTGTGGACCCTCACAGGGCTCCAGGTCCATCCAGAGGCTGCGATGCTCCTCTGTCCACCAGGAACCATGTTCTCCACAAGTTTGAGACCCATCGTGGCTCTGCAGCCTCCAGGACGAGGACACGGGAGAAGCGGGTGAAGGATCCCAGTGATCGTTGGAGCAGCGGAGAAACCTCAGAACCCGCAGAACAGCTCAAGAACGGCCCTGGACAGAGGAGACCAGAAACCAGAGCCTTTTGCTAAATCGCACCAAGTCAGTTTACAGAAAACCAAGTGAAGCCTTCAGAAAAGAGAGCTCCGCACCAGCAGTCCAACATGGAGGAGCTTCGGCGTTCTGCGTGGGTAGATCTGCTGCTTCTGGTCCTGAGAGATCAGGAGATCTGACAACGTGTTCAACCGGGGGGTCTGATCCGTCTGTCTCACCCCGCGGAGGATCTGGAACCAGGGATCTTCAGACCCGAGAGCTGAGAAGTTTGCAGAAGAAGAGCGAGGTGGAGGAGCCTTGATAACGGATCACAAATCAGCGAGAGCTTGATTTGTTTCCTCCGAAGGCTGTGATGCCACATATGAACCCCAGGGGGAAGTCATTCAGTCGGTCTCCCGTCTGGTGATCTGATGACTTGGAAAGAAAGGTCAAGTTCTGAATTAAACGATGGAAATGTGGAAATCAAAAACCATCGGTCGGCTTCAATTTGTTTTACTATTTTATTAAAAAGGGCGAAGGTGCCACGACTAAATATCAATATGAAGTTTTATTACATTTTTACACCCGACTGGAAGGATCCAGAAGCAGATTAACTGATATATATATATGGATGGATGGATGTTGTGTCAAATTCCCACTGATTTTCTAGACAAATTCTCCAGACTCAATTCACTCCCTCACTCACACTGGTGGTGTTTGCCCAGTGTGATCTAGAACACCTTTCTAAAAACAAAGATGTGTGTGTGTGTGTGTGTGTCGGTAGAAATATCTTCTCCTTTCACACAAACACAATGAAGCCGGTTTCCATGGAGACCACACACCACACCTAGCACCAGAATAAATCCATCCATCTAGAACGGAGGAGTGCTTGCGTTTTTAATTGAATTGCAATCAGGCTTGTATTGATCAAGCAACTGTGGACGTAACGTTTGACTAGGAGTAAAACTACTACTCCCTCAGAGTAAAACTACTCCTCCGTGTTGTTTTCGTTTTTTTTTCTGATAAAGGGCGAGTCTGATCAGAAGCGTGGAGCTTGCCGGCAAAGTCGAGAAAACGTCCGGTCTCTACAGAGACAGGTCTTTATATTCGGCTGCACCGGAGGGTGGAGGCGGAGTGAGCGAGCGGACAGGGAGAGGTAGAACAGGTGGAGAATGTTCCAACTCCGGGGGCAGCGGGTGTAGGACAGGTTGAAAGGCTCACACTGATGAAATAACACAGGGTTGACTGTGTTGTCTGGGGAGGGGGGCTCCGTCACCGCTCCGTCACCAGGGGGAAGAGTCCGAGATGGTGGTGAGATGGGTGGCGAAGCGCCGGTCCAAGAGGCGCTTCTGTTGCCTGGTCTCATGTCATTGGACAACTCTGGCGTGAGCTTCACCTCTGGGCCGCCTGGCGAAAGCCGCACGGCAACGCTTCAGATACGCTGCCATTTGAATGAGTGGAGACGCGAGGCTCCCAAACCCCCCTGCCCCGCCCCTTTTTTAGGACTCTTAGGCTCTTGTTTTTTCCGAGCACAGAGTGTAAACTGGAGTGTAGAATCCCAGAGAGGTGAAAATAGTGAAAATATTGAATAACAAGCCTAGTATGCATCACACACATACATATACATACATATATACATATATATATATATATATATATACATATATACATACATATATATATATATACATATATATATATATATATATATATATATATATATATATATATATATATGTCTGTTTTATGTCTGTTTTTTTTATGATACGACATAAAACCCCAACCGGGGATCTGCATAAATGTATGTTTTATCTCATTTATCTCATGTTTTATCTCATCACTTCACGTTGACCGATGGGAAGTGAACGATGGAGCTGAAGCTGCTGTTGGAAAACAATTTGAATATGCAAAGTAAAATGACGGCAGCACAGGAGGTGGAGCGGGTCGTCCGGTAATCACCCTGGATGCCATGGATGTGTGAATGGATGAATGTGGGGTATGTTCTGCAAAGCGCTTTATAGATGCAGCGCTTTATTAACTTGCCATTTGAAAGCGTAAATAACTTTTGTTCCCTCAGAAATGAACGGGATCGGTATTGACGTGATTCCATCTCGATCCAAACGACCTTCTCATAAGTTGATTAATACGCTTTGGACAGAGACGTGTGATCAGCATCTATTTTCCTGGAGGAAAACTCAGGGTCAAATTTCTGGCACAAAAAGTGGAATATTTCATAGTCCGCTGGGTGACCCCTTCCACCGGGTTCCAGCTCACCTCTGGGGATGGAGACGCTCGTTTTGATGTATTTCACGTGTTTGCAGCTCGAACACAGTGGGAGGAGTAGCGCTGCGGAAGCTGCCCTTAGTTTATGTTATGAATCTATTTATATAATAAAAGTGTGCTGGCACGACCACTCACTATTGTTTTTACTGTTATTGTTATTACCTGTCTGTCTCTCTGTCTCTCTGTCTGTCTGTCTGTCTGTCTGTCTGTCTGTCTGTCTGTCTGTCTGTCTGCACCAACCCAGTTGTCATGCAAACGCATGCAAACATATTAAAGGACTGCCCCACATGGCCCCGCCCCCCCCCCCCCCGGCAGCTGCTTTGTGACATCACAACTCTCGTATAAAAACTGGGGCTGACAGGTTGCTTCAGTCTCCTCCTCCGAGAGCAGAGGAGGAGCTTCCTGTTGGAACCACTTCCTGCTCTGAGACGCTCGAGTAATACAGGCACTGATTTTCAAAATAAAAGCTCTAGAATGGTAACGAATCCTGAGTAAAGTTATCTGGGTTAGAATATACACGGGGGAGAGAAATACTACAAAGTACGACAATAAGTACTACAACAGAGGCCCTATATGCTGAATAGGACCTGTACAATGAATGTCTCAAAAAAAACCTAATTACACAAATTAGAGTGTAATTAGTAGAAAATAGGGCTGCCCCCTGAAAGTGGGAGTAGAACCCTCATTCCGAAA
>NC_137194.1:3559320-3576820 GCF_960531495.2 Zeus faber | reverse complement strand
CCACTAATAATAATAATAATAATAATAATAATAATAAATACAGCTGCAGGCAGCAATACACAGGGTCCAGTTTAGTCGTGTTGTGTGTGTGTTTTACAGTTTTCCGGGTTCTCTGAAACGCAGCACGATTTTCCGAGTTTACTTGAATGCAGCATGGGCTCCCCCTGGTCTGTTGTCTCCTGGTTGCTCATCTCCCAGAGCAACCACTATGTGGACTACACAGCACAACCCTCCTGTCTTTAAAACAACCGTCCATGTTCGCCTGTAAAGCAGAACTTGTCATTGTTAGAACTCATGGTGTTGTCAGTGGAAGTAGAGCTGCTCTCTCACTGAGCGGTGGCAGCTTGGTGCCATGTCGGGCAACTCATTTATGTGTTGAATATTTTACTTGAATTACATTTTCAGGAAGTTACGTTTCCATTAAATACCAAAAACGTTGTGGTATTTCTGAGTAATTACTATTGCACTGCTTCTATTTTTCCAACACCTCGCCGGATCCTGAACTCATCACTGAGGCGCACATTTCAGGGTTTTTAAGGGACACCCTGACGACATTTTAAGGATTATTTTTTATTGTCATTTTCATTCATCCGGCAAAGTAATGTGGAGCAGGGATTTAAAATATCAAGCTAACAGATCTACTGACATCTGCCAGGTTAAGAAGTTATATAACTATACACATAAATCCATAGTTTGGAAACTTCAAAACACTACAGAGTGACTGAGTCCACACCGCACACTGGACACGGTCCAACTGGACATTCTCAACCACAATCTCTACATTTATATAAATATAAATAATATGATGACGTTATAAAGCGTCTTACTGTAAATATCATCTCCTTCATTTTAGAACCAGACATGTCAGTTAACCAAGACCAACTAGTTATTGGGGTCAAATTTGGTCGGTTTTTCACTAATATCTGCTCCGTATGTGGATCGTTTTGGATTAAATTTAAAACACGAGGTGTTTGTTACAGGGCGGTTCAAACAAGACGTCAACCGTGTTCATGTGTTATGCAGAAGTTGGTCTTCCAGATAGTTTGAGGTCAGCTCAGCTGCAGAGCGATGAGGTGAAGCCGAAGATCCTTTGAAGGAAATGCACACACCACCTGCACTCACACACGCCATGTGCACATCACATACATACACGCATACACACCATGTGCACACACACAAACCATGTGCACATACACACAAACACACCAGGTACATACATACACACCATGCGCACACAGCATGTGCGCACACACACACCACATGCATGCACACACACACCACGTGCATACATACACACCATGCGCACACACCATGTGCACAAACACACGCCACGTGCACATGTCTAGAAAACAGGGTCGTTTTCTGGAAGATTTCTAAGAAGTTGTGCGTTGAGACGTCATGTGACTGAAAGATAAAGCAGGCACTGAGCTGCCTGGTTGAGTGAGCACACTTCACTGCTGATGTTTCTCATGCATTGTATTGCCTGTCTGTCTTTCTCTCTGCCTGTCTGCCTGCAGCGGACCAGGTGTACGGAGACCAGGACATGCACGAGGTTGTGCGTAAACACTGTATGGACTATCTGGTGAGTGTGTCTGTCTGTCTGTCTGTCTGTCTGTGTCTTACTGTACATCAGCATCATGGAAGCCTCTCGTCCAATCAAATCACTCGCCGCTCCGCTAACTTCAGCTAGCTAGTTAGCTGTTAGACATTTCCTCCACAATCAGAATCAGTTTATTGGTCTGAGAACATTTTCACATACAAGGATGTTGACGACAGACTGATGAACAGCGTGAAATAATCATTTGTATATTTCTGTACAAGATGAATAAATATGTAAAATAATATGACATCGATACAGTATTAAAATATTATCACAGTATTAAAATGTTATTACAGTATTATTACAACATGGCGACATCTCCTCCTCAGATGAAGAACGCAGACTACTTCTCCAACTACGTGACGGAGGACTTCACCACCTACATCAACAGGAAGAGGAAAAACAACTGTCACGGCAACCACATCGAGATGCAGGCCATGGCCGAGATGTACAACCGACCAGTGGAGGTGTACCAGTACGGCACAGGTGTGTGTGTGTGTGTGTCTGTGTGTCTGTGTGTCTGTGTGTGTGTGTGTGTGTGTGTGTGTGTGTGTGTGTGTGTGTGTGTGTGTGTGTGTGTGTGACCTTGGGGAACACCAGGACCGAGCAGTGACCTTCACCTCCCTGACCAGTTCCTTCCTCTCTCACCTTGAACCCACTTCCTGCTCCAGAGCCAATCAACACGTTCCACGGGATCCACCAGAACAACGACGAGCCAATCAGAGTGAGCTACCACCGGAACATCCACTACAACTCAGTGGTCAACCCCAACAAGGCCACGATAGGAGTGGGACTGGGACTACCGGCCTTCAAACCAGGGGTACGCACTCAGTAGGGCACACAGTATTAAATACACACAGTACACATAGTACACACTGTACACACAATAAATACACACAGTACACACATATACATAATAAACACGCTTTGCAATTCAATGATCTCACTGTTACTGGGACTGAATGCATAGTATATAGTCTAGTACTCTGTATAGTATTCTTTATAGTGTATAGTAGTACTCTGTGCTCATTGACATGACAGCATGGTACACATTATGATCCTGTGGCGAGTATGCGGTAGTGTAGTATTGTTTACTGTGTGTACTGGTGCAGTACTGTGTACTGTGTGTACTCGCCAGTACGCGGACCAGTCCCTGATGAAGTCGGCCATCAAGACGTCAGAGGAGTCGTGGATCGAGCAGCAGATGCTGGAGGACAAGAAGCGAGCGACGGATTGGGAGGCGACCAACGAGGCCATCGAGGAGCAGGTGGCCCGGGAGTCCTACCTGCAATGGCTCCAGGACCAGGAGAAGCAGGCCCGGCAGGTGAGACGGGCCGGAGGGGGCGAGACGGGCCGGAGTGGGCGAGACGGGCCGCGGGGCGAAACGGGTCGGAGGGGTGAGGCAGGTCGGAAGGGCGAGACGGCCCGGGGGGGCGAGACGGCCCGGGGGGGCGAGACGGGCCGGAGGGGCGAGACGGGCCGGAGGGGCGAGACGGGCCGGAGGGGTGAGACAGGCCGGAGGGGTGAGGCAAGTCGGAGGGGTGAGACGGGCCGGGGTGAGACGGGCACAGCAGCTGACCCAGCCTCTTGTTGTGTGTTGCAGCCTCGTAAGGCCAGCGCCACCTGCAGTTCAGCGACAGCCGCTGCCTCCAGTGGCCTGGAGGACTGGAGTGGCCGGTCGCCACGGCAACGTGACGCTGACCCCGCCCACTCGGACCTGGCGACTGCCCCGGCAACCAATCACAAGCCGCCCTCCCCCGTTGGAGCAGCGCACACACACACACTGAACAAACCTCCATCACCCTGCGCACCAGGTACACACACACACACACACACACACACACACACTGAAACACAGATGCACACACACACACACACACACACACACTGAAACACACACAGATGCACACACACAGATGTCCGTACACTAAAACACAATCATCCTGAAACACATACATACCAATGCACACACACACACACACACACACACACACACACACACCGACGCACACACACACACACACACACACACACACACACACACACACTGAAACGCACACATTTCTATCGTAGTACCCTCCCTCTCTCTCTCTCTCTCTCCAGGTCCCAGTAATCCAAGTCGTCATCATTTGGGGTACAGAGCCATCATGCAGGAAATGTCCCCAACAGCCTTTGGTACACACACACACACACACACACACACACACACACACACACACACACACACACACACACACACACACGCAAGATGCTGAAGGAACCAGAATATAAAGTGTGGTTGGGTTTTTCCTTCTAGTTGGTGCATTATGTCTAATAACAACTTAAGGCTCAACATCAACAGAAACAAGAATAGTTAGTCCTAGCTGGGATAGGATCAGGTGGCCCCGGAAGAGCGGGGTCTTCGGGTGGGACCCGGAAGAGCGGGGTCTTCGGGTGGGACCCGGAAGAGCGGGGTCTTCGGGTGGGACCCGGAAGAGGGGGGTCTTCGGGTGGGACCCGGAAGAGCGGGGTCTTCGGGTGGGACCCGGAAGAGGGGGGTCTTCGGGTGGGACCCGGAAGAGCGGGGTCTTCGGGTGGGCCCCGGAAAAATCCTCAGGTGTTGGTTGAAGGTTGTGAGTGTCTCTGCAGAGCGTATAAAGCTGGGTAGCACCTCCCACCACCCTGGCACCGCGCATGAGAAGAGGATCCTGGATCCTCTGGTCCCTTGGGTACCTCTCGTTCCTCTGGTCCCTCTGGATCCTCTGGTTCCTCTTGATCCTCTGGTCCCCCAGGTGGCTCTGGTTTCTCAGCTCCCTCTGGTCCCTCTGGATCCTCTGGTCCCTCAGGTCCCTGTGGTTCCTCTGGATCCTCTGGTCCCTCGATTTCCTCGGGTTGCTCTGGTCCCACTGGATCCTCTGGTGCCTTGAGGTCGCTCTGGTTTCTTGGGTCCCTCGGATTCCTCGGGTCCCTCAGCTCCCTCTGGTTACTCTGGACCCTCTGGTTCATCGGGTCCTTCTGGTCGCTCTGGATCCTGAACTAACCTGTTTCACCTTTATCTCTCTCTCTCTCTGTCTCTCTCTCTCTCTCTCTCTCTCTCTCTCTCTCTCTCTCTCTCTCTCTCTCTCTCTCTCTCTCTTTCTCTCTCTGTCTCTCTCTCTCTCTGCCTCTCTCTCTGTCTCTCTCTCTCTCTCTGTCTCTCTCTCTCTGCCTCTCTCTCTGTCTCTCTCTGTCTCTCTCTCTCTGCCTCTCTCTCTGTCTCTCTCTGTCTCTCTCTCTCCAGGTCTCACAGATTGGGAGGACGATGAGATCCTGGCGTCGGTTCTCGCCGTTTCGCAGCAGGAATATTTAGACCGAATGAAGCAGAGCAGAGAGGCGTCGCCCGACAGCAGCTGATAGGCCACGCCCCTTGCAGACCCCGCCCACGCACGCACACACACACACACACACACACACACACACACACACACACACACAAACACACACTTTGGAAGGAGACCAGGGAAACAAACAAATAAAAACAAACACTTTGATCACACCATCACGATTCAGCCATCAGTCCCTCTCTCCTCCCTTTCCCCTTCTCTCCTGCTCCCTTTCCCCTTCTCTCCTGCTCCCTTTCCCCTTCTCTCCTCTCTCTCCAGTCCATCCTTCTGTGCGTCCTTCCAGTTGATAGCGCCACAGCTGCGCTAAGCCCCGCCCCCTTTTATTTCAGTCAACCACTCAGGAGCCGCTGATATCAGATCAGTTTGAACATTTCCTCCAATCACTCGTGGCGCCAGGATAGCGGCCTCGTGGCTAACTGCTAGCTGCTCGGGACTAGCTAGCCGCTCAAACCTCAGAATCGACCAGACAACACTAGTAGCATGTAGCCTAGCAAGCTAACGGGATGTATTGAAGTCACTGCTGTCAGGCTAACGCTAGCTAGCCTATGTTAGCCTAGCTAGCTAGCCCAGCTGATCCGACTTAACGCACACGACGGAGTTTTTGAGTTTTAGTATCGACGGGGAATTTAATTTGAGCGGCTGCTGCGTCCGGGGCGGTTGGCGGGCGGCGCTAACACGGCGTCGTCGCACAAACGAATAATAATAAACGAAAAACTACAAATAATCATTGAAATGTAAAAAGCAGGAGACGCATCATCCAGGTTTTATAGACCAACCATATAAATAATGACTTTGTACATAGTGCTTTTGTAAAAGGTTCGGCGCCCCCTTCTGGTCGGTGGTTCGTTTGGAAATGTTGCAACTGAGCCCAGGTCAGCGCCACGACAGGCTCCTCCCACTTCCGGTTCTTGCCCCTCCCCTTCCTCTCCATCATCATGGGTCTTATTTAGCTGCATGTTTAATTGACCATGACCAATCTCATCATAGAGATTAAAACATTAAAGAGAGAAAAAAAATAGAAAGAATTGTCATACTTATCCTCTTAATAATTGATTATTGTTATTATTAATAATAATATAAGTTGCTTTATTTTATTTTCTTGTTTGGATGAAAATACCTTTTTTTTCTTGGAATAAAAAGAGGAAAATGTTTCTGAAAAAGTCTCTGCGTTTTAATAATTTGTACGTTAATATCACGCAACTGTGCGGTGCTGTGGGTCGATACTCATCCATCACGAGTAGTTAAATTATATATTATAATATACATATATAATTATACTACACTATATTTACCTTACTACACTAAACTATATTAAAGTAAAGTACTGTACAAAATATAATATGAAAACTAAACACACCAAACTTCCTGTTTGGCTCAAATCTACTTTCATAATTGTAAAAACATTCAACTTCTTAAATACCTCAAATATATATATATATATATATATATATATATATATATATATATATATATATATATATATAAAATGTCTACGTTAATTCACTATTAAAAAATAAAAACATACAAATGTATTGAGTATTGATGAGAGGAGATGCTGCTGCATGGGAGTAAAAGTCAATATGATAGAAAACATGTTTCTGTTTCCAAGCTTGCGTTGGTGAGAGGGCGTAGCCGCCCCGAGAAGCGGCAGGAAGGGGAGGGTCCCGTTACCACGGGTGATGGGGGCACCACCCAAAAGGTTGGAGGAGCCCTGGTTAGGTCAGTTTGTTGGGGCTCCCTTGATGCGGCCCCACCTTCCTACGTCACACGGGGCTCGTCACTATATACACTATATATACCAGCCACGCCCCCTACTGTGAAATAACACTATATATACTATATATACCAGCCACTCCCACTTACCATGAAATAACACCATATACACTGTATAAACTATATATACCAGCCACACCCACTTACTGTGAAATAACACTATATATACTATATATACCAGCCACTCCCACTTACCATGAAATAACACCATATACACTGTATAAACTATATATACCAGCCACACCCACTTACTGTGAAAATAACATCCTCGCTTATCAATCAATTTGCTTAACGACTTGGTCCTAGAAACGGAACTCGGTCATTAAGTGAGGAGTACCTTTAATAGAGTAGTATGGTAAAGAAGTGGAGTAGAGTAGTGGAGTAGTGGAGTAGTAGACTCTACTACTCCTCTACTAGTAGTAGTAGTCATTAGAATAGAGTAGTAGAGTCCAGTAGTAGAGCAGAGATGTGGAGTACAGTAGAGTAGTGGAGTAGAGTCGCAGAGTAGGGTAGAAGAATCCAGTAATAGAGTAGAAGAGTCCAGTAGACATGTGGAGTAGAGTAGTAGAGCAGTGGAGTAGAGTAAAGTAGCAGAGAAGAGTAGGAGAGTTGAGAAGTAGAAGAGTCCAGTAGTGCAGTAGAGAGGTAGAGTACGACAGTCCAGAAGTAGAGTAGAAAAGTAAAGTAGTGGAGTCCAGTAGTAGAATAGAGTAGTGGAGTAGAGTAGAAGACTAGAGTAGCAGAGTATAGTAGTAGAGTAGTGGAGTAGAGTAGAGTAGCAGAGTAGAGTAGTAGAGTAGAGAAGTAGAGTAGAGTAGTGGAGTCCAGTAGTCGAGTAGAGTAGAGGAGTAGAGTAGAGTAGTATAGTAGTAGAGTAGAGAAGCAGAGTAGTGTAGTGGAGTCAAGTAGTAAAGAAGAGTAGTGGAGTAGTGTAGCAGAGTAAAGTAGTAGATTAGAGTAGTAGAGTAGGGTAGTGGAGTCCAGTAGTAGAGCAGAGTAGCAGTGTAGAGAAGTAGAGTAGAGTGGTAGAATATAATATGTAAATGTATATAATAGATTTATATAATATCCGAGGATACGTACGGGTCCTGAAGAATCACAATTTGCTTTCTAATGTGTTCATGAAGTTCCCATGATGCTCTGCTTGGGCTCTGGTAACTGACCCTGGAGCAGAACCTGTCTCACCCTGGATGGAGGGAGGAGAATGGTCTGGACCTGGATCTGGACCATAGCACCCTGACCCAGTCCATTGAGAAGCTTGTGGACCAGAGGACCAGAGACTCCAGGCTGGATTGGTGTGTATTAAATTATGTACTAGTATGTACTACATAGTGTACTACATAGTGTACTGGTGTGTACTACGTAGTGTGCTAGTGTGTACTACATAGTGTACTAGTATGGATTCAGTATCTGACATTATTCAGTTCATTTAAACTTGTCGATGACATCACCCTGTGTTGGTACAAAGTACATTATAACACCAAACCTGTCTGCCTGCCTGTCTGTCTGCCTGTCTGTCTGCCTGCCTGTCTGCCTGCTTGTCTCACTGGTAGCTCTGTTCTTCAGTCCAGGAGCTGAATCCACTGAATCGTCCTGTTTTTCTACTTTCCTCTTCTTTGCTCAGCGTCTGTTTATTTATGTTAAATAAAGTTGAAATGGATCAAGAATGACTAAAAAATGTTGTTTCCATGGAGACGACTCATCTGCTTTTCTCTTTTCTGTTCCATGTCCAGAGTCAAATAAATATTAAATATGTTTTATACATTTTAAATTAAAGTAGTAGAGTAGAGAGGTAGTAGAATAGAGTAGAGTAGTGGAGAAGAGTAATAGAGTAGAGTAGTAGAGTATAGTATAGGAGTAGAGTATAGTAGAGTAGAGTAGTGTAGTAGAGCAGTAGAGTAGAATAGTAGAGAAGTGTAGTAGAGTAGACTAGTAGATTTGAGTAGTAGAGTAGTGTCAAAGAGTAGTAGAGTTGAAGAGGAGTAGAGTAGTAAAGCAGAGGAGTTGAGTAGTAGACTCGATTTGTAGAGTAGAGTAGTAAAGTAGAGTTGTAGAGAAGAGTAGTGGAGGAGGGTAGTAGAGTGTAGTAGGGTAGATCAGTAGAGGCTGCTATAGTAGAATTGTAGAGTAGTAGAGTAGGGTAGTAGATTTGAGTAGTAGAGTAGTAGATTAGTGTAGTAGAGTAGAGTAGTAGGTTTGAGTGGTAAAGTAGAGTAGTAGAGTGGAGTAGTAGAGTAGAGTAGTGGAGTAGAGAAGTAGAGTAGACTAGAGTAAAAAGATACGATGAGATAAGATAAACCTTTATTAGTCCCACAACGGGGAAATTTACATCGTTCCAGCAGCAAAAAGAGGACAGCAGCAAATAAAGAGCATATCAAGTACACACTATAAACAATATAAAATATTTAGAAACATACAAATAAAAAAATCACCATAAATAGGAACCAGATATTACTAAGTGTATTGCACATATCTTGACAAGTCTTTCTTAATAGAGTAGTTGAGTATAGTTGTAGAGTAGTAGAATAGTAGAGTAATAGAGTATTAGGGCAGTAGTGTTGTAGAGTAGAGTTGTAAAGTAGTAGAGTAGAGTAGAATAAAAGAGTAGTAGAGTTGTAGAGTAATAGTATAGTAGAGTAGAGTAGTAGACCAATTCCCCCGGGAGATCAACGACCAACGGAAGGTGCTCCACCCCATCCTGAAGTAGAACCAGCAGAAGGGTAAATGGGTATCGCTGGTTGTTGGTAAACCATAGACACATAGTCTGTTATTCCAAGACTCCTCCACCACACCCTGGTTATTCTGATAATTATACATGTATTTTGGTAATTCTGGTAATTATATACTGCGAGATGTAGAAATAAGCACTCTATATTGCTCACTCTCATCATCTCACCTTCCTAATCCCTCCCTCCCTACTTCTCCCATCACTCTCACTCAGTTCAGTCCCTCACTATATGTATGTATGTATGTCTAACACTGCAATGTTCTATGTTTATCTTTGTCTATTTGTCATTTTTTTTATGTAGATATGTATCAATGCAAACTTCCTGCAATACTAGGACAGTGAAAAGGAATGTGAAGGAGGAAAACTCCTACTTATCAATGGGAAAACATGGGCACGGTAGGATAGCTATTGCCTTGGATGCTCTGTGCCATCACCCCCTAACCAACCTCAATGACAGCCATTAAGTTTGTGAGTCTGAAGGTGAGAGGCTTGGGCTCACCTGCTAAACGAAGCAAAATCCTCAGTCACCTCACCAGGATGAACCCAAGCTTCAGTCTACTGCAAGAAACTCCCCTCACTGCATCGTGCACCATGCATGTTGTCGTCCGGTGTTTGTGTTTTTTGTCCAAAGGTTTGTTGTATATTTGCAATGTTTATTGTATAGTCTAATGTTTATATTTTATTTTTTTAATTTTATGATGTTTATTTTTTCTGAGGTAATATGAAATGTTATTGAATCACTAGGCCGGGTTTGACGCCGAGAAGGTATTCGATCATAGAATTACAATGATCTTTACCCTCTGGTATAAAACGGGTTGAGGGCGCTCTTTGTGCGGACAGACCTCCTACCTGGCAACCCTCCCTCCCTCCCTCCAGAACGGGAAGCAGGAAGCTCCACGGCGTCGGAGGCTCAGGGCTCCACTTCAGCGGCTCTTCGCTCCGGAGCAGCGGCTCATCTCACCCGGAGCGGCGGCCTGTCCGCGGCAGGAGCGACTCTTAGACCTCCCGCTCAGAGGCGACTCGGCGCCGACCGAATCTGCCGGAGCGCCGCGGGTCCAGAAGGAGCTAACGAGCTAGCAGCGCTAGCCGCCACAGAGCGGGTTGCCAGGTCCCGGCGGTTCTCCGGGAGACACCGAGGCGAGCCGCCAGCATGGCCGGGGGAAGCGACTCCCAGGGCGGCGTGGAGCGGGCGGCGAGCCGGCGGCAGAACGAAGGTAACCGCGCTGCTCCAGGGGAGAGGACAGCGTTTAAAGGGTTTCCGGGTTTATTAAACACGGTAGTTTGTCAACAAAGTTGTAAAGATTCACATTTAAAGGGTTTCTGACGGAAAGGGAAGAGCTTGAAGTGTTTTAAAGGTTTTTAAAGATATTTTTGGAGGCTCAGCCAGCTGTGCACTCACACCGGGACCCGGGTCCAGGTCAGAAGCCGGATCCTAGATCCTGGATCCTGGATCCTGACCTGGACCCGGGTCTCTGCTGACGTGGAGCTTTAGGTGGGACTGAACAGGACACACCTGTGTGTCTCCCCCTCTCTCCCTCCCTCTCTCCCCCTCTCTCCCTCCCTCTCTCTCCACTTCCTGCTTCACTGTCAGTTGTGATTTGTAGTGCAGTTGCCTTCACGTTTAAATAATAAACACTTTAATTGTATTGTGTTTAAAAACTTCCACTTCTCCTTATTTACCAAACGAGCCTCAAGACTCTATTATAAAATGATTTAAGTCCAAAAACGAGAGCAAAGTGGAACTTGAGATCATGTTTTATTATTGTGAGATCATATTTTATTATTTTGGGATGGATAATTGGGGCGCATCGGATCACGAAACTCACGGTTCGGATCGTTTAAAAAAATAAAATAGAATAAAAATGGACACAAATATAACTTTGTTTTCCATTTATTGTGCAAAACACTTAAAGGACGTGTTGCTACGGTCTTCAATGAAAACAACATTCAAGACGTCCAATGTTTCGAAAGCATGTTAAAATATATAAAACATTCAATCCTCCACTGTTAAATGAAAGGTCCACATGAGGCAGCGTGAACCTGCGTCACCTCAACACGGTAGTGAATGAAAACAGAGGACCGCATCCGTCCACACTCACTGCTTTAACTCCACTCTCCTCTTCATTTCTCACCTTGACGACAAACCGAATGTCATGAAAAAGGTTCAGAGCGAAGGCGGCTACAGTGGTTGTTGTGGACCAGTCTGTGTCTGTGGGTTTTACCTGTTGCTCGTTGCTCGTAGATTTGTCTAACGAGCAACAGGTCAAGTCACGTGGGAATTTACCATCAAAACCTCTTGCTGCTTTCTGCTGCTGGTGACATCCATCACCACTCAACTTATATTTGAACGTAGGGAAAAATATATTTGGAAATGACTTTGAACTGAAGTGGCAGTTAAATGACGTAATGTTGTATGTTTCAAAGTTAATAGAAGATTCTTTAATTGTCACAACACATGCTTTGGACGGTGGCCAGTGAAATGGTTCCTCTGCGTTTGACCCATCCTGGCTTGTCCTTCCTCCGGGGGCACAGCCAGGAGCAGTGGGCAGTGTTCCTGGACGGGCCCAGGCACCTGGTGACGAGTGTCCATCACTGGTCAGACGATGATGTGTGAATGATCTGGAGGAAGGGACTTTTTTTCTCCCCGTGCTCCCCACGTGAGCACGGGGAGAATGCAAACTCCACACAGAGAGGCTCCTATTTGGGGGATTACCTGCCGGAGAGCCCCAGGCAGGAATCGAACCCAGGGCCTTCTTGCCTCTAGGCAGCAGTGCGAAGCACTGCGCCACCGTGCCACTAATAGCAATTTTTACATAATGCAATAAATACTACAATCTTCAAATCTGTATTAAGGTATAAGGTACAAAGATGATGTGTTTCTTGAACCCGAGTGTCCAGTTTAGTTTTTGTTTTGGTTTGTGTGGTTTAATTTTATTATTATTTTATTCATTGAGGATATTTAAAAACTTTTTTTTTTTTTGTGCTGTTTCAAAAGCTGTTCTTGCGCTATTATGCTATAATATCATTATATCAGTGGCAAAAATATTGTCTTTTTGTATAATATTTATCGCAATTATTTCTGGGACAATATATCGCCCAACTTAAGTAGTTATTGTGACTGGCCATGTGTTGGTCCTCAAAATAAGACGTCATGATTCCAGGCAGCGTTTCCGTTATCGGGCAATTCCCGTTTTTTGACCAAAACATCTGTTGAGGTCTGACATATTTCAATCTCTCCGTCATAATGTTCGGTGAAAATAATTCCCTCTCGACACAATTTTAATTAGTTCTGCTCCATCATTTCGATAAAAGATTACGCAGATCTGTTCATTTTCGCGCTCGGCAAGTTGCAACGGGAAGCCAATCAGTTTGGACGATCTAAAGGTCACCTTTCACCTCTGACCAATCACGTTTGTGGATATAGAACTAAGCCCCGCCCCCTCCCTGGTGGACAGGCTGTGCTTGTAAACACAGTAAACACACGGAACGAGACAGAGCCGCAGCGTCTAGAACTCTGAGGAGAAGCAGGAAGATGATGCGTCGCTGGGACACACCCCACCCAGAAAACCACAATAATCAATAAGAGGGAGTTTGTTTTAGGGCTGAACGATTAATGGGATTCAAACCGACATTCCAATGTAATACAACGCAATTTTCTAATCACAAAAGCTGCGATTTAAAAAGAAAAGGCGTTTTTTTTTTTTTCCCATTTTATTTTTTATGTCACACAGTTGAACCAATAGGGCTGTCCAGGACCGGCTCTTCCTGTGTGCGAGATAGGAGGCCGCCTAGTGCTCCCTCCCAAGGGACCACGCGCCCTCCGCACGCTACCACAGTGTTTTTTATTTTACGTCTTCTTATGGAATGAAAGTGTGGCTCTCTTACACCGAGTCAGTATTCTACTGTGATTTTTTTCTTTTTTCTTTTTACAATTCAATAGTTAAATAAAGACGTAATTCATATCAATTCATCTCATTTCATCATAACACGTGGGTGTGGCCGACAGGAAAGAGCAGTTTATATGTTGTGTCCGTGTCGGGCTGGTCATACTGGAGAACGATGTATTTATTTTATTGTTTGTGCTTTGTGAATAATAGAGAAGATAAGGGACTTTATCTTCTGTATTCAAATCTCGTACTAAATTGCAATATTGAGCCAAAAATTGCAATTGGATTATTTTCCCAATTCAGTGTCGTTCAGCGCTTCCATGATTGCATTCGCCGAAAATCCTTGTTCCACCCGAGCGGATGTAGCTCCGTCGCGTTGATGTAGCTCCATCGTGTTGGTCTCGCTCCGTCATGTTGGTCTTGCTCCATCACGTCGCTGTAGCTCCATCTCATTGATCTCACGCTATCGCGTTGATGTAGCTCCGTCGCGTTGATGTAGCTCCGTCGCGTTGATGTAGCTCTGTCGCATTGATCTCACACTATTGCGTTGATGTAGCTCCGTCGCGTTGATGTAGCTCCGTCGCGTTGATGTAGCTCCGTCGCGTTGGTCACGCTCCGTCACGTTGGTCACGCTCCGTCGCGTTGACCTCGCTCCATCACGATAATTTATGGACGCTGCCGTGTGCCTCCTGTTCCCTGCAGCAAACAGGAAGTTGAAGTACACCAGCCTGGCGGTGCTGGTGGTGCAGAATGCTTCGCTCATCCTCAGCATCCGCTACGTCCGCACGTTGCCGGGCGACCGTTTCTACACCACGTCGGCCGTCGTCATGGCAGAAGTCCTGAAGGTCTCCACCTGTCTGCTGATCATCCTGCTGCAGCACCGATGTGAGTACATGTACACGTTGACTACACAGTAGTACTTCCGCATGTTGAGTACAGGGTATGTAACACAGTAGTACAGTGGGCGTGTCTAACTCCTGGCTCCTCCCCTCCAGGTAATGTGCATCAGGTGTTTTTCTACCTCCTGCACAACGTTGTTGTTCAGTACAAAGACACCGTCAAACTGGCTGTTCCCTCCTTGATCTACACCCTGCAGAACAACCTGCAGTACGTGGCCATATCCAACCTGCCGGCCGCCACCTTCCAGGTACCTGTCTGTCTGTCTGTCTGTCTGTCTGTCTGTCTGATCAACCAGCGACATGAGGATTCAAGATGTTTATTAATCACATACATAACCATACGATCATACAAATACGTAGTGAAATGTCATGGTAACGCTCCCGGAGATTATGCACAATAAGTACTGACACAATTACTAAACTAATTACTAACTAACTGAACTAACAGAATAGAATTTCAGCCAATCAGGAGACAGAAACAGAAAATAAATCTACTTCCTGCGTCATCAAGGTTTCCTCATTTTATTTCCACAGATTTCGGTTCCAGGAATAGATTGAAAATCTCTTTGTAGGATTTATTATTTACAAGTGAAGTATTTACATAAAAACAACCAGTTTCCATAGCAACACGGAGACAGAAGGCCGCTGGGTACAGAAGGGGGCGGGGTTTGTTTCTAAAGTCCCTTAATGAGTTGTGTTTAAGCGGTCGCTGTGTTGCTCTAACGATCGAAGCCTTGCTCTCACAGTTGCCGCGTTGCCGTGTTGCGATAGCGGTCGTCGTGTTGCTCCATCTAGCGGTCGCCGTGTTGCTCCATCTAGCGGTCACCATGTTGCTCTAGCGGTTGCCGTGTTGCTCCATCTAGCGGTCGCCGTGTTACTCCATCTAGCGGTCACCATGTTGCTCTAGCGGTTGCCGTGTTGCTCCAACTAGCGGTTGCCGTGTTGCTCTAGCGGTCGCCGTGTTGCTCTAGCGGTCGCCGTGTTGCTCTAGCGGTCGCCGTGTTGCTCTAGCGGTCGCCGTGTTGCGGTCGCCGTGTTGCTCCATCTAGCGGTCGCCGTGTTGCTCCATCTAGCGGTCTCCGTGTTGCTCCATCTAGCGGTCGCCGTGTTGCTCCATCTAGCGGTCGCCCATCTAGCGGTCGCCGTGTTACTCCATCTAGCGGTCACCATGTTGCTTTAGCGGTTGCCGTGTTGCTCCATCTAGCGGTCGCCGTGTTGCTCTAGCGGTCGCCGTGTTGCTCTAGCGGTCGCCGTGTTGCTCCATCTAGCGGTCGCCGTGTTGCTCCATCTAGCGGTCGCCGTGTTGCTCCATCTAGCGGTCGCCGTGTTGCTCCATCTAGCGGTCGCCGTGTTGCTCCATCTAGCGGTCGCCGTGTTGCTCCATCTAGCGGTCGCCGTGTTGCTCCATCTAGCGGTCGCCGTGTTGCTCCATCTAGCGGTCGCCGTGTTGCTCCATCTAGCGGTCGCCGTGTTGCTCCATCTAGCGGTCGCCGTGTTGCTCCATCTAGCGGTCGCCGTGTTGCTCTATCTAGCGGTCGCCGTGTTGCTCTATCTAGCGGTCGCCGTGTTGCTCCATCTAGCGGTCGCCCTGTTGCTCCAACTAGCGGTCGCCCTGTTGCTCCAACTAGCGGTCGCCCTGTTGCTCCATCTAGCGGTCGCCCTGTTGCTCCATCTAGCGGTCGCCCTGTTGCTCCATCTAGCGGTCGCCCTGTTGCTCCATCTAGCGGTCGCCCTGTTGCTCCATCTAGCGGTCGCCCTGTTGCTCCATCTAGCGGTCGGCGTGTTGCTCCATCTAGCGGTCGGCGTGTTGCTCTATCTAGCGGTCGCCGCGTTGCTCCAGTGGTCGCTGTGTTGCTCTAACGGTTGCCGTGTTGCCTTACAGGTCACCTACCAGCTGAAGATCCTCACCACCGCTCTGTTCAGCGTCCTGATGCTCAGAAAGTCTCTGTCCAGGATCCAGTGGCTGTCGCTGCTGCTGCTGTTCGCCGGAGTGGCCGTGGTGCAGGTAGGGGACCACAGCTTGAGCCACGTCCAGCAAGTGGAACCCCGAGAAGGTTCAGAGGTTTAATGCCACAGGAAGTCACTTCCCAGTATGAAGTCGCTTTCTGCTGCTGACTTCCTTTCCTGTGGGTGTGGCCAGGTCCAGCAGGAGGGGAACAAGGAGGCGTCGCTGTCGGACGGCGCCGCCCAGAGCTACACGGCGGGACTGGTCGCCGTGGTGATCAGCTGCCTGTCGTCGGGCTTCGCCGGCGTCTACTTCGAAAAGATCCTGAAGGGAAGCTCCGCCTCCGTGTGGCTGCGCAACGTGCAGCTGGGCGTGTTCGGCATGGCGCTCGGCACGCTGGGACTGTGGTGGCGCGACGGGGCGGCGGTGGCCGAGCACGGCTTCCTGTTCGGCTACACCCCCATGGTGTGGGCGGTGATCTGCAACCAGGCGTTTGGGGGCCTCCTGGTGGCGGTGGTGGTGAAGTACGCCGACAACATCCTCAAGGGCTTCGCCACCTCGCTGTCCATCGTGGTCTCCACGGTAACCTCCGTCTACCTGTTTGGCTTCCACGTTGACCTGGTGTTTGCGGGCGGAGCCGGCCTGGTGATGGGGGCGGTCTACATGTACAGCCTGCCCAAGACTCCGCCCGCCTCATCCGCTTCGCCCTCCTCCTCGCCGCCGTCAGCCGCGCCGCCGGAACGCGACGACCAGTCGGACGCGGGATCTCAGATGGAGCCGTTCCTCCCTAAGTCAGTCCTGGTGAAGTGACATCACTTCCTGTTTGTTTCTGCCTGTCTCTTTCTCTCTCTCGCGCCGTCTGTCTCTCTGCGTGGACAGGAAGTGAGTCCTTGTTTCCGCGGTGACCTCGCTCCTCCACCTCTGAAACTAAAAAGACTAAAACTTCTTCTCCTCCATCCGGACCTCCACCCGTCCGGGGATGGAGAGAAGAGGAAGTGGAGACTTAACCCTTTCATCTTCCTCCTTCTAACGTCTCCAGGAGCGACAGGACTAACCCCTCCCCCTCCACCTCTCCACCTTCACCCCTCCATCTCTCTCTCTCTCTCCACCTTCTTCCCTCCATCTCTGAACAGGTATTGATCGTCTATCGATCAGAAACTGAAACACACGGAACCGGGAGTCCACTGTGCTAACGCTAATTAGCATCAGTGCTGGAGGGAAAACCTGGAAACTGGACCTGGAGCAGCAGCTGTACGGCAGTATTCTGCTAAAGTACGCTGTGTACTACTGTACTGTGTACTACTGT
>NC_137194.1:3521820-3551820 GCF_960531495.2 Zeus faber | reverse complement strand
CACTTTTCTCACAGTTACTCTATTTTCTTAAATTACAAAAGTAACTATAAGATAAGATAAATATACTTTATTAATCCCCAATGGGAAATTCAAGAATAAAAGTAATATTTATATTTATACATCTCTGTAAATACTTATAATCAGGATCAGTAGAAAAGGTTCAGTTGGACTTTATGAAGTTTTATAGACTTTTACTTTTAAAACTAACTATATTTAAGAGCTAATACTTTTACTAGAGTAGACATGTCAATGTGGTTCTTTTTACTTTTAATAGGGTAATTCAGTGTATTCAGGGTATTTGTACTTCAGGACAAATGATCTGAAACAACAGATGCAATTTAAAAAATATATTTTACAAGAACCGATAAATTGTAAGTTATAGAAAGTGAGTAGGGCCACCAGGGGGCAGTTATAAGAAGGGCCACCAGGGGGCAGCAGCGCCTCACCTTCCAGCTCCTGGAGAGGTATTCCGTTATATTTTATATTTATTTACATTTATTTTATTTAAAGTTCACAGAAAAGTTGTTTTCTGTATTTGAATATTCATGTATTTCTATGTAAAGTGCCTTTAACAAAGTTCAATTAAAACAAAATTCAAACAAAAACTTTGATTGTTTTTGTTACTTTTTGTGGAAATAAAAGTTCTATTAATTTTTTTTTCTGAATTATCAACATTTAACTAAATATTAAGAACAATAAAAATAAATCCCTCGTGTGACGTGAACAAGTGTTTGATGTGAGACTAAATTAATGTGTGTGTGTGTGTGTGTGTGTGTGTGTGTGTGTGTGTGTGTGTGTGTGTGTGTGTGTGCGTGTGTGCGTGTGTGCACTCATGGGGGCAGAGTTTCTCTAAAGTACAGTAGTACCGAGTAGTACTGTAGTGTTGTAGTACTGTAGCGGCATCACAGTACTTTACTACAAAGTACTCAAAGTATTAGTTACTTTCAAAGCAACTGTAATCCCAAAACACTTATATCATATACAACAACATAAACAATAATATAATTACATAGTACAATAATATATAATAATATAACATCAGTTCAGTTCAGCTCATATGCAATAATATAATAACATTATCGTACAATAATATACTATAATATAATTACATTATAATACAATAATATAATAACATAGTACAATAATATGCAATAATATAACATTATAGTACAGTGATATACAATATGATAACATTACAATACAAAAATATACATACGTACATAATATACAATAATATACATTCATATAATCAAATTATAGTACAATAATATAATAACATTATCGTATAGTAATATACTATAATATAATAACATTATAATACAATAATATAATAAAATAGTACAATAATATACAATAATATAACATTATAGTACAGTAATATACAATAATATGATGCGGGAAGAGGAAGGAAGACAAGGACTCGTGGTGGTGGAATGAGGAAGTACAGGAGAGCATAGGGCAGAAGAGGTTGATGAAGAAGAAATGGGAAAGTCAGAGAGAGGAAGAAAGTAGACAGGAGTACAAGCTGATGCGGCGCAAGGCGAAGAGAGAAGTGGCAGAGGCAAAGGAAAAGGCGTACGAGGAGTTGTATGAGAGGTTGGACAGTGAGGAAGGAGGAAAGGACTTGTACCCATTGACAAGACAGAAGGAACAAGCTGGGGAGGATGTACAGCAGGTTAGGATGATGAAGGATAATGATGGGAATGTGCTGACTTTGAGGTTCTGAGTAGAGTGTGTTGAGAAGGTGGAAGGAGTACTTTGAGGAGTTGATGAATTAAGAAAATGAGAGGGAGAGAAGAGTGGATGATGTGGGGATAGTGGATCAAGAAGTGCAGCAAATTAGCAAGGATGAGGTGAGAACAGCATTAAAGAAGATGAAGAGTGGAAAGGCAGTTGGCCCAGGTGACAAACCTGGGGAAGCATGGAAATGTTCAGGTGAGATGGCAGTGGTGTTCCTAACCAGACTGTTTAACACCATCCTGGAAAGAGAGAGGATGCCGGAGGAGTGGAGAAGAAGTGTACTGGTACCATCTTCAAGAGTAAGGGAGACGTACAGAGCTGTAGTAACTACAGGGGAAAAAAGTTGATCAGCCACAGCATGAAGCTCTGGGAAAGGGTGGTGGAGGCGAGGTTAAGAGGAGCGGTGGGGATCAGCCAGCAGCAGTATGGTTTCGTGCCAGGAAAGAGTACTACAGATGCAATGTTTGCTTTAAGAACGCTGATGGAAAAGTACAGGGAAGGCCAGAGGGAGTTGCACTGCGTCTTTGTGGATTTAAAGAAAGCATATGAGAGTGGTACAGGATATGTATGAGGACAGTCAGACAGTAGTAAGATGTGCAGTAGGCGCGGCAAAGGCATTCAAAGTGCAGGTGGGATTGCATCAAGGATCAGCTCTGAGTCCTTTCTGCTTTGCAGTGGTGATGGACAGGTTAACAGATGAAATGAGGCAGGAGTCTCTGTGGACTATGATGTTCGCGGATGACATTGTGAACGGCAGTGAGAGTAGGGAGCAGGTGGAGTAGAGCCTGGAGAAGTGGAGGCATGAATTAGAGAGAAGAGGAATGAAAGTCAGCAGGAGTAAGACAGAATACATGTGCCTCAATGGGGGGGAGGGCGGAGAAAAGCTGAGAATGCAAGGAGCGGAGGTGGAGAAGGCGGATGAGTTCAAGTACTTGGGGTCGACCATCCAAAGCAGCGGAGAGTGCAGGAGAGAGGTGAAGAAGAGAGTACAGGCAGGGTGGAGTGGGTGGAGAAGAGTGTCCGGAGTGATCTGTGACAGAAGGGTTCCAGCCAGAGTGAAGGGGAAGGTGTACAGGACGGTAGTGAGAGCAGCCATGTTGTACGGGTTAGGGGTGGTGGTACAAAAACAAAAAGGCAGGTGGCTGAAGTGGAGGTGGCAGAGTTGAGGTTGTTGAGGAGTGAAGAGGACGGACAGGATTAAGAAGGAGGACATTAGAGGGACAGCTCAGGTTGGACAGTTTGGTGGAGAAGTGAGAGGCGAGATTGAGATGGTTTGGACACGTGTGGAGGAGAGATGAGAGTTACGTTGGGAGGAGGAGGCTGAGGGTGGAGCTGCCAGGCAAGAGGAAAAGAGGAAGCCAAAGAGAAGCTTGATGGAGGTGCTGAGGGGGGACATGCAGGCGGGTGGTGTCAGGGAGGAGGATGCGCAGAACAGAAGGTGTTGGAGGCAGGTGATCCGCTGTGGCGACCCCTAACAGGAGCAGCACAAAGAGGAAGAAGAATATACAATAATATGATAACATTACAATACAATAATATACATTAATATAATCAAATTATAGTACAATAATATAATAACATTAAAGTGCAATAATATACAATCATTTGAATTAAGGACGCTGGTCTCACTGAACAGCAGGACGTCACAGTTCAACACCAGGATCCACTTCCTGTCACATCAGGGTCTCGCCCTCGCCCCGCCCCCCCACGCCCCTCTCGCCCCGCCCCTCCCAAGCGCCCTCCCACCACGCCCCTCGCCCCGCCCCTCCCACCAAGCAGTTATGATAACCGCCACCAGGGGGCGGCACCCCCTGACCACGCCCACCCCTGACCACGCCCACCCCTGACCACGCCCCACCCCCTCTCTATTCCTGTCCTCCGTCTGTTCCTCCTGTTTCTGTGGATGAAGTTTCAGCAGCTGCTGCTCCAAAACAGACGTGGTTTAAATCTATAATCTATATTTATACACAGCTTAATATCTATATATCTATATATATTCTAATATCATATGATATGATTCAAGATTCAAGATTCAAGAGGTTTATTTGTCACATACATATACATACTTTCATACATATATGCAGTGAAATGTAATGCAACGCACCCGGTGATAACACACAATATGCCATAGGAAAAATTTCTAATAGCCCAACTAACTGACTCCTAAAACGTAATACAGTAAGTCGAATACTTATAGAATAAAATAACAATATATAGAATAAAATAAAATACAATAAAAATAAAATGAAATAAAATGAAATAGATAGAGGGAATATGCTTACGTATATGGAATAGACTTATGTATATGGAATAGGCAATTATGTATATACAGATATGTGCATTAAAGTGGCATGTGAATAAAGTGAGGTAGTGTTTGGTATAATACAGCACAGTATACAACAGTACGGCTCAGCAATCAACCCTGAACAGTGACACAGTATGCGGTACAGTATGCTACATACAGTACAGTAAGCTAGTGGAGCCTTTGTGTGTGGCTCAGTGAGGACCCCTGGTGAGTTCAGCGTTGACAGCTCTTATGGCTTGAAGGAAGAAACTCCGTCTCAGTCTCTCTGTTCTCGCCGTGTGACTGCGGAGGCGCTTGCCTGACCACAGCAGCTGGAACAGTCCGTTGTTGGGGTGGTGAGGATCCTTCATGATCCTCTGGGCTCTGCTACTACACCTCCCGGTGTTTAAGTCCTGCAGGGAGGGGAGTGTAGTTCCAGTGGTACGTTCAGCTGAACGCACCACCCTCTGCAGGGCCCACCTGTCCTGGGCAGTACAGTTCCCAAACCAGGCAGTGATGTTGCCTGTCAGGATGCTCTCCACTGCTCCACAGTAGAAGGACTTGAGGATCCTCACCAAGACCCGGAATTTCCTCAGCTGCTTGAGGTGGTAAAGACGCTGCCTCGCCTTTCTCACCAGAGTGTCTGTTTGTACAGTCCATGTTAAATCCTCCGTGATGTGGACTCCAGGGTGCTTGAAGCTTCTCACCCTATCGACAGAAGTCCCATTAATCACCAAGGGCGCGTGCGCCTCGATTGTGATCCTCGCCTAAAGTCCACAATCAGCTCCTTAGTGAAACAATAAGATATAATAAAGTATAGTCAAGTCAAGTCCCACTTTGTTTTTAAAGCGCATTACCGACTAATCTTTTAGAAACATCAAATAAGATAAAATAATATATATGATATACTAGTGCAAATAATATAAAATCATATATTATATCATATATATTATATATAATATTAAATATTAGGATATATATTTTATAATATATTATCAAGATTCAAGAGGTTTATTCGTCACATACATATACATACTTTCGTACTGATATGCAATGAAATGTCAGTGCAACGCACCCGCTGATTACACACAATATGTCCGAGACTGGACACAGTAGCTACATAAGAATTTCTACTTGACCAACCAACTGATTCCTTAAACATAATGCAGTAAGTCGAATACTATAGAATAAAATAAAAAATATATAGAATAAAATCAAATAAAATAGATAAAGGGAATAGGCTTATGTGTATGGGATAGGCCTATTATGTATATACAGATATGTGCATTAAAGTGCCATGTTATTTTATTTTAAATGATATTTATTATATATATAAAATATGAATAATATATATTACATCATATATTATTTTATATTTTATTATGTATATAATATATATTAGATATTATATAATATATAAAAAATATATAATGAAATTTAAAAAGCAGCTTTCAGACAGTTATCAGTGCAATTTATTATAATATAATTTCATATAATATAATATATAATATAATATACACTATAATATGATATAATATATTACGCTGTTAGGGTTGCTAGCTATGACCAGAACAGGCGCCAGCGCATCACTTCGAGGAGTTGCAGATATAAGATAAACCCTTCACTAAACCCATCACCTCCATCACCTCCGTCATCCCACCACCTCCATCCCTTGTGAGAGAAATTGCACATGATCAACACTTTGAATAATATTTTTACATGTTTTATATCGGACAATAGCCTGATGTTACGTCGCTTTTAAAACACATTGACTTGGGTTTTAATGAGAACTCTCAGAGCTTATATTAAGTGGCAAATAACCTCTTGAATCTTGGAGAGACCGTTCTTCCTCACAATGCCTACTGTATTATAAAGACCAGATCACATTCTGTCATCAGTCACCCTGGTGTGGTGATAAGGACAACCCCCAAGGGGCTTGACAGAGCATTGTGGTTTGTTTTATGGAACAGTTAGACTGTACCTGTGACCTGAGTTTGACTGCTAAACCACCGTGGCACGGTGGCACAGTGCATTGCACTGCTGCCTCACAGCAAGAAGTCCTGGGTTCGATTCCCGCCTGGGGCGCTGTTGGCACCGTGCTCCGGTGGGTTATCTCCCAAATAGGAGCCTTTCTGTGTGGAGTTTGCATGTTCTCCCCGTGCTCACATGGGGTTTCCTCCACCTCACGTCAGTAAGGACCCCCACCCAAAACATGCACCATCATGGTCTGACCAGCAATGGACATTTATCACCTGGTCCCCGGGCGCGTCCACGTACGCTGCCCACTGCTCCTGGCTGTGCCCCCAGAGGAAGGACAAGCCAGGATGGTTAAATGCAGAGGATCCATTTCACCGGCCACCATCAAAAAGCATGTGCGTGTGTGTGTGTGTGCAAGCATGTGTTGTAGTGTGGTGTGTTGCGTGACTAATAAAGACTGTTTCTTCTTCTGTATAATACACACAACCAGGGATATGACTGAGGTGGCTTGGTCCTGTAAATGACAAGCTGACCAATGGTTCCCGACTGTTTTAATCGTTATCTCTGTTTTTCTAGCTCGTATAAGTGCCATTTGTGTAAACTTTCACACTTGCTTTCCCAGCACGGATAGTGTTTCATGTTTTCTTTGTTAAAACATGTCCTCAGCTGTAACTGAAGGCAACAGCGGATCACATGGCCGGTCTCAGAATGGGACAACATTTGTCTGTCTATAGGCTGGGTTCTTCTTCTGTAAAACTCGACGGATCCGACCACTGCTTTGAACCAGCTCTGAATCTTTCTCTTTATTCTGCAGAATAAATATCTTTCATACTATAGTTTGTTTTCCTGTAGCGGGCAGGTTAACCTCATCCACCACACAGGAGAAATTCTCCAACAATCTGGCAACGATGATTAAACTTTCTACTTGGCTCCACTGGACCGCTTCATGCCCGGGTTGTGTGCCCAGCGGCAGTCAGAGACCGGGCGTAAGACGTCCAAGAAGGAGTCGTGAGGACATGACGGCAGATCCAGCAGAGGCAACAAGCGATCCCAAACCAATGAAGGTGAAGACTTAGAGAGGTATTGTGCCGCTCGGGGAAGATCGAAGTTAGATGCTTTGAGTCAGCTTAAAGATTGTATTGATCTAGAGGATCATTGAAGAAGCTTTTCAAGCTCAGAAATATCCCCCCTCAGATAGACATATCGTCAGCTGCGTGCTGCGCAGGTTAGGAAGGGCAGCGGATACATTGCTGTGGAGGACCGTGGATGGAATGGCCAATTTTGTCAATCAAGAGAGGTTGTGTTTTTTGTTTGTTTATTTATTTATTTTTTCTATTTGTTATTTCTTTTTATGTGAATCAGTAATGAAGTTGTAGTTTCTTGATGGATTTGAAGTGTTGATGAAGAAGGAGAGACTGCTGACGCTGACTTGAGTAAAATAATAGATTTATTACAAAAGAACAGCATCAGACCAGACTTTGCCAGGAAGTCCAGGAGAGAACCAAGCCGGAAGGATTCTCTGTCGAATGAAACTCAGGCAGGTGTTTTTGTGCTAAGCCAGAGACAACGTTGACCCTAAAGCCAAGACTGTCGCTATCCCCAAACACGGAAAGGACCCATCATCACCAAAGAGCTACAGACCGATTTCCCTCCTCTGCATAACCTACAAGCTCTATGAGAGGCTATTACTCCAACGCCTAACACCACTTATAGACTCCAAGCTCACTAAAGATCAAGCCGGTTTCCGTCCTGGCCGCTCCTGTGCTGGGCAGCTACTGAACCTCACCCAACACATTGAGGATGGTTTTAAGTGCAAACTCATCACCGGAGCAGCTTTCATAGACCTCACCACTGCCTATGACACTGTCCAGCACCGCCATGATCAGGAAACTTTTGGACATGACTGGCGACCTCGACCTCTGCCAAGTCATAAAAAGTCTCAACAACTGGCGCTTCTTCATTCAACTAAACCACAAGAAGAGGAAATGGAAAGCCCAAAAGAACGGCCCTCCACAAGGCAGTGTACTGGCCCCTCTCCTCTTCAACATCTACACCAACGACCAACCACTCCCCCCACAATGCCGCCGCTTCATCTATGCTGATGACCTCTGCATCACCACCCAACAAGAGAGCTTCCATAAAATCAAACCCGTCCTGGAAAGTGCCCTCCAAGAGATGTCCACCTACTACAATAATAACCACTTGAAACCCAACCCATCAAAAACCCAGCTATGCAGTTTCCATCTGAAAAACTGAGATGCAGGAAAAGAACTGAGCATCTCATGGGATGGCCACAAACTCTTGAACCATCCCCATCCTGTGTACCTTGGAGTCACACTTGACAGGACACTCTCTTTCAAAACCCACCTTCAGAACACCAAAGCCAAGGTCAACACCCGCAATAACATCCTGCGCGAACTGGTCAACTCAAAGTGGGGCGCTGATCCACCAACCATCCGTGCAACGGCCCTAGCCCTGTGCTTCTCCACAGCTGAGTATGCATGTTCAAGCTGGAGCCGCTCCCACCACATCAAACTGGTAGGCACGGCCCTCAACGACACCTGCCGCATCATCACGGGTTGCACAAAGACAACGCCAGTCCCGTTCCTCTATGCACTAGCCAGCATTGCCCCCCTTCACATCAGACGGTCCACCGTCGCCCAAGATGAGTGGAGAGCACAGGAGTCTGACATGAGGCACCCCTTGTACGGACACACAGCCCCCCCATCCAGACTGAAATCCAGAGCCAGTTTCCTGCATACAGTCCCCCCTCTCCAGCCCACCAAAGAAACGGCATGGACCAACATCTGGAGTGTTGAATGGCACCAACTCAACACCCGAGCCCAAGAATGGATGGAGAGAGGAATAACACCAACTGAATGGCTCTCCAGCAGACATGACCTCCCATGGCCGACCTGGAAGACCCTCAACAGACTGCGGGTGGAGCAGGGGAGGTGCAAAGCACTGTTGAAGACATGGAACTACCACGCAGAGGACACGTGTGGCTGTGGAGCAGTACAGATAATGTCCCACCTGCTGGAATGTGACGACGCCCCCCAGTGCAGCCCCCAGGACCTGGCTGAACCGACTCCATCAGCTGTGTCTTGCGCCAGATACTGGCAGAATGACATCTAAGATTGCAAAGGACTCGAAGAAGAGAACGTTGACCCTCTGATTTCCCTACATAGGTCACCGTTCACGTTTTCACCTCCCTTATCACCGGGACCCCTGACAATGGGTTCTGTCTCTCTCTTGAGACCCCTGGCATCGTCTGTTAATAATTATTATTTTATACAATGGGGACTGTCTTGGGACGCCACTCATTCCCTGACACCTCATATTTCCCCCCTTCGAGACTACACAAAGTCTCGACAGAGAGATAAGTCATTGAACTTACAACGTTAATTGGCTTAATAGAAATCATCTACTAACAAACAGACTGATTATATTATACCCTTCTGAGCATGCTTAGTCGTAGCAATACAAAAAATTGGTGGAGTGTGAGAGCGAGAAACCCATCAGGCAGCTTCCTTTCTTAGTTCTTTCAACAACAATCAAGACAGGAAAATTCTCTCACGGTTCCTCTGCCCCAGGCAACCACCTATTGCACTCCAAATCAATTAACCGCAAAGAAGAAGGGTTTAGAAACTGTACAGGATGTTACATGTAAATGCATACATTCAGAACCTCAGAAATAAATCAAAAATTTTGTCCAAAGTCAGGCTGGTCGACCCATCGAACCTTCCAGTGAACCTATCCCTGCCTATCATCAATGTCCCTCAAAATCCCGCAAAAACAATAAAACACCTGAGGTCCCAAAATATCCATTTCACCCTGTTACAGAAAACTTAAAAGAAAATAATACTAAATCAAAATAATATGTCTCGCTATATATGTCTAGTGTATTGTACAGACTTTACATCAATAATACAGGCTACATTGTAATAAACAAACTCCAATATTATAAAAACCTGCATAAAACCATCAACCTTTAATGATATTTCACTCGACACTCCTGATCATGATGTCCTCATTCAGGGTCTGTCGTCCATTTTCATCCTCCATTTTTGAATGTCCATGTTTGAGTGTTCAAGTCCATTAGGCTGTTCCGATCTCCGGACACAGACCAACCTCAGACTGGTCCTGAAAGAAAAATTCACCAGCCAGTATCTTGCACACACAACAAATACAGTATGATAATTTCGCTTTTGCATTATACTTTAACATTATTCCAATATATGATTAACATTTTCCTTTTCCCCCCTTTGTCCATGCATTTTCTCAGTTAACACTAGTATTGAGTCTATGACAGAATCAGATATTTGGAATGGATATTTCTCTACTAGTGCTCCTAACTACACACCTCCACCCAATTCAGACCTGTATGCTGACAGATTTTAACAATGCGATTTTTCAGCACACCATTCAAATTTTCACAAACACCTTGGCTTTGCAGACGATAAACAGCTCTTGGACGTTGTTTAATTCCCAATTTTTGCTGAATTAATTTTACTGTTTTATCCACGAACTCTTTCCCATTATCTGAAGATATGCGATCTGGAACTCCCCACCTGCTTATGACCTCACGACACAAAATTGGCTTGGCAACTGACTGAGCATCATTACGTTTGGTTGGACATGCTTCAGTCCACCGTGAAAATCTATCGACATCAACTAACATGTATCTTTTACCTCCTCATGGTCTTAACATGTCAACAAAATCCACAACCAACTCACGCATGGGACCTGTCGGAGTTGGAATGTGACCGGGTGAACTCATCACACTCCTCCGAACATTATTTTTAAGACCGAATGTACATCTGCCTATGACATAATCAAGTACGGTGCCCAAAAACCATACTCTTTTGTGATTTTTCTTCTTATCTCCCCCCTTGCAACATGGGCTAACCCATGTGCTTCCTGAATCATCAAACCTAATAGGTCTGGGGGGTGCTACCATCAGTCCTTCATGATTTCTCCACATGCTTCTGCTCAAATCCTTCAGCCACCATTAAAGTCATATGTGGCACACTTTTCTCAATGTCACGCTCTTTATCAAGATAATCATCAGTGTTTATCTTCATAGCAGCTCCTCTACTTCCTCATTCCACCACCTAGAATCCTCTTCTTTCGGCTGCTCCCCATTAGGGGCGCCGCAGTGCATTATCTTCCTACAATTCTTTCTGTTCTGCTCATCTATAAACCTTCTCTTTGGCCTTCTTATCCTCATTCTTCTTATCCACCAACTCTATTTGGTTGAGTTTTCTGAGAGTCTCCTGGTCTTGTTCCTTCTGGTCATGCTCCTTTTTCCGATATAGCTCCACTTGATGTGCTATGTGATCCGTATAAACACCTTTGGTCATGCTTCCAAGGCCAACCACTTCTGCCAATTTGCTCCTCACTTGAAGAGGCAGCCCCTTCTGTATTTTGGCTCGGAGAATTGATTTCTCCATTTGATTCAAATCTGGATCATTTCCTGTGATATTTCTCCATACCTGATGAACCCTTGACACATATGCTCTTGGGTTTTCTTGTGGGCCCAATGACTCAACAAAGATGTTGTCCGGGTGTACATTTGTTGGAAATGCATCTCTCAATACTCTCCACATCCGACCTCTGCTTGCAGCAAACAATTCTGGGTCATACACTGCAGTTGCCACATATCTGTTAAGGCCTGCCGCCTGCAGGATCTCTTCCATCGCTGAAACTCAAATAAGGCTAGCCAAAAGTCTCTTAATGTCTCCTATGGCAGGCTCTGTTCCCACCAAAACCTCTTCCAGCTTTGAGATCCATGGATGTGCTCCATCTTGAAGAGTGGGTAACTTTTCAAGTATGTTAGACATGTCTGTATTCTGCCAAGGTTTGTACTCTAAATTTGGTCCTCGAATTATCACTGGACACATTTTGTTGGGTCTCTTTCCTTTTCTTAGCCGTAGTCCATACCTTAAAGTGTCTGGCTTTTGAGGCTTTTTCTTCTGTAATTTTGTCTCCGTTATTTGCAATTCGTGCAATTGTTTTCCCAATATCTGTTGAACTTCTGGACAGGCGGTGTCACTTATGTCCTCGAGGCATCTGTCTATACTCCTCTCAATCTCTCTTAAAACCATGCGTCGGGGGCGGGGGCTTCTTTACAGATGCTGTATGTGAGAAGGGTACGGTAATCGTCTCCATCAATATTTCTGCTTCCTTTTAATTTTTCTTTATTTCTTGTCTACTTTGTTCTCTTTTTTCCTTTACAGCTTCGAACCATGTCTGTCCCTCCTTTACGAACAGCTGTAGAGTGCCAAGTTCTGTTTGTCTTTTCTCCGTGCGTCTCTTTCCTCTTTTTCCTTTCTTTTGATTTACTTTATATGTGGACACAAGCACCTGCATTGTTTTAATCACATCCGGGTTAAGAGTTCCTTCAGCTGGCCATGGTTGTTCAATGTCAGGCCACCGCTTGCTCCATTTTCCTGATATTTTTGCAATATCTTTAATAAGAGGATTATTCTTTTGCACTACATCAATGGGAGTGATTACTTTTGTAATTTTTGTATCCATTTCTTTCATTTTAAATCGAACTGATTTATATAAAAATTATTTATAAAGCACCGTGTAATCACACTCAACCAAAAACAACTGAGTTTACCAACCCCAAAGGAGACCAATAGCTTCCGACTTATGAAAGCAACTTCACTTGTTCATGATCTGATACATCTGATCATACTCATTTATCTTCAATTATCAAAATGTCCATCAATGTTCACTCTCAAAACAGCCTCAATCAAGGTAAACCATACTCAAATAATGAAACCAATATTCACGGCACTCACCCGTATTTAAATCAAATCAGTTTTTACGCATGTGATCAATCAAATCAATAATGCTCCATTAATTAGGCGAATGCCTTGATTAGTCAGTCCATTGCCAAGTCTCTTACTAACTAATTGCAAACACTATATAAGAAAAAGAACTACAGTAATCCTATATGTGAAAACAAACAATCATGTAGGTTATAACTAGATATGCGCACATATAGGTAAATGCAGGGGTCTATTGAAAAGAGTTTGTGGATAATCCGCACTGGCCTTATTCACGACATTCAGAATTTCTATGTGCTGTCATCCACAAGCCTCCGGTGTCTGTGAAGAACTGCCAGATGTCTTGTCATCTGCCCCTTGGATGATCCAATTCAGACACATTCCATCTTCTCTGTCTTTCCCCCCACTCTCACTCAGCAAAGTCAAAGAAAGGAAGAAAGAAAAACAAAAAGAACAACACAAGAGTTCGGTCTCTTAAGACCACTCTAAATTGTTATACATACTATAATGCAATTCAATGAGACATACATTATCAGCTTTCTTTTTCTCACGCATTTGAAACAAAGCAATGTTTTACTTTTATTCATATGATGCATTTAAATCTAAAGAGTATATTAGTCAATCTAATATCACCTCTAATTCATTATTTTTATTTAATTTAATTTAATTTCTATTTATTTAATTTTATTTAATTTTAATATTCATTTATTTATTTATTTTCTTCTATCATACTTCTTCTCCGCCCCTCTTGTCAGGGGGAGTTGACTAAGTTCCACTATGAAGCACCACCCCTTGCTCCACCTCTTAAATTTAGTCACACCTTCCAGTTTGCACTGGTCGTCAGCGAACAAACATCCTGTTTCAGCTCCCCGTCGGAACAGCCCAGCCTAATGCAGTTACGCACAGAGTCATAAATCAAAGCTGGTTCCTTTCACTCAGCAGCCGAAACACAAAACCTCTTCTCTTGCATCAAAAACTCAACTTTTCCTTCTATTTCACCAAGACCATCTGCTCCTTTAACCAACAGAACTCACAACAAGCACTGTCACACACTCCAAGCACAAAGATAAAAACTCACACACCAACCAAACAATCCACAAATCCTACTCATAATTCAGAGCAGGAGATTCTCTTTTCTTTTCTGAATGTGTTTATGCATGTGTAGGCAGACTGTTTCTGGTGATTCTAGTCCTTCTCTCAAGAAGGCTCATTTTGTTTATCAAATATATAAAGTCCTGTGAAGGTTCATATCCTTTATCAAATGTTTCAAACAGAAAAGAAAAAGGCTCATATATATTTATCAAACGTCCTTTAAGAAAGGCTCATAATCTTTATTATCAGCTTTACAAAGTCCGTAAACAGGCTCATATATATTTATCACTAAAGGGGCAAGAAATGTTTCTTTTTTGTACTATTTAACTGCTCACCACATATGTATACCTATTTAATAACCCATGTAGTCTATATATCATTTACACATATACGCGAACAATACACAAATCTCTTCACATCTCTTTAGCCGCAGCACACACACACACACACACACACACATACACACACACACACACACACAGACACAGACACAGACACACACACACACACACACAGGCACACTCACACCCCAACAGGAAAAAGGCATATCTGACCAGCAGTACATCAAATTCTCCAAAAACTTCAACAGCACTTGACTTTATACTTTAACGTCAACTCATGTATACTTTTCTAATTTCATCAAGATTTTCACTTTAGCCAGACTTTTACATTTTCACTTTGGCCAGACTTTTAACAAATTATCCTTTTAATCAGATTCTTTCAGCATGCATTCAGTCTCTTAGGCTGGTTTAGCCCTGCTTTTCCCCATTTTTTCTCAAACTTTATTTTTCATCCTTTTAGCCTTCAACTTGTAACCCTTTTTACTTCACTTTTCATCTTTTTCATCTTACTTTAGGCTTTTAACTTTTATCTCTTTTTCACTTTTCATCCTTTTTCATCTTCATTCATATAATTTTATTTTGAGTCAATTCCCCTGGCCAGGGTTATTTCCTCTAGTTTTTCCTACCTAGATTTGACTATATTATATTTTCAGTTGGCCAACATTCACGCAGCATTTAATGTACACGTCTTACTTTATAAGGAGTTACAGGCCCTGTCTCCATTAATCTTGCATGGTTATTTAGATAGCTTTTGGCTATTAGTTCTGCCATTCTTCTCCATTACTTTTTAGTTCTACTTTTTCCACATCTTTTAAGCCTTTATCTTTTACTTTTAACTTCATCTTTTATTTATCTCGTCTCTATTCTCTATTTCAACTTAATTCTCTCTTTCTTCGTTCATTATTCTCTTATTCCCCTTATTTACGTCTTTTACAACTTAATAAACCCCAATTTAGACGGAAACTCACTTCACACATCAACACATCATCTCCATCTCCGCACAGTTTTGCCCTTTTCAGTGCAGCGTATCTGCCCAAAATACTACCGCCTCAAGAACCACACACAGCTCAATTGTGTGAGGTAACACTCACCCTAAGAGTGGTAATTTGCTGGAGCAGGCAGCATCGGCAGTTGAGGCCCAGCAGATCCTTGTTTGTGACGCCACTTTGTAGTTTCTTGACGAATTTGATGTGTTGATGAAGAAGGAGAGACCGCTGACGCTGACTTGAGTAAAATAATAGATTTATTACAAAAGAACAGCATCAGACCAGACTTTGCCTAGGAAGTCCAGGAGAGAACCAAGCCGGAAGGATTCTCTGTCGAATGAAACTCAGGCAGGTGTTTTTGTGCTAAGCCAGAGACAACGTTGACCCTCTGATTCCCCTACATAGGTCACCGTTCACGTTTTCACCTCCCTTATCACCGGGACCCCTGACAATGGGCTCTGTCTCTCTCTTGAGACTCCTGTCATCGTCTGTTAATAATTATTATTTTATACAATGGGCACTGTCTTGGGACGCCACTCATTCCCAGACACCTCAAAGTCAACATTATTGAATACATAATTATTAAACTACTTATAAGAATGTAGATTACTCTTGGCCCCTCTGTAGCAAAGCGTTGAGGTTTGGTGAGGAACTTCTTGTGTTGTTAAAATAAAATACAATTAATTAATAACTAAAGTAAAATTGATAATTATAAACAAAACCACCTGTTGGTCGTGCGGTATATCAGGACACAGGTTTGGAAACATATGGATGACGTGAGTTCGGAGAGATTCTATCAGTGTTGTGGGGTATGTTCAGCCTCCTGGCTGATAAAAATCTCAATGAAACGAGCAAATGCAGAAACGCGAGATTAGCAGGGTGTGTGTTGTTCTTAACATGGCAAACTAGTTTCACATGCGTTCTTTGTGTAAAGGTAACTTTATAATCTAAATATCTGGTAGGATTGCTGGAAGGAATACTGGAAGGCTTTTAATTAATTAAAAAAAAATTAACAAGGCGAAAGAGAGCTGTAAAGTCAGTTGATAGACTGAAAGGGTTATGGAAGTTGATGTAAAAGACAATGAAAGTGGAAAAGTTAGCACATGATGCATTTAACATTCTTTGTTCAGGGTGGAACTTGGAGCAAAGAGAGTTGTAAAAGTCATTTTAGTAAAATATTGGTTCAGCAGAGACAGCTGCAGGACTGAATGATTTAACGAATAGTCAAATGGTGTACTGTGTGATTATGGTTAACTAGTGGACTAGATTAAAATCGAATTTATGGGCCAGTTAACAGCAGATGTCCATGCTAAAGTAGTATGAAAAGATATTGAACGGTTTGAAGTGTTGGACTGTGTTTAGAGAGATGATTGTGATATTGCCCATTGTGCTGTGGTGAGTTGTAGTAGATATTAGGTTGCTCAAAAAAAACTGTCTCTTGGTTCATTAATGGAACTTTGCTAAGATGAGGAGTATGATGAGTGTTTCTTTTCAGAACTGTAGTTTATGCTTTGTTAATAGATTTTATCACAAAGCATTACAAATTGATACAACTAAATTGATCTATATAAATTGTGAAAAATTGCTTACAAAATATAATTTTGTGACATCGCAGAGAACAGATATGATGCCTTACAGCAGCAGGAATGCATTAGGTTTTGGTTTATAAAGTTTGAGTTATTTTGGTTGGTTGAGATAAGATATTCCTTTAACTATCCCACACAGGGGTAGTCTGCAGTTTTACATCCATCCATTCCATCCATTTTCCACTGCTTATCCGGGGCCGGGTCACGGTGGCAGCAGGCTGAGCAAGAAGCTCAGCAGTGGCTCTCCTCCGAGCTCCTCACCCTATCTCTAAGGCTGAGCCCAGCCACCCTACGGAGGAAACTCATTTCGGCCGCTTGTATTTGCGATCTCGTTCTTTCGGTCACTACCCAAAGCTCATGGGACGTAGATGGACTGGTAAATTGAGAGCTTTGCCTTCCGGCTCAGCTCCCTCTTCACCAAAACGGTCCGGTACAACGCCTGCATCACTGCTGACACTGCACCGATCCGCCTATCCATCTCCCGCTCAATTTTCCCCTCACTCGTGAACAAGATCCCAAGATACTTCCTTCACTTGGGGCCGCAACTCGCTCCCAACCCAGAGGGAGCAATCCAGCGTTTTCCGGCAGAGAACCATGGCCTCAGACTTTAGGTGCTGACTCTCATACCGACTGCTTGCAAACTGCCCCAGTGTATGCTGGAGATCACGGTCTGATCATCTGCAAAAAGCAGAGATGCAATTCTGAGTTTCTCAAACCGGACACTCTCCTCACTTCGGCTGCGCCTTGAGATCCTGTCCATGAATATCACAAACGGAATCGGGGACAAGGGGCAACCTTGGTGGAGTCCAACACCCACTGACGTGTTTGACTTTGTGCCGAGAATGGGACCACAGCTTTCACTTTGGTTGTACAAGGCACATGGTACATGTACAAGGTACATGGCTTGTACCAATGTTCCCGGTACCCCATACTCGCTCAGTACCCCCCAAAGGAACCCCTGAGAGACACGGTTGAAAGCCTTCTCCAGGTCCACAAAACACATGTAGACTGGATGGGCAAACTCCCACGACCCTCCCAGCAACCCTGCAAGGGTAAAGAGCTGGTCCACTGTTCCACATCCAGGACGGATCCATATTGCTCCTCCTGAATCTGAGGTTCGACAATCGGCCGGAGCCTCCTTTCCAGCACCCTGGAGTAAACTTTCCCGGGGAGGCTGAGCAGTGTGATACCCCTATTATTGGAGCACACCCTCCGGTCCCCCTTTTTAAAAATGGGAACCACCACCCCGGTCTGCCACTCCACAGGTACTGTACCTGACATCCACGCGACACTGAAGAGGCGTGTCAGCCAAGACATCCCAACAATGTCCAGAGCCTTCAGCATCTCAGGTCAAATCTCGTCCACCCCTGGCGCCTTGCCACCGAGGAGCTTTTTGACTGCCTCAGCGACCTCTGCCAGGCATATAGACAAGACTTCCCCTGAGTCTTCAGACTCTGCCTCGTCCCCTGAGATCATATTGATCGGGTTCAGGAGTTCCTCAAAGTGCTTTTTCCACCGCCCGACAATATACCCAGTCCGGGTCAGCAGTTCTCCTCCCCAGGTGAACACAGCCTGAGCCAAGCCCTGCTTTCCCTTTCTGAGTCATCAAACAGTTTGCCAGAACTTCCTTGAGGCCAACCGAAAGTCCTTCTCCATAGCCTCCCCAACTCCTCCCACACCGAGTGACCGCCGAAGCCACAGCCCTTCTAGCCTGCCGGTACCTGTCTGCTGCCTCAGGAGACCCCTGACCAGCGAAGCCTGAAAGGCCTCCTTCTTCAGCTTGACGGCCTCCTTCACCGCTGGTGTCCATCAACGGGTTCTTGGGTTGCCGCCATGACAGGCACCAACTACCTTCCGACCACAGCTCCTTGCAGCCGCCTCTGCAATGGAGGTTTTGAACATGACCCACTCGGATTCCATGTCCCCAACCTACATTACATTACATTTACATTACATTACATTACATTTCGTCATTTAGCAGACGCTTTTATCCAAAGCGACTTACAATTATTCAAACACCGACGGACGCAGCCATCAGGAGCAATGAGGGGTTAAGTGTCTTGCTCAAGGACACTACAGCATGCTAGCAGGAGGAGCCTGGGATCGAACCAGCAACCTTTAGATTACTAGACGACCAGCTCTACCTCCTGAGCTACCGTCCCCCCCAAGAACCTCTCTCTTGGAGAGACAGCTCTGCTCCTCTCTTCAGCCGAGTGTCTAAGACATCCTGCCGCAGATCTGATGACACGACCACAAAGTCGATCCTCGATCTTTGACCTAAGGTGGTCTGGTACCACGTACGCTTATGAGCCACTCTCTGTTCGAACCTTGTGTTCGTTAGGGCCAATCCATGACAAGCACAGAAGTCCAATAACAAAGCACCACTCAGATTCAGATCAGCAGGCCGTTCCTCCCAATCACTCCCATCCAGGTTTCTTCATCGTTGCCCACGTGAGCATTGAAGTCTCCCAGTAGAACTACAGAGTCCCTAGGTGGAGCCCCTTCCAGGACGCCACCCATAGACTCCAAGAAGGCAGAATACTCTGAACTAGTGTTCGGTGCATAAGCACACACAACAGTCAGAGCTTTCCCCATAGCAACTTGTAGTCGCATAGAGGCAACTCTCTTGTTCACAGGTGACAACTCTAACACAGCGGCACTCAGCCGGGGGCTCGTGGGTATCCCCACACCCACCTGGCGCATCTCACCCTGGGCAACTCCGGAAAAGGAGAGAGTCCAGCCCCTCTCCAGGAGTTTGGTTCCAGAGCCAGTGCTGTGCATAGAGGTGAGCCCAACTATATCTAGTTGGTACCACTCCACCTCCCGCAACAGCTCCGGCTCCTTCCCCGCCAGAAAGGAGACATTCCACATCCCTAGAACTAGTCTACGATGCTACAATGGCAATTGTTTAAGTATAATCGAACAGCATTAGTACTTTTATTTTTATTCATTTTTTACTCTAGAAGGAATCTCAATTTGACATTGAATAAGGTAGCTGTTGATATACAGTATAAAACTTAGCAAGTAGTTGAACAAAGAGGAATAATTGTTTTGTTTTGTACACTAGAGAGGTAATGGAACGTATATGTTCGCTTACTAAAAATTGAAACACTAAAATAAATGTGAAATACGTTGGCTGATACAATGGCTTTTAATTTGGGCCTTCAAAAGATTTAATGTTTAAATTTGAAAATATCTTGTGAATTGTTTAATGTTGTAAATGTGTATTGATAGATTAACCAACCCGTCTATTCATTGGTTACAGTTCCGCAAGTTTCAAGCATTTAAATAGGAATCAACTGGGCTGCAATATTGACTTTTGACAAGTGTTGATGTAATTGGGTCTCATTGGGAAGACCTGAAGGACTGACAACAGCATTGATCAAAGAGTATTGCTCTACAATTGAGTTAGGCCATAACATGTCCAGCATTCAAAGTTCCTTGTAAGTTATTGATGTTATTGCTATTTTTATTTAACTGATTTGCCAACTTGATTATTTAATAGGCGCAATTGGAATTATTGTGAGATTAAATGCATGCAAGCATATAAATGGAAAGACCTTGATTGACCTTGACCTCATATTGAGCTCCATTGTTAAAAATTGTTCTCAGATAATAGAGAGTGCTCTATAGAGCCAGAATCAGGCTGAATGACTTGGGACATTTTCTGAACAATGAACGAAGTTCTATGAAATTAAATGCAAGTGTTGACTCCTGCTGCTCCTCCCCTCCACCAATGAACATGAAGTGTTTGGCCTCCAAGTACAGCGAACGCACAATTGAAAATGGTGTTGTGCACAGTTGAGGAGCCTCATCAACTGTGCTCCTTAGGACCTGCATTCGGTGAAGTCACTGCATCAACATCAAACTTGACTGACTTGATTGACTGCAATTGGAATGTTTTTTTCTGCTCCAACTGAGAGCTGTGGAATGACTGATCACCTCAAGTCCTGCTGGAGGTGGCACCTGTGTGATTAGCATGGAGGCTGCTTCTGTGTGTGTTCGCAGCCATTGTTTTTTCAATCTGTCTATCCTGATAGTACGCAGATTATTAAATGTTCTCTAAGAAAAACTACATTGTAGTAAGTATACTGGTGAATTTAAATTACCATTTATTTCCTACATTTTCGGAAAGGTTTGAATATTTATTAAATTAAGTTATTACGTAGAAACAGAATTAGGCACAGATTATAGACGAAAGTGATTGCTTAATGATTTGCAAATATGTTAATAACAGCCCTTATAGGTTTTAGATGGTCTTAATTTGAATGCAGGCTATGTTATTGTCATTATATTAACGGTTACTACTCTATGGATACATAGATAGATATGCCAATTTACATGTATAATCTGACCAAGATCCATCAAGCTGTGCGTGTAAGACGATCAGGAACATATACGTTATGACATCAGTACCAACAGAGTATGAGATTGTAGGGCATAACATGTTTTTTTACATATGTAATAGCACCCGTAGGTGTAGCGATAGCTTATAAGTGGTCAAATAGCATATCATATAGATTGTGACTGTTTATAAATGCAACTATCCTAGCAGCAGAAGTTGACACTTGGGACCCATTTCCTTGGCAAAGAAATGCACTGTGACCATGGATTTCGACGCTCATAAAAATATTGATACCTGTAGTAATAATATCTTTGATTCTATGCTGCTGTCTAGTGTGTGTAATACCTATCCTTTGTAAGAAGATTACTAATTTGACAGTGGGACAGTTTGTCTCCCTACCACTAGATGATTGGAAACCACCTTATGATGATGACAGAGACATTGAAACATAGATGTGAAAATGTGAAGATGTTGGGTAATTATGTCTATCCTTACCTATAGGATGCGGTAGTCATTATATACACACAATGAATTTTGTTGTTGTCATTATTAAGTGATAACCATTCCTTAATTTGCATGGCATTATGTATTTGTGGAATCTCTCCATGTTCATTTATTTCATAATGTGATTCATGATTTTTTTGTTTTCGAGTTAGAATTGTAGATTGGCTTCACACAGGATATTTTCCCTCAGTGCGACTTGGGTTTTTCCTGGTGCGTTGTCATAGTATAGTATAGATAACCCTTAATGGTCTTTTAATCTTCTCTAGTCAACTGTGGGAAGAGAGTTTTGGCCAATTTGAGGTGGAGATGTTCATGAATTCTGTCTGGGATATTTGGTTATGAGTGTATATAGTTAAAAAGTATTAGATGTGTGTTTTCCCAGCTGTTTTCAATGAGATAGAATTCTTTGGATATCTCTGTAGTATTTTCTGATCCCTTTGCCTCACTTATGACATTTTAGCATTATTGCATTTTATGTAGCTTTTAAAACACATTGCCTCTGGGTTTTAATGAGTCTCTCTGAGTCTATATGAAGAGACTTTTCCAACAATACTTATTGTAGTATAAGGGATTACCGGATCACATTCCAGCTTTACTCAACCGGGTGAGGAGCTGAAGACAATCCCCAGGGGGGCTCGACAGAGCATTGTGGTTTGTTTTATGCATAGTAAGAGCGTACCTGTGACCTTGTTTAACTGTTAAACCATTGTGTGGTAGCTTCTCCTACGGCATGCCACTCAAGTGACGTTTCCCGCGCTCTCTGGCACAGAGACACAGATGCCGATGGGTTTTAAAAAACTGTTTATTGTAGAGAGCGGGAAATTGGAAATTAGCCAGGAGCAAAAAGAACATGTCATTATAGGGCTCCTATCCTGAATGTGTGTGAGTATGGGCGTTTTAAACTGTTGTTCATAAGCCCAACCAATGAGCAACAGGTATGCAGCCACCCTGACCCAATCACCTAGATCCAGGTCAGGTGTGGCTTCTCAAACAATCCCATCTCCACACCACACATTGGATGAGAGAAACACCCGGGGATATGACTGAGGTGGCATAGTCCTGTAAATGACACCTGACCAACGGTTCACAACTGCTTTTATCCTTATATCTCTGTTTTTCTAGCTCGTCAAAGGACCATTTGTGTAAAACATTCAACGTATGCATTCCCAGCACCGATAGTGTTTCATGTTTTCTTTGTTAAAACATGTCCTCAGCTGTTACTGAAGGCAACAGCGGATCACATGGCCGGTCTCAGAATGGGACAACATTTGTCTGTCTATAGGCTGGGTTCTTCTTCTGTAAAACTCGACGGATCCGACCACTGCTTTGAACCAGCTCTGAATCTTTCTCTTCATTCTGCAGAATAAATATCTTTCATACTATAGTTTGTTTTCCTGTAGCGGGCAGGTTAACCTCACCCACCACACAGGAGAAATTCTCCAACACACTCCAACAAGATGGTGTCAAAGTACTGGATGGAGGAAGATCTCCAATGTTCTTCCATCACCCTCATCACCTCCATCACCTCCATCACTCCAACAAGATGGTGCCAAAATACTGGATGGAGTAAGATCTTCGACCTTCTTCCATCACATCCATCACCCTCATCACCTCCATCACTTCAACAAGATGCTGTCAAAGTACTGGATGGAGGATTACTCCAACCTTCTTATAGTAGAACATCATGTTGTGTGTTATTCCCAGCGGTGGCCTGAAGGGGGCTCCACCCAGCAGCTGCATGGCTCAGTCCTTCTTATCACCCTTATCATCTCCTTCACCTCTGTCACCTCCATCTCCTCATCACTCCCATCACCCCATCACCCTCATCACCTCCATCACCGCCATCACCTTCACTACTCCAAGATGGTGTCAAAGTACTGAATGGAGAAAGATCTTCTTCCATCTTCCATCACCCCGTCACCCTCACTACCTCCATCACCCCCATCACTCCAACAAGATGGTGTTAAAGTATTGGATGAAGGAAGATCTCCAACCTTCTTATAGTAGAACATCATGTTGTGTGTTATTCCCAGCGGCGGTCTGGAGGGGGCTCCACCCAGCAGCTGCATGGCTGAGTCCTTCTAATCACACTCATTATCTCCCTCACCTTCATCACCTCATCGACTCCATCACTCTCATCACCTCTATCACCTCCAGCCCTCTCATTACTCCCATCACCTCCTTCACCTTCATCATTTCCTTCACCTCTGTCATCTCCATCACATCCATCACTGCCATCACCCCAACACCTCATCACCCCCATCACTCCCATCACCCCATCACCTCCATCACTCCCATAACTCCATCACCCTCATCTCCTTCACCTCGTCACCTCCATCACTCCCATAACCCCATCACCCCATCACCTCCATCACCCCCACCCCCTTCTTCACCTTCATCACCCTCATCATCTCCATCCCCTTCCTTAGATTAGATTCAACTACTTGTCATTGCAGAGAACAAGGCCTGAGGCAACCAAACACATTTCTCTGCATTTTACGTCCTAGTAACTGACGTATCAAGGAGCGGTGGGCTGCCATATTCCTCCTCCACCTATAACTCCACCTCCTTGTCCTGGATGATTGATGGTTCCACCTCCTCCTGCACCTCATCCTCCTCCTGAACATCCTCCTCATGCAGCTCCTCCTCCTCCTGCACCTCCTCATGCAACTTCTCCTCCTGCACCTCATTCTCCTGCACTTCCTCCTGCACCTCCCCCTCTTCCTCCTGCACCTCCTCCTCCTGCACCATCTCCTTCTGCACCTCCTGCTCCTCCTCCTCCTCCCCCTGCACCTCTTACTCCTCCTGCACCACCTGCTCCTGTGCTTCCTCCCCCTCCTGCACCTCCTCTTCCACCCCCTCCACCTCTTGGATGATTGATGGTTCCTCCTTCTCCACCTCCTCTACCTCCTCCTTCTGAATGATTGATGGTTCCTCCTCCTCCCCCACCTTCTCCTCCTCCACCTCCACCTCTTGGATGATTGATGGTTCCTCCTTCTCCACCTCCTCTACCTCCTCCTTCTGAATGATTGATGGTTCCTCCTCCTCCCCCACCTTCTCCTCCTCCACCTCCTCCTCCTGGATGATTGATGGTTCCTCCACCTTCTGGATGATTGATGGTTCCTCCTCCTCCTGGATGATTGATGGTTCCTCCACCTCCTGGATAATTGATGGTTCCACCTTCTCTACCATCTCCTCCTGGATGATTGATGATTCCTCCTCTTCCTCCACCTCCATCTCTTGGATGATTGATGGTTCCACCTTCTCCACCTTCTCCTCCTGGATGATTGATGGTTCCCCCTCTTCCTCCACCTCCACCTCTTGGATGATTGATGGTTCCTTCTCCACCTCCTGGATGATTGATCGTTTTCTCGCTGAACACCAGCTGCACGTGATGGTTTTATTACTTGTTTATTATTGTTATTAGAACCCATTTTAGGAGCCGTGTTGTTTGTCGCTCTCCTCCTCCAACTCCTCCACCCTCTGGATGATTGATGGTTCATCCACCTCCTCCCCCTCCTCCACCTCCTCCTCCTGAATGATTGATGGTTGATCCTGCCCTTGCCCCTCAGCTCTGTGTTGTTTACCTTGGTTGCGCACGGTGCAGCTGGATGTTTGGATTCCTCCGTGTTGGATTAGAATGACAAACACTCAGATGTTTGTTTGATGCTCCTCCTGGAGCCACCACCAACCCACACAAATCTCAAGTTATAACCCCAACATAACCTGCCTGTCTGTCTGTCTGTCTGTCTGTCTGTATACCTGCCTACCTGCCTACCTGCTTGCCTGCCTGCCTGTCTGTCTGTCTGAACTGGTTTCTTTCCTTTGTCCATTTAAACTCCTTGTGTCACCGTGTGGACGGACACTCCAGACCCCGTGTAAAGTCAAGGAGGGAGGAGCAGGGGGTGGAGGTGATGTAGAAGCAGTGGATGGAGGTTCTCCACCAGCCTCCACTCAGCAGAAGACGATATTGTTTGTTGAATGAACACAAACAGGACGGAACCCGTGGGTTCTCCGGGAGTCTTGAGAACTTTACAATATTTTATGAGGAAGTTTGTTGCAGCCTTTTCTGGGAGTAGTTTGGTTGTGGATACAACCTGAGGAGGGACCTGCAGGAGGCGCTACAGAGCATCACCTGCTCCCTTTGCTGCTGGAATACAACTGCCTCTGCCTGGGTAGTTTTTTTATTTTTATTCTTTACTTTATTATTATTATTATTATTATTATTATTGTTATTATTATTATTATTATTATTATTATTATTATTATTGTTGTTATTATTGTTATTGTTATTATTGTTATTATTGTTATTATTATTATCATTATTGTTATTATCATTATTATCCCAGCAATAACTGGTGTTACTTTATTTGTTGTACTTGTATCATTGGAATCGCACTTAATACTACATACACAAGTATCTGGAAAAAGGCTTCTGGTTAAGAACAATAAGATAAGACTTAATTGTGACCCGAGGGGGGTTTGAAGGATAGAGGGAGAGAGAGAGAGCGGGGTAAATTGAGAACGAAGAGAGGGGAGTGTCCGTGACGAGCACTGGACTTCTCGCTCGCTCTTTCTTTTTCTCTTTCTCTCTTTCTTCTCCCTCTGCCTTTCCCTCCCCCCTCTCTCTATTTACTCCTCCCTCTCGCTCTCTCTCCCTCACTGAAGGGTGACACCCTTTCCGTGGGGTCTGAAGGTGTTTTTAAGGTCAGAACAGCCCTGTGGGGTCCACTAGGTCCACTGCTTCTACTGTGTCTGCAGGGTCTAAGTAGGAGCAGGAGGAAGCTCAGGAGGTGCAGGAGGAGGGGGTGCAGGAGGTGTAGGTGCAGGAGGAGATGTAAGAGGAGGAGGTGCAGCAGGAAGTGCAGGAGGACGAGGTGCATGAGGAAGTGCAGGAGGCGGAGGCGCAGGAGGTGGAGGTGCCGGAGGAGGAGATCAAGGAGGCGGAGGTACAGGAGGAAGTGCAGGAGGAGCAGGAGGTGGAGGAAGATGTGCAGCATGTAGAGGTGCAAGAGGAAGTGCAGAGAGAGAGATAGAGAGAGTGACTTTGACTTTGACTTTGACTTTGAAGGTTCCTTTATTTGCAGTAAGTCGTGTCACAGAAACTTGAATTCGAGCCACGAACGAGCTACGAACCAAAGAACAACAAAATAAGAGACAAACCACAGGAAAATCACAGGTCAGTCAGAGCCCAGACATCTCCGGAGACAACCTGGTACGCAGGGATCCGTTGATGTCTTCACCAGGTTTGAGACAGCTGTTCGCTATAAGGATGGTCCTAAAATATCCTCCTATAAGGATGATATTTTTAAATACTTACATTTCCATCATCTGCCCGTTCTTCACAGACTCTTAGCATTAATTCCTCTTTCTTTTTAAAGATTTGTTTGTTGAGTTTCTCAGATGGAGGTGGTTCTGAGACACAATCACAAGCGCTGGTTTCAGGACACGTTTTAAAGTCCTTTAAAAAAGAACTTTTGTTTAACACATGTAGTATTTACTGTGATTCCAGTGCTACAAGAACAAGAAATACACGAAGAAATATAGTAAAAGAAACATTAAAGAAAGAAATCTCCAAGCAGCGAATCAGAGAGAAGGACAGATGGTTCCTCTTCCTGGGAGACGTTCAAATACATGTAATAGACGAGTCAACCTGAGGGGGCGCTGTGCTCATGGACCACGCAGCACAAGCTGAACGGTTGTTCCAAACTCATTTCATGGATCCACTCCTGCACCTCCTGCTCCTGCTGCACATCCTCCTCCTGCTGCAAGTCCTCCTCCTGCACCTCCTTGTGCGCCTCCCCCTCCTCCTGCACCATTCCCCTCCTGCACTTCCTCCTGCACCTCCTCCTCCTCCTGCATTTCCTCCTCCACCTCCTCCTCCTCCTGAACATCCTCCTCATGCACTTCCTCCTCCTCTTGGACCTCCTCCTCCTCCTCCTCCTGAACATCCTTCTCCCCCTGCACCTCCTCCTGCTGCACATCCTGCACCTCCTCCTCCTGAACCTCCTCCTCCTCCTGCACCTCCTCATGCAACTTCTCCTGCACCCTCCTCCTCCTGCACCATCTCCTTCTGTAGCTCCTGCGCCTCCTCCTCCCCCCACACCTCTTACTCCTCCTGCACCTCGACCTCCTGCACTTCCTTCCCCTCCTGCACCTCCTCCTGCAACTCCTCCTCCTACACCTCCTCCTCCTGCACCTCCACCTCATTTAAACTTCCTCCTCCTGTAACCCCCCTCCTCCTGCACTTCCTCCCCCTACTGCACCTACTCCTTCTGCACCTCCCTCCTCCTGCACATCTTCTTCCTCCTCCTGCACCTCCTCCTGCACTTCCTCCTACATCTCCTCCTCCTGCACATCCACCCAATTTCAACTCCCTCCTCCTGCAACCCCCCCTCCTCCTGCACTTCCTCCCCCTCCTGCAGCCCCTCCTCCTGCACCTCCCTCCTCTTGAACCTACTCCTGCAACTCTTCCTACTACATCTCCTCCTCCTGCACCTCCTCCTTCACATCCTCCTGCACCTCCGCTTCCTTGATCTTCTCCTCAGGCACCTGCACCTCCTTGCACCTCCTCCTTCACCTCCTCCTGCACTTCCTCCTGCACCTCTACATGCTGCACATCTTCCTCCACCTCCTGCTCCTCCTGCACTTCCTCCTGCACCTCCGCCTCCTTGACCTCCACCTCCTGCACCTCCTCCTCCTGCACTTCCTCATGCACCTCGTCCTCCTGCACTTCCATCTGCACCTCCTCCTCCTACATCTCCTCCTGCACCCCCTCCTCCTGAACCTCCTGAGCTTCCTCCTGCACCTCCTCCTCCTGCTCCTACTTAGACCCTGCAGACACAGTAGAAGCAGTGGACCTAGTGGACCCCACAGGGCTGTTCTGACCTTAAAAACACCTTCAGACCCCACGGAAAGGGTGTCACCCTTCAGTGAGGGAGAGAGAGCGAGGAGTAAATAGAGAGAGAGCGAGAGGGAGGAGTAAATAGAGGGGGGGGGGGGGGGGGGGAGAGAAGGAGAGCGAGCGAGAAGTCCAGTGCTCGTCACGGACACTCCCCTCTCTCTTCGTTCTCAATTTACCCCGCTCTCTCTCTCTCTCTCTCCCTCTCTCTCGCTCCCTCTCTCTCTCCTTTTAAAGCTCTGCTCCTCGTCCCGCTGTTTAAATCTCAGTCTCCACCCGGACCTCCAGACCTCCTCCAGAGCTCCAGACCTCCACCGAGCCACCGAGCCTCCGCGCCGCTCCGATCCGCCTGACAGAGCCTCTGCGGCCGCATGTGACTCCGCGGCAGAGCGTCCGGCGGCTCCCATGCGCTTCTTCAGACTGACATTTAAATGCTTCGTGGATTGTTTCTGAAGGTCGTGGAGATCCAACTCGGTTCCTTTTTCGTTCCCCCGCAGCGCGTCCCTCCGGTTGCGTCTTCACACATTGACTTTCCTCATTTGATTTGAGACGCTTTTTTAATTTTTAATCTCGTTTATTAAAAGCACGCAGAGCAGCACCGGACATCGACCCGCGGTCGGTGCAACTGGAATAAAATCCAGTTTAGTAACTGAGGACGGACTGACCTCCGGACAGACCACGGAGCGGGTGTTGGTGTCGGGGTCCGCCATGGAGAAGCAGGGCCGCCCGGACAGCTGCATCCTGGCGGGGGAGGACCTGGGCTGCTTTATCCCCAACGGACACTCCGCCGCGGGCGTCCACGGCGGCTTGATGCCGCTGACTGCGGGGGCCGCACCGCCCGCCCCGCCGGCCCCGGGTCCGGGGTACCCGGAGCGGGAGACCTGGACCCGGCAGATGGACTTCATCATGTCCTGCGTGGGCTTCGCCGTGGGACTGGGCAACGTGTGGAGGTTCCCGTACCTGTGCTACAAGAACGGCGGAGGTGAGTGCGCGAACTGAGGGGTCCCACGGTGTGGCGGGGTCCGCCGTGACAGGTGGTTCAGCGCCCACAAGCAACACAGAAACACCCTTGTATACCCTAGTACCCTAGGAAATGAACATCTATAAATACTGTGTGTCTATATTCTATACACAGCATATATAAATAAATAAATAAATAAATATAATATAATTATAAATAAACATTGAATCATCTAGATCAGGCTTTTAATTAGAAACAACATTGTGTTATATAAAGTTCTCCAGTGGAAGAGAACTAGGCTTTTATTTTGAAACGAGCTGTGAACCGTGTGGCGGGGTCCCACAGTGACAGGTGGCTCAGCAGCTTAGACATCAACGACATGAAACAGCATAAAACCTTCTGACGATCTGTAATAACTGAGAGGAATAACAAGTAATATTTATGTTAAATAATCTCAGTCATGCTTTTAATTAGAAACATCCA
>NC_137194.1:3496820-3516820 GCF_960531495.2 Zeus faber | reverse complement strand
GAGGTGTTGGGAAAGGTCTGGTTCCCACAGTGGAAAGGACAGAACCTGGCGGGATGGGACGTGAATCATCCATCCAATCAAAGCTCTCCTTTCTCTGAAATGTCTCAGAGGGAGGGATGGAGGGATAGAGTGATGGAGGAATGGATGGAGGGATGAGGGAGGGATGGAGGGATAGAGTGAATCACCGGAGAACAGGAAATCCCTCACAAGAATTTAGAATGAGTGAAGAAGAGTGAAGAATTTAGCTAAATTTTTAAGGGGGGGGGGGGCGGTCCTGGTTACCATAGTAACAGTGTCTGTTTGGTTTCTGCCTCAAAGGGCGCCAGTTTCCCAGCATGCATCGGTGTTGTGACCCTGAAGAACCTGAAGAACAGTTCATTTTACCACCCTGTGCTGTCAGCGTGCAGGACGTACAACACAGAGTATTCGTTCCATTGCATCCAGGACAGAGTTAGTTGCAGGTGGAGTTCAACTTCTCCACCTGCAATGAAACTCTTTATTCCATTCTTGAATCATCAACCACTGCTGCAATAACTCTTTCCTGTGTGCGACCTGTGGGAGGAGCAGAGCACACCACCAGCACCACCACCAACCCCCTCTTTGGAGAACCATCTTACCATGTTTTGATCTTTAAACAACTGATCATCATTACTAATCCAAGAGGGAGAAGCACCACGGTGAGACAAATAAACATAGAAACAAACAACTACGTGTACATGGAAAAACATAAACATAGAAACAAACAACAACATGTACATGGAAAAACATAAACAGAGAAACAAACAACAACGTGTACATGGAAAAACGTAAACATTGGACGACAACATGTATTGAAAAACAGAGTTAATCAGGTCCAGGAAAAGGAACTACAACTGGTCACGTGGCCTCTTCCTGTCATAGTTATGGCAGCAAATGAGGGAGGAAAGGAGAGGGATGCAACCAGGAGGGTGTTGGGGTGCGTTCAAAGCAGGCGTGGTGGTGGTGGTGGTGGTGTGTGTGTGTGTGTGTGTGTGTGTGTGTGTGTGTGTGTGTGTGTGTACAGGACTTGTCCCAATTGGTTCTGGTGTAATAATACAGTCGGTATTATGTTGTGGCGCCTCCAATCAGTGGAAAAGGCTCTGAAGCCGTCCCTGAGTCCCACAGCCGGACAGACACCCCACAACTGCAGCAAAGGCCCCGAGCCCCCCACCCTGCAGCCACAGAAGCCCCCTGGCCCCCAGAGAAGCTGTAGATCCCGGGCCGCAGGCACCAGGCATGGACCGCAGGCCCAGAGCCAGGCCCCGCTCCGGCAGGGCCCCCATGCCCACCTGCGCCCCACCCCACCACAGCTAACCAGATGCCCCACCCGGCTGCGAGCCCCGAGCGCCCATCCACGTAGCAGAGTGTGCTGCGAGCTCTGTGTTGGTCCCAAGCATCTGACCCGGAGCTGTGGTCAGAGCAGCACCTGACCTGGAGCTGTGGCCGGAGCAGCACCCGACCCGGAACTGTGGCCGGAGCAGCACCTGACCGGGAGCAGCACCTGACCGGGAGCAGTACCTGACCGGGAGCAGTACCTGACTGGTAGCGGCACCTGACCCGGAGCAGCACCTGACCCGGAGCAGCTTAGGACCTTAGCTCAGCCAGGTCCAGCTGAGGAGCTCAAATAGACTCCAGGAGCCTCAGAAATAGAGGCTGCGAAAGGCCTGCAGCTGCAGTTAGCCGCTAATCTGGATTAGTCGAGCTAAATCACTGGGCTAAGTATTGACAGAGCAAAAAGAGAGAGAGCGAGAGAGGAAGAAAGGATGGGGGCGTGAAGAAAGAGAAACATGGGAGGAGCTTTGGAACATCATCACCCTCATGTCAACTGACAACAAGATTTACCGGTTACTGCCTTCCTTCCTCAAGGAGACACCTTACTTCCTCAAGGGGACACCTTACCTCCTGAAGGAGACCCCTTACCTCCTCAAGGAAACACCTTAACTTCTTATGGTGACATCTTACCTCCTCAAGGAGACACCTTACCTCCTAGAGGTGGAGTTTCCTTAAGGAGACATTCAGGAGTTGCCTGATGTCACCGTGGGTTCCTGCCAAACAGAGAACTTGGCTAACTGTAGATGGAGGCTTAATTAGCATAAGACGTCAACTAAGCATCAGCGACTTCATCAGGTTTTGAGTAAAATGTTGGAGAAACTGGTCAAACTGTTGTCTGCTGAGTTGGTCTTCTACTACCATGGTACCCAAAGATCACCTAGTTCCTCTTCTATAACCATGGTAACCAAACACCACCTAGTTACTCTGGTATAACCATGGTAACCAAGCACCACCTAGTTAGTCCTCTATAACCATGGTAACAAAACACCACCTGGTTACTCTGGTATAACCAAGTCACCAAACACCACCTAGTTACTCTGGTAAAACCATGGTAACCAAACACCACCTAGTTAGTCCTCTATAACCATTGTCAGCAAACATCAACTAGTTAGTCTGGCGTAACCATGGTAACCAAACATCGCCTAGCAAGTCTACTCTAACCACGGTAACCAAACATCTCCTATGGTCACCAAACATCACCTAGCTAGTCAGCTGTAACCATGGTAACCAAACATCACCTAGTCAGTCAACTGTAACCATGGTAACAGAACATCAACTAGTGAGTCTGATGTAACCATGTGACGTGAGCATAAACAAATAGTTTCCGTGCTGATTGGATGAGCAGACGACTATGATGTACAGGAGGAAGCAGAGCCGGGGGGGCCTCACTATGCATGTTGTGTAGGGCCCGCCTCCCCCTCGTGTCCACTTATAATATATAATGTATATATAAACTTTGGGCATCATTTTTTTTAATTGCCTGAAAAAAACACAGGTTGCAGGTCGGGGGGTTTTGGGGTTTTGGTTTGGTTTTGTCCATATCACAGGTGTGGGTGTGGTTCGGTCTGGTCAGGTACGGGGGGCCCTTAGCAGAACTTTGCTGAGGTCCCCAGGGAGCTCAGGGCTGACTCTGCAGGACATGGAACAGTGAAAACAACCTGATGGCCAGGTCAAAAAGGGAGAGGGAGAGACCATGGCCACAGTGTGCTCCTGGTGGACACTGGGAGGAGGTGGAGGAGGTGGAGGAGCGGGAGGAAGGAGAGAAAGAGGAAGGAGAGGATTTGGGGGGTGGGGGTGGAGAGGAGTTAGGATGGTCAACAGGATTAAGAGATTACAGGCCACTCTGGTTAATCTGATCCACGTGGAAAGGGGCATGATGTCATCACTTCAGACTGATGATGAAGATGATGCCAGGGTCCACCAGTACAGACTGGTTGTACGGGGGGTCTCCCAGTGGTTGTACTGAGGTCTCCCAGTGGTTGTTTCCGGGGGTCTCCCAGTGGTTGTACAGGGGGTCTCCCAGTGGTTGTACCGTCTCCCAATGGTTGTACCAGGGGTCTCCCGGTGGTTGTACTGGGGGTCTCCCAGTGGCTGTACCAGGGGTCTACCAGTGTTCCCAGTAGCATGCCAGGTGTTTGATGTGGGTCTTGTGACCAGGTGGTGTTGTCTGATAAGGCCTCTGCTATCAGAGAACTGATATAATCCTCATGGCAACCGTGTGTTTGATCTGGACTCTGATCGTCTGGGCTGGTCTGAACCAGTTTAGAACCAAATTAAAGACACCAAATATTCAAATTAATCTGAAATCAACATTATTAATATGGGATGTAAACAGGCCCTTCAACCCTCCTGAGGTCAAGCTGTCCAGTCCTTCTGTTTGACCAGTGACTCAGTGGTCAAACATGCGGCCGCCGCCCACTCAGCACTTTGACATGTTCCCAAAAGCTCTGGCTCTCCACCGCTGGGTCAGTCCTTGAGGCCACTGGGTCCAGGTGGGTCCTTGTAAATGCAGTTTGTTTTTGGCAACTTGGCAACCATTTCTAAAAGTCAGTGTGATCGGAGTAGAATGAACAGAATGTAATGAGGACCATAAATAGAAATCAGTTATTTTATTACATGTTCATTGCTTATATTGGGTTACAAATATATTCATGAAAGGTCAGTGTTTGGAATTAGAGCGGCAGGAGATGCCATGACACCAGAACCAACCAGAACCTGAACCAAACAGAACCTGAACCAGAAGCAAACAGAACTGGACCCGGAGAGTTGCCCAGAACCTGAACAGAACTTCCTAGTTCACAGTTTATTAGTGAAGTAGTGAAGAACTGCAGTGCGTTGAGAACCGTTCTTCAGGCCTGGGCCGTGCTGGGTGGGCCGCAGGGGCCCCGCACCCCGTGCGTGGGGGGGCTTGCGTGTCCTTCTGCATCCCGTGCCGGGGGGTGGCCCGTCGTGCCGGGGCCGGTTGGGCGTTCCGTCTGGTCCCGTGACCTGAGCCTGCACCGGTGTGCTCGGGGCGGGCTCCCTATGTCCCTTCCCGTCGTCACACCTGGCTTTTCTGGGATCTGTTCTTTGGGGCTCTCGGTGGGCGGGGAGCTTGTTGGTGGGGGGCCTGGGCTGCGGGTGGGGGGACCGTCTGCCCCCTCTGTTCTGTGGTCCAGGGCTCTGGCGGCCGGGGGCGGAGCCAAGGTGCTGACATGTTCTGTGATGTCATCGAACGCGAAACAATGACAGCTGTGTTTCACCTCTTTCTATGGACCTCCCCCTCCCTCCCTCCTTCCATTCCTCTCTCCCGGCCGGGCGCCCTTGCCTGGTCGCTATAGTTTGGGCGCCTTCGGGTACGGGGTTGGGGGAGGGTGTTGGCCGGGGCGTGGTCGGGTCCGGGGCGGGGTCTGCGTGGCCGCCGCCCAACCTGCTGCGACCGTGCCTTGATCTGGTGGTGCTTGGCTTATACGTCTCACCGCCAGAACTCTGACTTGGTACATACACCACCCAACAGGCCCAGGGTTTGTGGCCGCGGTGGGCGGCGGCCATCTCGCCCGTCACGCTCCTGCCCCAACGTGCCTCTCACCTGTCCTGAAATTTTAACATGGTAAGATGGTTTTCCAAAGAGGGGGTTGGTGGTGGTGGTGGTGGTGTGCTCTGCTCCTCCCACAGGTCGCACACAGGACAGAGTTATTGCAGCAGTGGTTGATGATTAAAGAATGAATAAAGAGTTTCATTGCAGGTGGAGAAGTTGAACTCCACCTGCAACTAACTCTGTCCTGGATGCAACGGAACGAATGCTCTGTGCCGTACGTCCTGCACGCTGACAGCACAGGGTGGAGCAAAAGGAAACAGGACAATGAGCCTCAGGCGCAGCGTTGGGGCTGAACCTTCTTCCCTCGCCTTGAACTCGTCTTCTGGAGGTTCCACTTGTGCTGAACAAGACTCCACCTTTAAACTACGTCATCACCACAAGCAGTTGAAGTCAGGCTACGATAGGCTACTGACCAGGCAGCTAGTGTGTGTGTGTGTGTGTGTGTGTGTTCCCCTCCCATACATCATCTGCGACATGATTCGATTTTCAATCAGCTTCATTCACTACTGTCTGTTACATAACATCTAGTACATTATGTACCTCCTCCTCTCCTCCTCCTCTCCTCCTCCTCTCCTCTCTCCTCCTCTTCCTCTCCTCCTCCTCTCCTCCTCCTCTCCTCTCGTTGACCTACTTCCTCCTGGTATGTCAGTGTGTGTGTGTTTACATCTGATGCAATGTTCATGCCAGTTAAAATACCAACGGCAGACAGACAGTCTCTCTCTCTGTCTGTCTCTCTCCCTGTCTGTCTCTCTCTCTACCTCCCTAGTTTTGTTCCTGTTCAACAAAGAAAAGACACTGATTCTGAATATTCTGTAAATGATAAATACTGTTCTCCTCCCCCACCTCCTCCTTCTCCACCTCCTCCTCCTCCCCCACCTCCTCCTCCCCCTCCTCCTCCTCCTCCTCCTCCTCCCCGACCTCCTCCTCCTCCCCCACCTCCTCCTCCCCGACCTCCTCCGCCCCCACCCCCTCCTCCTCCCCAGGAGTCTTCCTGATCCCCTACATGCTGATTGTCTTTGTGGGAGGGATCCCCATCTTCTTCCTGGAAATCGCTCTGGGTCAGTTCATGAAAGCAGGAAGTATCAACGTGTGGAACATCGCCCCCCTCTTCAAAGGTACACACTACAAAGTACACACTAGGAAGTACACACTAGAAAGTACACACTTACGCTCACGCGATATAAATCCCAGTTATTATTATTATACACTTTAATACACACTACACATACACATACACACAATCACCATCACACTCATTGTAATGTGTGTGTGTGTGTAATCTACCACATTTATCAGATTCTTATCACATCAGACTGTAGCAGATACACACACTCACACACACACAGACACACACACACACACACACACACACACAGACCACACACACACACACACACACACACAGACACACACACACACACACACACACAGACACAGACACAGACACAGACACAGACACAGACACAGACACAGACACAGACACACACACACAGACACAGACACAGACACAGACAGACACACACACACACACACACACACACACAGACACACAGACACAGACACACACACACACACACACACTCACACACACACAGACACACACACACACACACACACAGACACAGACACACACACACACAGACACACACACACAGACACACACACACACACACACACACACACACACACACACACACACACACACACACACACACACACACACACACACACACGCAGACACATACACATACAGACACACACACACACACAGACACACACACACACACACACACACACACACAGACACACACACGCAGACACATACACATACAGTACACACACACACACACACACACACAGGCACAGTTTATTATTTTTGGGTGTAATCTATATGTTGTTTGTCATATTATATGATATTATTTTAGACCCTTCACTGAACTTTCTCCCACTCCCTCTCCCCCCTCACCCCCCTCTCCTCCCCCCTCCTCCCCCTCCTCCTCCTCCTCTCCTCCTCCTCTCCTCCTCAGGTCTGGGTTATGCCTCCATGGTGATAGTGTTCTTCTGCAACACCTACTACATCATGGTTCTGGCGTGGGGCTTCTATTACCTTATAAGGTCCTTTTCCTCCACGTTGCCGTGGGCGACGTGCGACAACCCGTGGAACACGCCCCTGTGCATCGAGAGCTTCCGGCCGCAGGACTGCAACAACACCGTGGGCAACGCCACCAGCGCCCCCAACGTCACCTGCCCCGGACTGGACGGGCTGGAGGGACGCTCGCCCATCATCGAGTTTTGGGAGTGAGTTCTGTGCCGTCTGTCTGTCCGTCTGTCCGTCTGTCTGTCCGTCTGTCCGTCTGTCCGTGCTTTGAGTGGCGATGGAGGTCGTGTCAGTGTTGTTCATGGGACGTGACCTCTGACCTCTGACCTCTAGCTCTGGTGGAGGTCAGTCTGGATGACACGGCCTCACAGGTCTCAGAATGACTCGTTCCCTCCGTACGTTCTCACGGCGCCTCCTCTTGGGTCCACTCAGTATTACTCACGATGACACCTGAACATCTCTGAAGGTCTGGACCAGTGGGACCACGGTACTAACATAGTACCGTCGTACTAACGTAGTACCATGGTACTAACATAGTACCGCAGTACAAACATTGTACCGCTGTACTAACATAGTACCGCGGTACTAACATAGTACGGTACTAACATAGTACCGCGGTAGTAACATAGTACCACGGTACCAACATAGTACCACGGTATGAACATAGTACCACGGTACTAACATAGTACCGCAGTACTTACATTGTACCGCAGTACTAACATAGTACAACGGTACTAACATGGTACCACAGTACGGTACTAACCTAGTACCACAGTACTTACATAGTACTACCTCCTCTCCAGGAACAAGGTCCTGGAAATCTCAGATGGTCTGGACCAGTGGTACCACGGTACCAACATAGTACCACGGTACTAACATAGTACCGCGGTACTAAACTAGTACCACAGTACTTACATAGTACTACCTCCTCTCCAGGAACAAGGTCCTGGACATCTCAGATGGTCTGGACCAGCCTGGAAAGCTGAACTGGGAGCTGCTGCTGTGCCTGGTCGCCGTCTGGATCATGGTCTACTTCTGTGTGTGGAAGGGGGTCAAGTCCACTGGCAAGGTACCACAGTACTACTCATAGTAATACACACCGCTTACTACAGTACTACACTGTGTTCGAGAAGACTGGACACTGTTTACGACAGTACTACACACTGCTTACTACAGTACTGTACAACATACTATCGGCAGTACGTTACTCATACCTGTGTGTGTGTGTGTATATATATATATATATATATATGTATGTATGTATGTGTGTATATATATATATATTTATATATACATATATATACATCTATATATATAAAACCGGTCAGTAAGTGAGGAGTACCTGTTTTCTGACCTTTCTCCTCTTTTCGAACACACTCAGTGACTGGATCATTACCAGGAAACAGGAAGTTGATCAGACGGAGGAAGTTAAATTAAAGTGAAATGAATCCCAAAAAATCCCTGTGAAGAGTCACATGACCCCCATGCACCATGAATCACAGTGTGTGTGTGTGTGTGAGACATGAATCTCACACACACACACAGTGTCACATGCATCAGTGAGGCTGTGTTGCCATGACGACGGCTAGGGGGCAGCGGGGGGTGTGGCTGGCGCTGCGTGGGACGTGATTGGTCGATGAGGAGGATAGACTGCAGTGGGACGTGACCGGAGGGGGATGGATGGAGAGGGGAAGGGAGAGAGAGAGAGGGAGGAGGGAGACGGAGAGGGAGAGAGAGAGGGAGAGAGAGAGGGAGGAGGGAGAGAGAGAGGAACAGAAGGAGAGAGAGAGGGAGAGAGAGAGGGAGAGAGAGAGGGAGAGAGGGAGGGAGGAGGGAGAGAGAGAGGGAGAGAGAGAGGGAGAGAGAGAGGGAGAGAGGGAGAGAGGGGGGGATGGGGAGGGAGAGAGGAATGGAAGGAGAGAGTTGGAGAGAGGGGGGGGGGGGGGGGGGAGAGGAAGGGGGAGAGAGGAATGGAAGGAGGGAGGGAGGGGGAGGTCCATAGAAAGAGGTGAAACACAGCTGTCATTGTTTCGCGTTCGATGACATCACAGAACATGTCAGCACCTTGGCTCCGCCCCCTCCACCAGCCAAGCTCTCTGATTGGCTGAGAGAGACACGTCACATGTGTCCGAGGTTAAATCAACTTATTGAAGCGAAATATTGATTTGTTTTGATTAAAAACAACAAAACTTTCATCCCTCCACCCCTCCCTCCCTCCCTCCATCCCTCCACCCCTCCCTCCACCCCTCCCTCCATCCCTCTATCCCTCCACCCCTCTCTCCTTCCATCCCTGTACCCCTCCATCCTGCTCTACCCCTCCATCCCTCCACCCCTCCCCCCATCCCTCCCTCCACCCCTCCCTCCATCCATCCATCCATCCATCCATCCATCCTTTTGTCCATCCATCCACCCCTCCCTCCATCCCTCCACCCCTCCCTCCATCATACCATCATAAACTCCTGGACTTAGCGATGCTTCTCCTCCTCAGATAGTTTACTTCACCGCCACCTTCCCCTACGTGGTTCTGATCATCCTATTGGTCCGTGGGGTGACGCTGCCCGGGGCCTACGCTGGGATCATGTACTACATCAAGCCCGACTGGAGCAAACTGATGGAGGCCCAGGTGAGCACAGCGTCCCCTGCCGCTCGCCACGGTGACCTCCACCGCTGGTTCCCGCTCTGTCGTAGAGTTCCCAGCTAACATCCTATGTGTTTTTTAAACATGATATATAACCAATATTTTTTAACATATTTATTTTTACTTTTGGAGTCCCCTCTGCACTATGTGTGTGTACTATGGGTACTAGTACCCCCATTTGTGAAACACTGACCTTCACAAAGCCAAAACCACGTGGACACACGGTCCACAGTTCAGTTTGTCTGTGTTTTATCCTATTTTTTATTTATTGTTTTACGATTTTTCTTATGGATTAATCTGATTAATAAGCCAATAAACCAATAAAGCAAAATGTCCTCAGTGAGATATGAGGAAATATAAAGAGTTTTATTTGTGCCGTGACTTCATAGAAACTCTTTGACCTCCTGTCGCAATATGGAGCCTTGATGTGGAGATGTCTCCTTCGTCTCCGTAGAAGGACCCTAGTGCGTACTGCCGCGCTTCGGTCCATAGACGGCCGCAGCCGGGGAGAGGTGGTCACCAAACCACAGGGAGCGATGGAACATCTGCTGAACGTCAGCCATGATCGCAACTGGCTCAGCCCTGAAGCAAATTAGGGCCCCGAGGCAGACATTGTAGACTCCAAAGCTTGTCAGATACCAGTGCTCCGCCATCTTTCAGCATGGGCGCCGCTTCGGCCTGCCCACTGTGAAAGATCTGCTACAAGATGTCCACAAAGTGGTCCTTCATCTCTGGCTTCCTCATTAGATCGTCGTTCAATAGATTGGTACGTTCATCATTGTCATCATAACGGGGGCCCACGACTTGGGGTCCTTCATGATGAAGGGCTCTGGGGAGGTGGTAAGGAGCAGCCTCGACCTGGGGGGCCTCCATACTGCTCAGCTCCGGGACCTGGTACGGCCAAGCCCATGTCCTGGGGGCCTCCGTATTGCTGGCTCTGGGAGCCGCCAGGGGGTGGTAGGTGGTCGGGCTTAGACGGGAGGGTGAATCTGCGTTGCGACCGCAGCTGCGTTGGTCCCCGAAATGAGCGCCGACCCTAGCGTGCTGCATCGCCCCCCGGGCCGGTGTGAGGAGGCCTCCCAGCATCCTGGATGACGAAGAAGACGAGGCCTCCATCTGCCTTTCCTCTTTAAGGGCCCCGAGAGCTTCTGCTGCTGCTATGGCAGCCTCTGCTTCAGCCTCCTACTTAAGGCGCCTTAGCGTGGCCTCAGTGCGCGCCACAACCGCCTTCTCTGCAGCCGCAAAGCCTGCTCTCCCCGTGGGCCTCTCCGTGCAACTGTGACTCTTGCGTGGGCCGCTGCATCGCGCGGACATCGGACCCGCCGGACCTGAAGGGCTTGTCGGCCGACTTGACGGGCCCGCCCCGCGCCGTCAACGTTGTGCGGCCACCTCTGTCCACGCCTTCTGCTCCTTCCTCCAGGCCTGGCTGCCCGCCGGGGGGGGCCCCCGGGAGTCCCGAGGTGCCTTGGGGTTCCGAGGGACCTGGGAGTTCCGTCGTCCTTGCTCTCAGCAGTTACTCGGTGGTTTCGAGGCCGCGCGATGCCTTGAGGTGAAGTTAATCTTTTCGTCCTTCTGCCCTCACCACGGGGAGACGTCCGTGGCTGTGCAGCAAGTTAAACCCTAGGACCCTGTGACGTGAGGTGTCTTTAAAGGAAGCAGTGTGAAAACTGTGGCACAGTACAGCAGTATGCAGATGATAATACATCACTGTATACATACATCAATAACATCAATGAACTGGGTCAAATGAACAATCAGTATTTTTGGGAGTACCCCCTGCAGTACCCCGAGGGGTACAAGTACCCCCATTTGAGAAACACTGAGCAACACAGAGCCAAAAGCACGTGGAGGCACGGTCCACAGTTCAGTTTGTTCGTGTTTTATCCTATTTTCTATTTATTGTTTTATGATTTTTCCGATGGATTAATCTGATTAATTAGCAGATAAAGCAAAATGTCGTCAGGGAGATGTGAAGAAATGAGAAGAGGTTTTTTTGGACCACGACTCGTGCTCTGCAAACACTTTGACCTCCTCGCTCAGGCTGATTTGCTGAAATTCAACACGGAGCCGTGATGTGTTTTAGGGGAATTTTTAACTTTTACGAGCAGCTTCAACCGAAGATACCGCCGAGACCTGAGGTCACCTTTTGAACCCAGGTCATCAGACCACAGAAATAGAGCACACAGACAGGAAACCCTGTGCAAGGCATTATGGGATGTCCTGTAGATCTACTGATATATAGGAAGTGTCGAACTATAAACATGAATTATTAAGTAGTTAGCAAGTATATGTTCGACAGGCAAGTGTCCAAAACTTACTATGTAGGAAATTACTTAAGCATGTAGGAAGTACAGCCTCTGACCCTGTGACCTCTGACCCCAGGTGTGGATCGACGCTGGGACTCAGATCTTTTTCTCTTACGCCATCGGTCTGGGAGCGCTAACGGCGCTAGGAAGCTACAACCGCTTCAACAATGACTGCTACAAGTAAACTATCACTCTATCCATCTACCTGTCTATCCATCTACCTGTCTATCCATCTACCTGTCTATCCATCTATCTATCACTCTATCCATCTACCTGTCTATCATCTACCTGTCTATCCATCTACCTACCTGTCTATCTATCTATCTATCTATCTATCTATCTATCTATCTATCTATCTATCTATCTATCTATCTATCTATCTACCTACCTGTCTGTCTGTCTGTCTGTCTGTCTGTCTGTCTGTCTGTCTGTATATCTATCTGTTTTATATATGTATAAATATTTACTAATTTGTTGAAGTGTACATTTTAAATGGATTCAGCTCCTTCTTCCTCTCCTCCTCCACAGAGATGCCTTCATGCTGGCTCTGATAAACAGTGGAACCAGTTTCTTTGCTGGTTTCGTCGTCTTCTCCATCCTGGGCTTCATGGCAGCGGAGCAGGGAGTGGACATCTCCCAGGTGGCTGAGTCAGGTACTACACACACTCAACACACACACACACACACACACACACACACACACACACACACACACACACACACACACACACACACACACACACTCAACACACACACAGACTCTACACACACACACTCAACACACACACACACACACACAAACAACACACACACACACACACTCAACACACACACACACACTCAACACACACACTCAACACACACACAGACTCTACATACACACACACACACACACTCAACACACACACACACACACTCAACACACACACACACACACACACACTCAACACACACACACACACACACACACACACAAACACACACACACACACACTCAACACACACACACACACTCAACACACACACACACACACACACACACACACACACACACTCAACACACACACACACACACACACACACACACACACACACTCAACACACACACACACACACACTAAACACACATACACGCACACACACTGAAACACAAACACACACACACTGAAACACAAACACACACACACACACACTGAAGACACACTCATACACACACACTGAACACACACACACAAACACACACACACACACACAATGAACACACACACTGAACACACACACACAAACACACACAGATACACACAAATGGTGCAATATGAATGATGTATTATAATGTATGATGTGTAGCATAATGTCACTGTGTGTGAGACTGTGTGTGTGTTTCACTATGTGTGTACTTATGAATGTGGTGGTATATGTGTGAGTGTGGTGCGTTAGGGTTTTTCCACCTGTTCAGTGTGTGTGTGTGTGTGTGTGTGTGTGTGTGTGTGTGTGTGTGTGTGTGTGTGTGTGTGTGTGTGTGTGTGTGTGCGCGTGTGTGCGTGGTGTGTGTGCGCGCATGTGTGTGGTGTGTGTGTGTGTGTGTGTGTGTGGGTGGGTGGGTGAATATGTGTGGGTGTGTGTGTACATTCTAACCAGTGTGTATACATAAATCCTGGTTGTCAACTGGACTAACAACTGTGTTTCTATTCATGTCTCAGCAGCACATGACACACACACACACACACACACACACACACACACACACACACACACACACACACACACACACACACACACACTCTCTCTCTCTCTCTCTCTCAGGTTATATTTAGTTCATGTGTTTCCGCTGTGTGAGCACTTTGGTACAAAGTGAAATGTTCTTCACATCAAGAATAAGATCTCCCCCTCTCTTGCCCTCTCTCACCCCTCTCACCCCTTCTCTCCCTCTCACACCTTCTCTACCTCTCACCCCTCTCTTGCCCTCTCCCCACTTCTCACCCCTTTTCACCCTCTCCCCCTCTCTCACCCCTCTCATCCCTATCTCACCCTCTCCCTCACCCTCTCCCCCCCTCTCTCACCTCCTCCCCCCTCACCTTCTCTCACCCTCTTAACCTCTCCCCCACTCACCCCTCTTACCCGCTCTCACCCGCTCACGCTCTCATACCCTCTCCCCCTCTCTCACCTCTCTCAACCCTTCTCACCCTCACCCCCCTCACCCCTTCTCACCCTCTCTCACCCCTCTCTTACCCTTCCTCACTCCTCTCACCACATCTTACCCTCTCACCTCTTCTCACTCCCCTCTCTCCCCCCTCTCACCCCTCTCCCCCCTCTCACCCCTCTCACCACTTCTCACCCTCTTCCGCTCTCTCGCCCCATCTCAACCTCACCCCCTCTCACCCCTAGTCACCCTCCCCCCTCTCTCATCCATCTCTCGCCCTCTCACCCCTTCTCACCCTCTCCCTCTCTCTCACCCCTTCCTCTCTAACCCTCTCCTCACCCTCCCCCCTCTCTTACCCCTCTCACCCCTCTCACCCATTCTCTTCCTCTCTCACCCCTCTCTTACCCTCTCACCACTTCTCACCCTCTTCCCCTCTCTCACCCCTTCTCACCCTCAACCCTCTCACCCCTTGCCATCCCCCTCTCTCATCCCTCTCTCACCCTCTCACCACTTCTCACCCCTTCTCACCCTCTCCCCCTCTCTCACCTCTCTCACCCCTATCTCACCCTCTCCCTCACCGCCCCCTCTCTCACCCCCCTTCCCCTCTCTCATCCTATCTCAACCTCTCACCCTTTTCCCCCCTCTCTCACCTTCTCTCACCCTCTTAACCCCCCCCCACTCACCCCTCTCACCTCTCTCACCCTCTCTCACAGTCTCTCAATCTCTCTCACCCACTCTTACCTTTTCTCACCCTCTCTCGGCCCTTCTCACATTCTCTCACCCTCTCTCACTTTCTCTCACCTTCTCTCACCCCTCTCACCTTTCCTCACCCTCTCTCACCTTCTATCTCATCCTCTCTCACCCCCCCCTCACCCTCTCGCATCCTCTCTCACACACTCTCACTCTCTCATCCTCTCTCACCTTGTCTCTCACCTCCTCTCACCCTCTCCCCTTAAGGGAGAATTTTTAAGGGTAAGGGGCCAAGGGTCAAGGTTTTAGTGTTAGGGGTCAAGGTTTAGAGGTTTGGGGTTAGGGGTCAAGGGTCAAGCTTTGGGGGTTAGGGGTCAAGGGTCAAGTTCTAAGGGTTAGGGGTCAAGGGTCAAGTTTTAAGGGTTAGGGGTCAGGGGTCAAGTTGGAGCTGTTTTTGAGGAAGTTCAGTTTGGTTTTCCAGCGTTGCTTCCAGGGTTTGTTCCTCAGAGCACAAATGTCCGGATTGAGTTGAATAAATTCATGAAAATATAAGTAAACCACGCCCGCTTTGTTGTCAAATGACATTATTTGACTGTTTTCTCTCTGCATCACTGTAACGTCCCGACCATTAGAGATGGCTGCTGCGTTAATGAATGCACTTTAGCTTAGCTTAGCTTAGCGTTAAATGGCAGAACACACAATGACAGTGCAACAATGTGCAACAAAGGACTCCATCACCACTTTCTGTTGTTTATCATTAATATAGTTCATATTTATTCCAAACATATGAGACACTCCATTGTTCCAGTAACGTAGGTACATTAACAACGCCTCCCTCCTGGATTCCACTGTTCTGCCATCACATGATTCAATGCAAAGTAAAGCGATCAGCACATATTATGGGAAGGATCCCAATTTTCACCAGTTAAAGCTCTTTTCGCACAGACAAGGGTCCAAACCAACCACACATCAACTAATTGTTTCCCCCTGGCCTGTCCTAACCCCAACCCCCACCCCCACCCTAACCTTAGCCCAAACCCCCACCCCAACCCAAACCCTTACCCCAACCCTCACCCCAAACCAACCCCAACCCAAACCCCCACCCCCACCTTAAGCCAAACCCCCACCCTCACCCCAACCTTAACCCAAACCCCAACCCAAACCCCCACCCCCACCCAATCGATCATTCGAATATTTTCAGAATGTTTAACCAATTTTGCATATTGATGGATAGCAGCAGAACCCTCAAGGCTCTGATGCACATGGCAGCGCTTGGGTGGAGACACAAGAGGGAAAAGCCTCTTTTCATGAGATGAAGCCTTTTACAATGAGTGTGTGTGGGAGACTCCGCCCCTTTCTGTGAGCGCGTGGACAGGATCCCTACGTGTCACGTACAGTTGGTGTCCGCTCTGCATCCCATGAGAAAGCTCTTGAGCCAAATTTCAGCACAAACTAGGGATGGATGAATGTGAGGAGCGTGGGTGGCTCCACCCAGCGACAGCGACTCGCTCCACTTGGAGGGTGGGGTTTCTGTCGCTGGAGAAGTGATGGAGCGACGAGAGACGGACTCAGTCAAGAAAGAAGCAGTGAAGACACAGTGTGTGTGTGTGTGTGTGTGTGTGTGTGTGTGTGTGTGTCTCAGTATTTGTATGTGTGTTTGTGTGTGGTGTGTGTGTGTGTGTGTGTGTGTGTGTGTGTGTGTGTGTGTGTGTGGTGTGTCTCAGTGTGTGTGTGTGTGTGTGTGTGTGTGTGTGTGTGTGTGTGTGTGTGTGTGGTGTGTCCCAGTGTGTGTGTGTGTGTGTGTGTGTGTGTGTGTGTGTGTGTGTGTGTGTGTGTATTAATTGTAGTGTATTGTGAGCAGGGCCTCTTGAGATGTTTCTCATCTCGTTTCCAAGAGGTTTCCTGACGCTCGACTCACAACTCCAGGTAAAGACTGACACACACACTGAGAACCACACACACACACACACACACACACACACAAACACACACACACACACACACACACACAAACACACACACTGAGACACACACACTAAGTGACACTGAGACACTTACACACACACTGAGACACACACAAACACACACACACATAGTAAGACACACACACACACACACACACACACACACACACACACTCATACTGAGACACACACACACACTGAGACACACACACACACACTCTGCTCAAAACACACTACAATTAATACACACACACACAATAACGCTGACATACCTAGCAAACAATTCTATCATTCTAGCATCTATCCATCTATCGATCTTATATATATCAGTATTTATGGTAATTAATCTATAATAATAATAATGATTATTTATCTAATTCTCCATTAACACTGTTTATAGTAATCTCACTTGATATTCACTGCACAGGGTTCTGCAAACAGGACTCCCCCCTTCTTTCCCATTTGGTTCGTTCCGTTCTGCCACTAGAGATGCTTAACTCTCACTGTCCCTGATTGGAGGAGTTGCACATCTTCGCTTCCTGGAAGATCTTTGTTATTAGCAGCTTCACTCTGTACATGGACGATTGAGAGGAAGTAGAAGTATCACATGGATGTAGACGGGGGAGAGACGGGGAGAGACGGGGGAGAGACGGGGGAGTGACGGGGGAGAGACGGGGGAGAGACGGGGAGAGACGGGGAGAGACGGGGGAGTGACGGGGGAGAGACGGGGGAGAGACGGGGGAGTGACGGGGGAGAGACGGGGGAGAGACGGGGAGAGACGGGGGAGTGACGGGGGAGAGACGGGGGAGAGACGGGGAGAGACGGGGAGAGACGGGGGAGTGACGGGGGAGAGACGGGGGAGAGACGGGGAGAGACGGGGAGAGACGGGGGAGAGACGGGGAGAGACGGGGGAGAGACGGGGAGAGACGGGGAGAGACGGGGGAGTGACGGGGAGAGACGGGGGAGAGACGGGGAGAGACGGGGGAGTGACGGGGAGAGACGGGGAGAGACGGGGGAGAGACGGGGAGAGATGGGGGAGAGACGGGGAGAGACGGGGAGAGACGGGGGAGAGACGGGGGAGTGACGGGGGATTGTCTGGGAAAAGACGGGGAGTGACTGGGGAGAGACGGGGGTTAGATGGGGGAGAGACGGGTGAGTGACGGGGGAGAGACGGGGAGTGACGATGGAGCTCGGGGGAGGGAGACGGGAGTGTGGAGGGGAAGAGACAGGAAGTGACGGGGGAGTGACGGGGGAGAGACGGGGAAGTGAGGGGGGAGTGTCGGGGCAGAGACGGGGAGTAACGGGGGAGTGACGGGGAGAGACGGGGAGTGACGGGGGAGAGACGGGGAGAGACGGGGAGAGACGGGGAGAGACGGGGAGAGACGGGGGAGAGACGGGGGAGAGACGGGGGAGTGACGGGGGATTGTCTGGGAAAAGACGGGGAGTGACTGGGGAGAGACAGGGTTAGATGGGGGTGTGATGGGGGAGAGACGGGTGAGTGACGGGGGAGAGACGGGGAGTGACGATGGAGCTCGGGGGAGGGAGACGGGAGTGTGGAGGGGAAGAGACAGGAAGTGACGGGGGAGTGACGGGGAAGAGACGGGGAAGTGAGGGGGGAGTGTCGGGGAAGTGTCGGGGAAGTGACGGGGGAGTGTCGGGGCAGAGACGGGGAGTAACGGGGGAGTGACGGGGAAGAGACGGGGGAGAGACGGGAGAGTGTCGGGGGAGTGTCGGGGGAGAGACAGTGGAGTAATGGGGGAGTGACGGGAGAGACGGGGAAGTGACGGGGGAATGTCGGGGAAGAGACAGGGGAGTGTCGGGGGTGAGACGAGGGAGTGACGGGGGAGTGACGAGAGAGTGACATGGGAGAGACGGGGGAGTGATGGGGGAGAGACGGGGGAGTGTCGGGGGAGAGACGGGGGAGAGACGGGGGAGAGACCGGGGAGAGAAGGGGAGAGACAGGAGAGATGGGGGAGAGACGGGGGAGTGACGGGGGATTGTCTGGGAAAAGACGGGGAGTGACTGGGGAGAGACGGGGTTAGATGAGGGTGTGATGGGGGAGAGACGGGTGAGTGACGGGGGAGAGACGGGGAGTGACGATGGAGCTCGGGGGAGGGAGACGGGAGTGTGGAGGGGAAGAGACAGGAAGTGACGGGGGAGAGACGGGGAAGTGAGGGGGGAGTGTCGGGGAAGTGACGGGGGAGTGACGGGGGAGTGTCGGGGCAGAGACGGGGAGTAACGGGGGAGTGACGGGGGAGAGACGGGGAATGACGGGGGAGTGATGGGGAGTGACAGGGGAGAGACAAGGGAGTGTCGGGGGAGAGACAGGGAGTGACGGGGGAGTGTCGGGGAGTGTCGGGGGAGAGACGGGGGAGAGACGGGGAGAGACGGGGGAGTGTCGGGCAAGTGACGGGAGAGACGGGGAAGTGAGGGGGGAATGTCGGGGAAGTGACAGGGGAGTGTCGGGGGTGAGATGAGGGAGTGACGGGGGAGTGACGGGGGCGTGACGAGAGAGTGACATGGGAGAGACGGGGGAGTGATGGGGGAGAGACGGGGGAATGTTGGGTGAGTGACGGGAGAGACGGGGAAGTGACGAGGGAGTGTCGGGAGGGAGACGGGGAGTGATGGGGGATTGTCGAGGGAGTGTTGGGGGAGAGATGGGGGAGTGTTGGGCGAGTGACGAGGGAGTGACGGGGGAGAGACGGGGGAGTGTTGGGCGAGTGACGGGAGAGACGGGGAAGTGACGGGGGAGTGTCGGGAGGGAGACGGGGAGTGATGGGGGATTGTCGGGGGAGAGACAGGGGAGTGTTGGAAGAGAGACGGGGGAGAGACGGGGGAGTGTTGGGGGAGAGACGGGGGGTCGTTTCCTGGTTCCTCAGTTTGTTCTGCTTCTAATCAGGAACAAACTCGATGCTGATCCTACATCACACAGGAGCTGGTTCAGGATCTAATGATCCACAAGGTTCTACAAGGTTTTAGAAGGTTCAGAAAGATTCTAGAGGGTTCTAGTAGGTTCTAAAAGGTTCATAAAGGTTCTAGAGGGTGTAGAAGGTTCTAGAAGGTTGTAGAGGTTTCTGAGGGGTTCTAGGGGGTTCAACAGGGTTCTAGGGGGTTCTATAGGGTTCTGGACGATTCTAGAGGGTTCTGGGGGGTTCTAGAGGGTTCTGGAGAGTTCTAGAGGGTTCTGGAGGATTCTAGAGGGTTCGAGGGGGTTATAAAGGGTTCTGGGGGATTCTA
>NC_137194.1:3456820-3491820 GCF_960531495.2 Zeus faber | reverse complement strand
TCTGTCTGTCTGTCTGTCTGTCTGTCTGTCTGTCTGTCTGTCTGTCTGTCTGTCTGTCTGTCTGTCTATCTATCTATCTATCTATCTATGTCTGTCTGTCTGTCTGTCTGTCTGTCTGTCTGTCTGTCTGTCTGTCTGTCTGTCTGTCTGTCTATCTATCTATCTATCTATCTATCTATCTATCTATCTATCTGTCTGTCTGTCTGTCTGTCTGTCTGTCTGTCTGTCTGTCTGTCTGTCTGTCTGTCTGTCTGTCTGTCTGTCTATCTATCTATCTATCTATCTATCTATCTATCTATCTATCTATCTGTCTGTCTGTCTGTCTGTCTGTCTGTCTGTCTGTCTGTCTGTCTGTCTGTCTGTCTGTCTGTCTGTCTGTCTGTCTGTCTGTCTGTCTGTCTATCTATCTATCTATCTATCTATCTATCTATCTGTCTGTCTGTCTGTCTGTCTGTCTGTCTGTCTGTCTGTCTGTCTGTCTGTCTGTCTGTCTGTCTGTCTGTCTGTCTGTCTGTCTGTCTGTCCATCCAGGGGGGGATGTATGTCTTCCAGCTCTTTGATTACTACTCAGCCAGTGGGATGACCTTACTGTGGCAGGCCTTCTGGGAGTGTATAGTGGTGGCCTGGGTCTACGGTACTTACACACACTACACACACTACATACACTACACACGAGACACAATATATACACTATACACACGACATACACTATACACTATACACACTACATAAGCTATACACTATACACTATACAATCTATATACACTATACCCTCTATAACTATACACACCATATTCACTATACGCACTATACACTTTACACACTATATACACTACACACGAGACACAATATATACACTATACACACGACATACACTATACACTATACACACTACATAAGCTATACACTATACACTATACACTATACACACTATACACTATACAAACTATATACACTATACACTATACACACTACATAAGCTATACACTATACACTATACACACTATACACTATACAAACTATATACACTATACACTCTATAACTATACACACCATATTCACTATACGCACTATACACTTTACACACTATATACAGTACACACTATACACTATACACACTATACACTATATACACTATATACACTATATACACTATACACTAATCACATGCGTCTCTCTGTTTTCTGAACGGTTATTGTTGGGATCCAGGAGCCGATCGTTTCATGGACGACGTGGCTCGTATGATCGGCTACCGTCCCTTCCCCTGGATGAAGTGGTGCTGGTCCTGCATCACACCCTGCGTCTGCATGGTAACAGCGCTAATAACACCGTCAAACACTGTTGGAACAGCATGTACAACTGTAACAAGTACAGCAAGAAATAGCATTAATCAAATACTCTAATTACTACAATGGTATATGTAACGTTGTAACATTGTAACTGTTACACTGACTAAGTTACAGTCGGTCAGCATAACAGTTCCACCCTTACCCTGGTAACAGTGTCATCCTGGTAACAGTGTAACCCTAGTAAGAGTGTAACCCTGGTCACGGTGTAACCCTGGTAACATTGTAACCCTGGTAATGGTGTAACCCTGGTAACATTATAACCTTTGTCACAGTGTTATTCTGGTTACAGTGTCACCTTGGTAACAGTGTAACCCTAGTAACAGTGTAATCCAAGTTACAGTGTAACCCTGGTAATGGTGCAACCCTGGTACCATTGTAACCCTGGTCACAGTGTCACCCTGGTAACAGTGTCACCCTGGTAACAGTGTCACCCTGGTAACAGTGTACCCCCGGTAACAGTGTAACCCTGGTAACAGTGTAAGCCTGGTAACAGCGTAACCCTGGTAACAGTGTAACCCTGGTAACAGCGCAACCCTGGTAACAGTGTAACCCTGGTAACAGTGTAACCCTGGTAACAGCATACCCCCTCTCTCCAGGGTATCTTCCTGTTCCACCTGGTGAACTACAAGCCTCTGACCTACAACACAGACTATGTGTACCCCTGGTGGGGGGAGGTGGTCGGGTGGTGCTTGGCTCTCTCCTCCATGCTCTGCATCCCCGTCAGCGTGCTCTACAAGATGTTCCGGGCCAAGGGGACCTTCAAGGAGGTCAGGACCCCTCTGCACCTCCACCCACACCTCCCTCACTCCACCTCTCCATTACTCCATCACTCTGTCCATCCATCCACACCTCCATCTGCCCAAACACCCATCCTTCCACACCTCCATCTGCCCAAACACCCACCCATCCACACCTCCATGCTCTGAACCCCTGAGCCTAGGCCTGGGCCAAGGGCACGGGGAGGTCAGGGCTTCTACACCTCCATCACTCCATGTATCCGTTACTCCATCACTCCTTGTAGTGTATTGTGTATTGTAGCAGAGTGTGTCCACATGTCCCGGCTTTAAATTGGTCGTGTTTTGATTGATACGTTCGTACATATTATTCAATCAACAGATTCCACTAAATGAGAGACAAGTTGACGTCATCAAAAACACCTCAAAATGAGGGATTCCTGCAATTTTAGACAATTTCAATATTTCAGTTTGAAACATTAAGCAAGAAAAGGATCATCATGTGCTGCTAGGGTCAAAGAGCTGGTTCTCAACAAGGGGTCCGGGGACCCGCAGGGGTCCTTCCACAGCCTTCCAGGGGGTCCCCAGCAAAATGATCAATAACAGCTTCGCTGTCACTGGGTTTCCCAGACGTCAGGACCGTTTGGATCCTGGTTCCACTGTGATGTCCCTGACGGGAGCAGAGACACTGAGTCGCACCTGATCCATAACAGCCTGATCAGATGGATCCATGGATCCATGGATCAGGAGTCTGGTCCACTGATCACTTCTAGTTCTACAAGTGTTGTACTGTATAAACACCACGTTCGCTTTTGCGATATTTACTTGAGCAGATAGTTCCCGACCGTGTTCTAATACCTCCACCCCTGCAGCGCTGGGCCCAGCTGACCCGCCCGGTCTGGGGCCCCCACCACCTGGAGTACATGGTCCCCGACGCCGACCTCAAGTCCCCGGCGCTGTCCCCCGGCACCGAGGACAACAAGGTCATCATCTTCGAGAGCGTCATGTAGATCCAGGAGAACCAGCCAATCACAGCCCTGATGGACTGTGCACACACACACACACACACACACACACACACACACACACACACACACACACACACACACACACACACACACACACACACACACACACACACACACACACACACACACACACACACTGCAGTCGTTGAACCTTTCTGCTTCAGCTGGAAGACAGTTACCATCAGGGGACGCTCGTGAGTAGAGTTAGGCTGTCAAGGCTTGGACCTCACAAGTATAGCAACACACACACACACACACACACACACACACACACGCACACACACACACACACACACACACACACACACACACACACACACACACACACACACACACACAAACAAACACACGTCGCTCCATCACTGCTATTGGCCATTTCATGCAGCCAATCACAATGTCCGACTCATGTTGACTAACTGGTCAAAGAGTGTTTGCTTGTGTGTGTGTGTGTGTGTGTGTGTGTGTGTGTGTGTGTGTGTGTGTGTGTGTGTGTGTGTTCACCCTTAAAGACAGAGTACTAGACACCCCCCCCAGGCCCAAAGGCACTGAGGCCAGTTCAGTTCGGTGTTTGGACTTGAACTGAAGCGTCATCGTCATCGTTTAACACTCTGACCTCTCTGTCAGCTGACCTCCGACCTCATTGACAGGACGCTCAGAGTTCAGCTGACCTCTGACCTCTCTGTCAGCTGACCTCCGACCTCATTGACAGGACGCTCAGAGTTCAGCTGACCTCTGACCTTTGTCAGGTTGCTCATAGGTCAGCTGACCTCTGACCTCTGACCCCTGTTAGGGTGTTCAGGGGTCGTGCTGCCAGCACTTTGGGCCTGTGTTTTAATCTAGTGCCAAACGGAGTGTCTCCAAGCTGCCATGGCAACCTGTCTCCTCTGCTTCCTGTCTCCCATGATGCTCTGCTCCAGTACAACCAAGATGGGTGCCACACAACTCTGACTGAAGGCTCAGAGACTTGGACCTGGGACGCCCCCAGGGAGAGTCTGTCTGGAGACAAGAACACATCAGGACATGTTAGGACACACATGAGGACGCATCAGGACACGTTAGGACACATGAGGACAATCAGGACATGTTCAGACACACATGAGGACGTAACTGGACATGTTAGGACACACATGAGGTCACATCAGGGCACATTAGGACACATGAGGATGCATCATCACATGTTAGGACACATATGAGGACGCATCAGGGCACATTAGGACACACATGAGGATGCATCAGGACACGTGAGGAGACACTTGAGGACACATGAGGACACGTTAGGACACACATGAGGATGCATCAGGACACGTTAGGACACACATGAGGACACATCAGGACACGTTAGGACACACATGAGGACATATCAGGATACGTTAGGACACACATGAGGACACATCAGGACATGTTAGGACACATGAGGACGAATCAGGACACGTGAGGACACATATGAGGATGCATCAGGACACATTAGGACACACATGAGGATGCATCAGGACAGGTTAGGAGACACTTGAGGACACATCAGGACACGTTAGGACACACATGAGGACGCATCAGGACACGTTAGGACACACATAGGTACGCATCAGGACACGTTAGGACACACATGAGGACATATCAGGACACATTACATTACATTTACATTACATTTAGTCATTTATCAGAGGCTTTTATCCAAAGCGAGGGAGAATAACATTCAAGCTACATTGCCACAGAGACATTAGTGTAACAGGTGCAACATTAGTGCAACACGTTAGGACACACATGAGGACTCATCAGGACACGTTAGGACACACATGAGGACTCATCAGGACACGTTAGGACACACATGAGGACACATCAGGACACGTTAGGACACACATGAGGACTCATCAGGACACGTTAGGACACACATGAGGACACATCAGGACACGTTAGGACACACATGAGGACACATCAGGACACGTTAGGACACACATGAGGACGCATCACAACCAATGGACACACATGAGGACACATCAGGACACGTTAGGACACACATGAGGACGCATCAGGACACGTTAGGACACACATGAGGACACATCAGGACACGTTAGGACACACATGAGGACACATCAGGACACATCAGGACACACATGAGGACGCATCACGACCAATGGACACACATGAGGACACATCAGGACACGTTAGGACACACATGAGGACACATCAGGACACGTTAGGGCACACATGAGGACGCATCAAGATACGTGAGGACATTTTAGGACTGGTGAGGTCTGAAGAGGCATTCAATTCAAGTGATACAGACAGTCAGACTGACATGGGGGCCGACAGGGAGACAGACAGGGAGACAGACAGGGAGACAGACAGGGAGCGAACCCTACTAGATGCCAAAACACGCCTTATACTCTGTCTTAACTGCAGACCGCGACTCGTCCTGGACTTCCTGTCCAGGACTCCGGCCAAAGCCCCGCCCCCTTGAGGGGGAGTGTCTCGCACTCTGTCTCCTAGCAACCGTTCATAACATATTAACAACCGCTCACAGGGAAATTCTAACATTAGAATGTAAATGATACTAAAATAAACTACAATTGCACATTGTTGTAAAATAACCTCGCTAGCACTTTTTAAAAATAAAATTAAAAATTAATTTTTGTTTTGTTTTACATATTGTAAAATGAATCAGAGATTTATTTTGTGAAGGTTTTATTTTGCTTATACATACGTTATGGAAAATCTATATATTGAATATCTTTGCGTGTTATATATTTGATGCAGTTTGTTTTTGTGACGAGGACTCTGATTGTTTACGCTAAAATGGCTAACGCTACGTTAATGCTACGCTAATGCTCGGTCCGCTGCAGGAAGTGACGGCACCATACACGTTGTCAAGCAGCCTGATTGGTTATTAATAATAATATATATATATATATATATATATATATATATATATATATATATATATATATATATATATAGTTATATATATATATATATACATATACATATACATATATATATATTTATATATATAACTATATATATATATATATATATATATATATATATATAGTTATATATATATATATATACATATACATATACATATATATATATTTATATATATAACTATATATATATATATATATATATATATATAGTTATATATATATATATATATATATATATATATATAGTTATATATATATATATACACATATACATATACATATACATATATATATATTTATATATATAACTATATATATATAGTCGTGTTAATGGACTGTTTACGTTTTCAGGAGATTTTCAATTGGATCAAATTGTCATTGCTGCTCACAATTTAAAACCAAATTCAGAAAGAAACAAAAACGTTCAGAACCAGAGCGTTAGCAGCTAGCAGCTTAGCGAAGGGTTGCTACGATGCAGTGATGATAATGATGATGATGATGATGATGTCGGCGTACACTCAGAAAAGGGAATTTTACTTTTTTAAGAGTTTTTTTCTTTGGGATATTTTTAAACGAGTTGACTTGAAGCTTTAGATTGCTAGGATGCTGGTATGCTAAGATACTAAGATACTAAGATGCTACAATGCTACGATGCTCAGGCGCTGAGGTTGGTCATTTGCTTCCGAGCCGCACACAGCGCTGGGTCTCAGAGGATCGTTCCAAAAAACATTTGAGGTGAAATAATTTTCAGATTATAGATTGAAATTATTATTATCTCATTATTAGCATTACTTCCCGTCAGACGAGAGCATTTTAACCAACCTGACATCACCAGACTAATTTGCAAATCTGTATTAGTCTGGAATCTCACCGTTCATTTTCAATTTCCAAGGGGCGTTACCAACGGGCGCAGTTGGATAGACCTACAACCAATCAGAGCATTCATTGGATAGACCTACAGCCAATCAGAGCACTGGATAAACCGTCCAGCGGTTTAATACTGTCATAATAGAGGATTCAACTGACTGTTCCATGTCAGCGGCAGCCATCTTGGTAAGGTGCCTCAACTTCTCTCCTCTGACTTGTCATGGTAACAGCCCCGCCCCATATGAGATAAATGGTTGTGATTGGTGGAAACCTGTCTGAATGGGAGGGTGGCTAGATGTATTCTGCAGAGCAGCAGGTCGCTCTGGTTCCCAGGGTACGTTTTAACTGCTCGTACCACCACAGTACTACACAGTACGACACACATACAGTACTATCACAGTATTTAGTACTAATAGCACCATGCAGTGGGAGGAGCTTCCAGGCTGCAGCCAATCAGATCTGGAGGATAAATATAACCCCCCTCTCATCTGTGATGTCACTCACTTTGACCAAATATGGTCAAACGGCCCCGCTTCCTGCCCGGCGTCCAATCGCGTCAGTCCGTCACTCGATGGGGAAAGATTAAAGTGAAATATCGTTTAACGAGACACGACTCGGTGACGACAGATTTTTGGTTCGTTGGGTTTGGTTCCGATCCAGAGCGGCAGACCCCCTGAGCGCCGACCGAAATGAACGAATCAACTCCCATTCCAAAGATCCGCGCGGTACCAGTGAACGGCGCGTCGCTCGCCCGGCGCGTCGCTCGCCCGGCGTGATGCTCTGGGATCCAGACGCTGTTCAAACGGAAACGAATCCAGCGGAGATGAAGAATCTGAACAAGTGCCACAACACTGTACACACACAAACCAAACTCCTTTTTTTACTTTATACTTCCAGGAATAAATATCTGCTGTAGTTCCAGAGTCATCCGCGAGGTGGAGGCTCGGCGCTCGCTCGCTCTCAGATCGGTGTTCTGCCAAAAAACTGTAATTTACTCTGAACTGGAAGAATCTTAACAACTAAACCAGCGACATGTAGGTTGACTCTTTGAAACGTTAGGATGTGGAAGCGTGGAAGTGCGGAAGCGTTGCTCCGTCTCATGTTTTCTACTGTTCCTTGATCAGACCGAATGTGTTTTTATTTTGGGGTTTTAATGTTTTTATTTTTTTCACTAAAGAAATGGAGTTCAGAAAAGGAAGCAGCTATGCAACATTAGAAGGCTGTCCGTCTGTCTGTCTGTCTGTCTGTCTGTCTGTCTGTCTGTCTGCCCGTCTGCTAGATCCAGGTTTGAGAGAGACAGCCAATAGGAAACCGTGCGTTTTGCTTTTCCAGATTGAACGAGGAGATGATTGACAGCAGGACGTAAAACATAAAAGGAAAGGAATTAAAGGGATTGAAAAACATTAAAATTAAACTTTTAATCCTTGACCCAAACTAACAAATAATGTGACAAAATGTAAAGAATTTATGTTGAAATGACTTCTTGTGTTGGTGACTCCATGTTTGGTCTTCCAGTCATAACGTTAAACTAGGAAAACTAGATGAAAAACTAGCGACATCATGACATTAGCGGTGTCCAGGACGTGAAGCTAACACCCTAACACACTTTCTAGATTGATCTACGGTGTGTTAGCTCCACCCCCTGACATTCCCTGTTTCCATGGGGGCGGGGCTTCACGCTACGACTCACTGTGATTACTGTGTTAAAACTCACACCAGTACAACAACCGCAATAAAACTATGAAACTAACTTGATGATCTGGTCTCTGACTGCTTTATTCGTGGTAAATAGTTTATTTTGATGAAGACTTTTATACGAGTAGATATTAAACTGTGTGTACTTGTATTTATACATAAATGTAATTATAAATGCTGTATGTAGATGGACATTCCTATTTCTATACATTTATCAACTTGACATGGTTAAAAAGTCAACGTGAGGCGTAATATCTCAGATATTCCTCAATACCTCAGAAGGTCTTCAATTCGTCAGATAGTCCTCGATACGTCAGATAGTCCTTGATACCTGAAATTGTTCTCAATACCTCAGATTGTTCTTGATACCTCAGAAAGTCCTCGATACCTCAGATACTCCTCGAAACCTGAGATTGTTCTTGATACCTCAGAAAGTCCTCGATACCTCAGATAGTCCTCGAAACCTGAGATTGTTCTTGATACCTCAGAAAGTCCTCGATACCTCAGATAGTCCTCTAAACCTCAGAAAGTCCTCGATACGTTGGATAGTCCTGCATACCTCAGATAGTCCTTGATACCTCAGATTGTCCTCGATACCTCAGAAAACCCTTGATACCTCAGATTGTCTTCGATACCGCAGATAGCCCTCGGTACCTCAGATAGTCCTCAATACCTCAGATTGTCCTCAGTCCTTGATACCTCAGATAGCCCTTGATACCTCAGATAGTCTTCGATACCTCAGATAGATCGCAATACCTCAGATAGTCCTCAGTCCTTGATACCTCAGATAGCCCTTGATACCTCAGATAGTCTTCGATACCTCAGATAGATCGCAATACCTCAGATAGTCCTCGATACTGCAGATTGTCGGAACCAAACAGCATTTACACAAAAACATAAACATTGGACGACATGTATTGAAAAACAATTAGGGTCACAATAGGTCCAGGAAAACTGGAACCACAGCTGGTCACATGGCCTCTTCCTGTCAAAGTTATGGCAGTAAATGAGGGAGGACAGGAGAGGAATGCAGCCAGGAGGGTGCTGGGGTGCACTCGAGGGTGCTGGGGTGCACTCGAGGGTGCTGGGGTGCACTCGAGACCCCGCACCCCAGGGGCGCACACATACAACACCCAAGGGCAGGCACAAGACACAGCTGCAGGCACAGAACCCGGGTCCCAGGCACGGACCGCAGACCCGGACCCAGGCCCCGCGCCGACCAACACCCTGCCCGAACCGCCCGCCTCGCAGGTGAGCCGGCGGGACCCCCATGCCCACCCATGCCCCACGCAAGGGCGAGGCCCTCCCCACCGCAGCCGACCAGACCCCCACCCGGCATGAGTCTCAGATCGTCCTCGATACCTCTGATTGTCTTCGGTACCTCAGATTGTCCTCGGTACCTCAGATAGTCCTCGATACCTCAGATAGTACTTGATACCTCAGATAGTCCTTGATAACACAGATAGTCCTTGATACCTCAGTTAGCCCTCGGTACCTCAGAAAGTCCTCCGTACCTCAGAAAGTCCTCGATACCTCAGATAGTCCTCGATACCTCAGATAGTCCTCGATACCTCAGAAAGACCTGGATACCTCAGATGGTCCTTGATACCTCAGATAGTCCTTCATTCAAACATCCAAGTTATTTCAGAAACACTGACAGCTCCATTCCCTGAATGTCTCAGGGAATGGAGCACATTACTGAATATTAAGCAAATATGAAATATCAATAATACAATAATCCAAATACCTTCCCAAAACAACATATCAGAGCTTTTACTGTGACGTCTTCACTGCTGAAAGATCAGACCAAGAAACTTTTCCTGGAAGTCGGAGACTTTACACCCTTAGTGCACGAATGGCGTGTGTGTGTGTGTGTGTGTGTGTGTGTGTGTGTGTGTGTGTGTGTGTGTGTGTGTGTGTGTGTGTGTGTGTGTGTGTGTGTGTGTGTGTGTGTGTGTGTGTGTGTGTGTGTGTGTGTGTGTGTGACCCTTCACGCCACTTGGTGCAGATCCGGTCCAGGCCGGTTCCTCCTGCCAGACCTCACAGCTCCATATTAAGAGCAGCAGGAAGAGGAGGTGAAGATGGACTGCGGGCTAAGTTTAGCCACACACACACACACACACACACACACACACACACACACACACACACACACACACACACACACACACACACACACACACACACACACAGTTTGTAGGAAATTAAAAACATTAAAGAATTTTCCCCCATAAAATATATTATTTCGGATGCAATCACCCTTTTCCCACAGGAGGTCATCATCCTGTGGGTCCATCATTTTCATTTATTACCAGAGTTTTCATCCCGATCAAAGCAGGGACTGAAACGTTGCCCGTGCTAGTGGTTGTTTGCATCATGACGGTGTGCAGAGTACGAATCTAATGTCCAGAGCCACGTGCACGCCTGCTGCCGCTGCACATCGCTGCATCTAAATTTACAGGTGTCATGCGCATGAAAGTGTGTTTCCTGTGGAGGTGATGCGTTGGTGTGGGGGTCTGGGCTCCTCCCCCCAGGGTGCTGTCACTGATACATACATACACACATGCATCGCCCTGGTCTCCCCCCTTCTCCCCCCCTGGTCTCCAGGAGCTTTTCAATATATTTTGGGACTGTTGGCTTTCAAACGCTGCCTCAGATCTCAAACCTTTACGGAGGCAAATAAGTGCCCCAATGTTTTGAATATTTAAAGCCATTTAATTGTATTATTATATTATATTGGACTATTCTGAATTTGTAATACTGAAATATTTTCACTTTTATTTCAAAAACTAGATTTTGAATGTTTTTTTCCATATTTAAAAATTCAGATCCAAAAATTATTTGGATGTGAATTTTTAAACATTGAAAAAAACAATATTTGAAATCAAGTTTTTGAAATTTAAATTTTTGAAAATATTTCAATGTTAGAAATTCAAAGGCCTTCAATATACAAAATTCAATGGCTTTAAATATTCAAAACATTAAAGCACTTATTTGCTTCCATTCAACTTTAACCAGAAGGAACCTCAGAAGTGAAGTAAAAATCAGGATTTTAATCTACGATGACAGCATCTCAGTCCATCAGACCACAGAGTCATACATATATACATTCATTCATTCAAGGTCATCAATACATTCAAGGTCATACATACATACCTGTACATACATACATACATACAAACATACTTATGTAATTTCTGCCAGCCGCTGGCATTTGCACACTAATTATGTTAGATACTGTATTCCCATTTACATGTTTAATCCGACCAAGATCCATCAAGCTTTGCGTGTAAGACGATCAGGAACATATACGTCCGTGACATCAGTTCCAGCTGAGTATAAGATATAAGTACATTTTTTACGTCTGTAATAGCAAGTGTATCGACAGCTTTTAATTGGCTAAATATCATACATTATAGACCGTTACTGTTCATTAATGCAACTATCCGAGCAGAAGAAGCTGTTAAACAAGAATTAACTTTGATCCGTTTGATGGTTCTCCTGAATCGTTTGGCACTCGACATGAGTGCTGTTCAAGGAGGTGGATGTGCTATGACAGGTGAGTCATGTTGCACTTACATTCCAGCCAATGATGTAGAATCAGCGAATTTGTCTTTAGCCATACGAGCTATGAAAGAGTTACTTGATGATTTAATGAAAGACCAAGCTGACACTTGGGACCTATTTACCTGGCAAAGAAAAGCACTGGGGCCATGGATTTCGACGCTCATAAAAATATTGATATCTGTAATGTTAATATGTTTGATGCCTTGCTGCTGTCTACCATTTATAATTCAGTGCAGGACAGTTTGTCTCTCTACCACTAGATAGTTGGAAACCACGTTATGATGATGACGGAGACGTTGAGACATTGAGATGTTGAAATGTGAAGATGTTTGTCTAATTATGTTTATCCTTAGCTATAGGGTGTGTTAGTCATTATATACACACAAGGAATTGTGTTGTTGTCATTATTAAGTGATAACCATTCCTTAATCTGCATAGCATTATGTATATGTGTCATCTCTCCATATGTGTTTATTTCATAATGTAAATCCTGATTTTTATTTTCTAGTTAGAATTGTAGAATGGCTTCACACAGGATATTTTCCCTCAGTGCGACTTGGGTTTTTCCTGCTGCGTTGTCATAGTATAGTATAGATAACCCTGAATGGTCTTTTACTCTTCTCTGGTCAAATGTGCTAAGAGAGCTTTGGCCAATTTGAGGTGGAGATGTTCTTGAATACTGCCTGGATGTGTGTTTTCCCAGTTGATTTCAATGAGATAGAATTCGTAGGATATCTCTGTAGTATAATTGTATTGTATTGCATTTGTATGTCACTTTATGATCCCTTTGCTTCAATTATATGACATTTTTGCATTATTGCATTTTTTGTGATATTGTCCCAGGAGGAGCAAAATGAGGGAGTGTGAGAGAAAAATGTACATGATCAATTCTTTGAATTATGTTTTACATGTTTTATAGAGGACAATAGCCTTTTGTATGTTACGTAGCTTTTAAAACACATTGCCTTGGGGTTTCTCAGAGTTTATATGAAGAGAGTGTAATTTTCCAACAATGTTAAACATTCATACACACATGTATGTATGTATGTCTGTATAAATGTATGTGTGTATGTATACATTAGTGTATTGTATGTATGTGTGTATGAATGTCAGATATGTATGTATGTATGTATGTATGTATGTATGTATGTATGTATGTATGTATGTATGTATGTATGTATGTATGTATGTATGTATGTATAAATGTATGTATAAATGTATGTATGTATGTATGTATGTATGTATGTATGTATGTATAAATGTATGTATAAATGTATGTATGTATGTATGTATGTATGTATGTATGTATGTATAAATGTATGTATAAATGTATGTGTGTATGTATACATTAGTGTATTTTATGTGTGTATGTATGTATGTAGATAGTGTATGTGTGTATTTATGTACCTTAAAACTAATCAATATCTTGAATATACTGTATGATATTGTCATATATGAATGTATGACCTTGAGTCTGTTTGACCTTAAATCTATGTTTGACCTTGAATCTATGACCTTGAGTGTAGTGTACATACATACATACATACATACACATACATACATACATACATACATACATACATACATACATACATACATACATACATACATACATTCATACATACATTCATACATGTAAACATACATACATACATACATACATACATACATACATACATACATACCTGTACAAACCTGTGTATGTATGTATGTATGTTGTGTATGTGTGTATTTATGTACCTTGAAAGCAATGATTACCTTGAATATACAGTATTACCTTGAATTTATTTTTTGATATTATCATAGATGTACTGTATGTATTACCTTGAACGTATGACCTTGAGTCTATGTTTGCCTTAAAATGTATGTTTGATCTTAAGTCAATGACCTTGAGTGTATTTATGACCTTGTCAGTAAGTTTTACCTTAAATATATAGTATTACCTTGAATATATTGTATGATATTATAATATATCCGTTTATGACCTTGAATATGTTACCCTGAGTGTATGTTTGACCTTGAATGTATGTATGTAACATGGATCATATGGTTCCAATGGCACCTGTCAAGGGGCAGGATATATTATTATTTGATACTGTTAATATATTGTTATATATTTTATAAAAAAAATAAAATACTGTTATATATTATATATATATACTGTTATATATTATTATTATTATTATATATATACTGTTATATTTTATTATTATATATATACTGTTATATATTATAATTATATATATAGTGTTATACTGTATATTATTATTATTATATATATACTGTTGTAAATTATTATATATATACTGTTATATATTATTATTATATATATATACTGTTATATATTATTATTATATATATACTGTTATATATTATTATTATATATATACTGTTATATATTATTATTATATATATACTGTTATATATTATTATTATTATATATATACTGAAGTTGATGTGTTGAAGCAGCGTCAGGATCGGAGCCACTTTGACAAGGAGCACATTGTGATGCTGGACGACTGGGTCAGAGCGTCTCCAACACCACAGGTGTTGTGGGCTGTTCCTGCTGTGCAGTGCTTACTACCTACAAAAGTACTCCAAGGAAGGACGACCGGTGAACCGGCGACAGGGTCATGAGGCCCAAGGCTCATAGGAGGATTTAAATGTATATTTAATACAACACAATTACAATTAATACAATTATATAATTATACAACCCAGAATCGCGATTGTGGCGCTGCCCCTTGCAGCCGCCTGGGCGAGCACCTTGTGTTGGTTATTTTAGTATTTTCAGTATTTTTAGCATTTTTAGAGCTTATAGAGCTATTGTGCATAATCACCGGGTGTCATGACATTTCACCGCATATATGTATGATTTTTTGTATACAGGTACATCTCATCAAATTTGAATATCGTGAAAAAGTTCAATATTTTTTGTCACTCATTTCAGAAAGTGAAACCCATATATTAAATAGACTCATTACACAGAGTGAAGTATTTCAAGCCTTTATTTCTTGAAATGTTGATGATTGCGGCTATAGATAATGAAAACCCAAAATTCAGTGTCTCAGAAAATGAGAATATTGTGAAAAAGTACAATATTGGAAAGTCATGGTGTCACACACTCATCAGCTAATGAACTCTTCTTCTGAGCCTTGGAATGGTCTCTCAGTCTGGGTCAGTAGGCTACACCATCATGGGGAAGACTGCTGACTTGACACATGTCCAGAAGACATTGACAGTCATTGACACTCTCCACAAGGAGGCTGGGCCACAAAAAGTCATTGCTAAAGAAGCTGCTTGTTCACAGAGGGCTGGATCCAAGCATATTCATAGAAAGTTGAGTGGAAGGAAAAAGTGTGGTAGGAAAAGGTGCACCAGCAAAAGGGATAACCGCAGCCTTGAGAGGATTGTCAAGCAAAATCCATTCAAGAATTTGGGGGAGCTTGACAAGGAGTGGACTGAGGCTGGAGTCAGCTCATCAAGAGCCACTACACACAGACCAATCCTAGGCATGGGCTACAAATGTGGCATTCCTCGTGTCAAGCCACTCCTGAAGCAGAGACAACGTCAGCAGCGTCTTACCTGGGCTGTGGAGAAAAATAACTGGACTGTTGTTCAGTGGTCCAACGTCCTCTTTTCAGATGAAAGTAAATTTTGGAAATCAAGGTCCCAGAGTCTGGAGGAAAAGTGTAGAGGCACAGAATCCACGTGGCTTGAAGTCCAGTGTCAAGTTTCCACAGTCGGTGATGATTTGGGCTGTCATGTCATCTGCTGGTGTTGGTCCACTGTGTTTTCTGAAGTCCACAGTCAACACAGCCATCGACCAGGACATTTTCGAGCACTTCATGCTTCCTTCTGCTGACAAGCTTTATGGAGATGCTGATTTCGTTTTCCAGCAGGACTTGGTACCTGCCCACACTGCCCAAGGTACCAAAACCTGGTTCAATGATCATGGTGTTACTGTGCTTGATTGGCCAGCAAACTGGCCTGATCTGAACCTCATAGAGAATCTATGGGGTATTGTCAAGATGAAGATGAAACACCAGACCCAACAATGCAGATGACCTGAAGGCTGCTATCAAGGCAACCTGGGCTTCCATTACACCTGAGCAGTGCCACAGGCTGATGGCCTCCATGCCACGCCGCGTTGATGCAGCCATTCATGCAGAAGGAGGCCCAACCAAGTATGAGTGCATAGAAATGAACATATTTTTCAGAAGCCTGACATTTCTGTTTAAAATATCCTTTTTTTTTTTTTTATTGATCTTATGTAATATTCTAATTTTCTGAGACACTGAATTCTGGGTTTTCATTATCTATAGCCACAATCATGAACATTTCAAGAAATAAAGACTTGAAATACTTCACTCTGTGTAATGAATCTATATAATATATGGGTTTCACTTTCTGAAATGAGTGACAAAAAATATTGAACTTTTTCACGATATTCTAATTTTATGAGATTTACCTGTATCTATCTGACAAATAATCTCTTGAATCTTGATGCACGTGCGGAGCCAAGTCTAGCCCATCTGGTTCGATCCCCCAGAAGAACTACTGCAGCGTGTTGAAAAGTGTTGAAACAGTGAATGGTGCTATGATAGAAAGGTGTAGAACACACGGTGCATGGCAGCTTGCTGCGTATGGGAGCTCACAGTGTCCATGCTGACCCCTGTCCACCCCTGAAAGCTCCTACAATGGACACGTGAGCGTCACCATTGGACCATGGAGCAATGGAAGAAGGTGGAGGTCTGATGAATCAGGTTTTCTTCTCCACCATGTGGATGGGCGGGGTTAGGGTCCAATCCGACGGAGCATCTGTGGGATGTGCTGGAACAAGCCTGATCCATGGGGGCCCCACCTCCACCTTCCAGGACTTAAAGGATCCGCTGCCAACGTCTTGGTGCCAGATACCACAGAACACCTTCAGAGTCTGGTGGAGTCACTGCCTCCACGGGTCAGAACTGCTTTGGGGACACGAGGGGAACTACACAATAATATTTGTTATAAGTGGTGGTTTTAATGTTGTGGCTGATCGGAGTATGTATGACCTTGAAGATTCCACTGGAACTCTGCTGGATTCTCCTCATTCTAGACATAATCTAAGGCTTATGAGACATGAGGTACGGAAAGGTTGTAGTTGAAGTATTGTATTCATATTGATGACACGTTTTTGGTTGATTTTTTCAGACCGATAATTTTTTATACATTTTAAGTTTTGAGCAAGGGACTGACCTCACGACAAATTTCTCGTTTGGCGAAATAAACAGATTCTGGTTCTGAGCTGACACTGGGATAACCGTGCCACGGTCTTTCCAAAGCTCACTGGGATTTGAACCCTGAATTTGTCGTCCATTTTGAGTCGCTGAGTCTCTACGCCAACCGTCTGATTAAAGGAACCCTCAGCAGATGATGCTGCTTGGAGCTCCTCTCTGACTATCTCCACTGGCGTCTCTTGACATGAGCAGCCAGGAAAAATGCAGTGGAGGTGCCGACGTGGCGACGCTTTGGGCGTGAAACGGGGGATCATTTATTATTAAGATTTGAGTCTCGGCCTTGTCCGTCTGCAGCCGATGCTCTTGGGGGGGGGGAACGCAAGAAGACGCTTCTGGGTTGGAACCTACAACCTGCAGATGTTGCACAAGCTTGTGTTCTGCTTTTAAAAATCACAATTTTACACATTGCTGCATTACACACACACACCCTTATAAAGTACACAGATCCAACACCAGGTTCATGTCTCAAAGTTCTGATGGAAAAACTAACAGAAGTAGAAACATCCGACAAACGTGTTTTTATTTTACACAGGAGTGGAGCTTGAATTTCAAATCAAGAGACAGAGAGAGAGAGAGCGACAGAGAGAGAGACAGACAGGACGGAAGTGAAGCCGTGATCCAAGCAGGTTCTCTCTGGAGCTTCAGTTGAGAAAATAATCTTTCACACAAACATGGAAACGAAAAGGTTTCCGATTCGCTACGACAAACCACTTCCTGTCTGTGTAGGAAACAGGAAGCAGCAGGTCCGTTACATACAGGAAACACAAGCGACCGCCACTTTGCAAACCATAATAATGCAAACGTTCTAAATCCTACGATACAGGAAATAAACCTTTGACAGAAAAGTCCTCTCATGAAACTCGGAAATATGCGGAACAGCACAAAACAAAATGGCGGACAGGAATAATAACGTTTCAGTGTCTGGGATGGAAAACAAACTGATCGTTCAAAGTCCTTTAGTTTGCGTCCTTTGTTGCTCAAAGATGTTTATTTATCATCATTTATCAGAAAATAACCGGATCAATCGCAGCCAGTTCCTCACACGATCAATTTATTGTCTTATCGACACAAGTTCATCCAATCAGAGCAGAGCGTGGCCCCTGTAGGCGGAGCAGGGAACAGCACAGTCAACGAGTACATGGACCAGAAGCTGAAGCTTCCACTGGAGTCTCTACATTGCACTGGAGGAAACAGGAAGTCGACCAGGAGGAAACAGGAAGTCAAACAGAAGGGAAACAGGAAATTGAAGAGGAGAAAACAGGAAGTCGAACAGAAGGAAACAAACAGGAAGTCAAACAGGAGGAAACAGATAGTCGAACAGGAGGAAACAGGAAGTCAAACAAGAGGAAACAGGAAGTCGAAGAGGAGAAAACAGGAAGTCGAAGAGGAGAAAACAGGAAGTCAAACAGGAGGAAACAGACAGGAAGTCAAACAGGAGGAAACAGACAGGAAGTCAAACAGGAGGAAACAGGAAATTGAAGAGGAGAAAACAGGAAGTTGAAGAGGAGAAAACAGGAAGTCGAACAGGAGGAAACAGGGAGACAAAACAGGAGCAGAGTCCATCGCACCAGATCAAATTGAAAAATTCAGGAAAGCACGTTACACATTTAATCCAATTCCCGGTGAAGACGCCTCCGTGGTGCTTTGACTCCACCCGACCCCAAGGAGTCCAAACAGGAAGTGAGTCATCACTGAAGCGGTGGGCGTTGAGCAGAGTGATGATGATGATGATGATGAAGGTGAATCTCAGTCCGACTTCTTGTCCCGAGAGTCACCGGCACCCAACTGTTTCCACGGAGACGGCAGAGTCATTACTAGTATTACCACTAGTAGTAGCAGTACTACTCATAATACCGGTACTACGAGTTGTAATACTGACTGACAAGCATCCCAGCATGCACTGCAGCGTGTGTTACCTGCAGCTGCCTGTGCTCCTCCAGCAGCCTGTCGTACTCCTTCGTCAGGTTCTCAGACTGAGTCTTCATCGCTTTGACGTCGCTCTCAGACTTGTGCAGCGCTGCAACGTCAACCAATCAGATCAGTGAGCCGTCAATCAACCAATCAGATCAGTGAGCCGTCAATCAACCAATCAGATCAGTGAGCCGTCAATCAACCACCAATCAGATCAATAAAGCCTCCACCACCCCTTCACCTTTCTTGGTGGCGTCCAGCTCCTCCTTCAGACTCTTTACTTCCTGTTTCAGGGCCTCCTCTTCCTCCTCCTCGGTTGCTCCACCTCCTCCACCCTTCTTCCCCGCCCGGGGCAGGGCCACGCCCGCCTCCCGCAGCTTCTGCTCAGAGGAGAGGAAACCTGATGAGCTGCAGCAGACAGCAGGTGTTCACAGCAGCTGCAGCTCCACCACGACACTAACACAGCCTCCATTTTGTCCTGGGATTATTATGATTATTATTATTATTATTATTATGACTATATTATGATAATATTATTATGATGATTGTTGTTATTATAATTATTATTATGTTATTATTATTATAATTGTTGTTATTATTATTGTTATGATCATTATTATTATGATTGTTATTATGATTGTTATGGTGATTATTGTTATGATTATCATTATTATGACTATTGTTATTAGTATTATGATTATTCATACTCTCAGAGTGTCTTTGTGTGACGCTGTGTGTTAGAAGCACACAAACATGAGGCTGTACAAGGTGCTTGGCTGCTGCTCGGCCACGTCTTCATTCCTTATTATTCAAACTTGTTGAAGGTTTTGGTAGTTTCTGGAGGAGAGGGAGCGTTAAATGAACAACAGATCCTCCTCGGAGCCCTGACTCAACCCTAACCCTGCTGAGGGGGCGGGGAGCGCTTTGAAGAAATGACACCACACACACACACACACTCCCCCCCACACCCCCGTATTACAACACACCATGCACACATTACAACACACACACACACACACACACACACACACACACACACTCCCCCCCCCACGCCCACATATTACAACACACCACGCACACATTACAACACAACACACACACACACGGTAACACTTGTGTTACACAAGTTGGTGGAAACTCTGAATGGATGAGTAAAACACACACACACACACCCACACTTTGAATGGAACACAAGGCGTTCACAGCATAACTGGTTTGATTAAAAAAATAAAAACCAATAGTTTCCAAAAGACTAAAACTAAACAAACAAAAAAGCCCTGACAACAGAAAACAGCTTTTACTGTGGAACCGTGTTTATTTGGGTCCTGACGACTGATCCTCGGTGCTTGTGTCTTCATTGTATTTCTGGCTTTGGTTCTGGGTGTCGACAAAACCTACAAAACTAATTATTGAATGATCCTCTAATTAACATTTACAACCAGGAACGAGGAGAACGTGAGAGCTGACGGAGGATCTGTCAGGGTGGAGACATTCCGACATGGTGACGTGGCACACCCCTACCGCACCCATAACACACAACTACCACACACCTACTGTACCTCCCCCCTACCACACACCTACTGTACCTCCCCCCTACCACACACCTACTGTACCTCCCCCCTACCACACACCTACTGTACCTTCCTCCTATCACACACCTGCCTCACACCTACCTCCCCCCTACCACACACCTACCTCCCCCCTACCACACACCTACCTCCCACCTACCACACCCTACTGTACCTCCCCCTATCACACCCTACTGTACCTCCCCCTATCACACCCTACCTTTCTCCTACAACACACCTACCTCACCCCTACCACACACCTACCTCACCCCTACCACAGACCTACCTGACCTCTATCACACCCCTGCTTCACCCACACCTCCCCCCTACCTCACCCCCACCTTGCTGGATGCATCCATGTAGAGCAGTACCCTGACGCCACGCCCGAAAACAGCTGCCGCTTGACTCTTGGCACAGAGCTGACATGCTGGTTTCCATCCCTGACCACCAGGGGGAGTGGGAGTCACTACTACTCCTCCTCCTCCTCCTCCTCCTCCTCCTCCTCCTCATTTTCAACAGCGTATCATCCAGGGATGAGTCACACAGATATCTGCAGGACGGGCACAGTTCCGCCCAGTCTGAACATTTTGGGTGTGGAACTCACCGCCTGCTTGGGCGTGTCTCCGTGGCTCAGTTTTGTTCGGTGTTTACTGGGCAGTACTCCCTCACATTTAAAGGAACACGCTCAGAGCAGGAAGTAGCAGCGTGCACGTGACGACCTTCTACATTACACGACCCTCTGACCTATCAGGCGGAGTATCAGTGTGTGTCACATGCAGGTGAAGTCATATCTGCATTTAGCAGCGGGAACACAACACGCACACACACGTACAACCACCTACACACACCTACACATACACACACCTACACACACACGTACAGACACGTACACCACTCACAGGCGTCATTTGTCATCAGTGTGAAAGGTAAAACCCGGGTTTCAGTCCCGGGTCAGGTGACCCTGCAGTCAACACAGGTTTTTTTTGTTTTGTTTTGTTTTTAATCGGCTCCAGCTCCGTTTGGCTCTGGTGGAAACACCACGCCCAGCAGATACTCGTTTTGGTTCCTTTACCGGCGCGACGCCACGCTTGTTGGCGTACAAGTTGTGTTTTTATTAGTATACACGTTAATTCTGGTGTAAAAACAGTATAAATATCAGAGCTGAACCCAGTGAACAGTGAGTGTGGTGTTGCTGCCCCCTGGTGGTGAAGAAGGGTACTCAACTTAATGGTATCAGTAATGCTGTTGTCACTGCACTGACAAAGTGTTATATTAAAGTTCTCTTTATAACGTCAAATCTTAATGTTATCATAATAAAGTGTAATTTAATCTTAATAAAGTTGTATCCAATCCTAGTCACGTCTCATGTTAATAAAGTCGAATCTTACCTCCTGCAGCGCCTCGTTCTCCTCCATGTACCGCCTGGCGGCGTCGCTCGCCCCCTCCGCCTGCTTCTTGAACGCCTCGTTGGACGCCATCAGCGACGCCTGCTGGGAGAGCAGCGTTGCTAGGCGACGCAGCAGCCTGTGAGGGATGGCCCAGTGATTTCATCACGCTGCAAAATGGCAGCTAACGGCTAACTGTTAGCATGTAGTCACAGTGACAGCGGCTAAGCTTACAACATGTTCGCTGCTTTGGTCAATGTGCTCACAAAACAGCAGGAGCCGCCGCCAGTTACTAAGTGTTACAATGGCAGGTTTTCTCCTTTCAACAATCTTTTGTTCGATATTCTTGGCAAAAGAAATCTTGCAAAGCGCTGCCCAAAATCTTCAAACAAATCCTGACTGTTACATGGATGAAAGCCCATGTTTTGGGTGGGGGTCCTTACTTTACATTACATTACATTGATCAGACGCTTTTATCCAAAGCGACTTACAGTTGTTCAATCACCGACGGACGCAGCCATCAGGAGCAATTAGGGGTTAAGTGTCTTGCTCAAGGACACTACAGCATGCTAGCAGGATCTGGGATCCAACCAGCAACCTTTAGATCACTAGACCACCAGCTCTACCGCCTGAACTACCATCCCCATACCATTTCCTCCATGTTACTGATGTTACATGGAGGAAAGCCCATGTTTTGGGTGGGGGTCCTTACTGATGTCACATAAGGGAAAGCCCATTTTTTGGGTGGTGGTCCTTACTGATGTCACATGGAGGATGTACTAGTACTAGTCGTACACTGTGCTGTACTACTCGTAACAGTGTGTACTTACAGGCAGAGCAGCAGGGCGAAGCCTGCGATGTACTCGTTTCTCTGAGCTCTGAACAGCTTCATGTGGATGTGTTCGATGGCGACCGGGTTGTTGGTGAGATCCACCTTCTCCGGGACGCTGTACTTCCTCACCTCGCGGAACGCATCTGAAGCACACACATCCACAGTGAGGGTGACCTGAAGAAGACCTGAAGAAGCTCGTCACCTCCCAGTGAAGCCCCAGGGTGCCGGGGCGTCTCTGTGAAGGAGGTCATTTAGTGGGAGACACCACCGCCCAGGACGTCCCGGGTGTCCTGCCTCCGGACACCAGCCCCAGCCTCTCCACTCCTCCAGCTCTTCTTCCCCCTTATTTATCTCCCCACTTACACCCAGTCACCCCACGGCCTCCGTCCAGACAGGCGGGGGTTCCGCCACTCCCGCCTGCCCGGCTGGACGCCGCCGGCCCCGCTCCGCCCCCCTCCTCCGTCGAGCGAGACGGCGCCACGACGTCCTTCACCTCTGCGTTTATCACCACTGTACTGACGTCGATCCCAGGAGACGACAGCTGACGGTGTTCATGCTCCCTGCTGCTGCGGAGATGCCATCTGCAACTTCTCAAATACCAAGTCAGGACCCTACGTCTTTGGCCCACACCCTGCTGACCCACTATCAACACCAGACCTGTCATGATAAATACCATATAGACTTATCGTACAATATACGGACACGACCTTGATCGTTTTTCACAGTGACACCATCACAGTCCCTGGCTGAGTTCTATCTACGCTACAACCCACGGTGAAGCCTCTGCCGCTGTAACTCCTACAGATGCTGCGTTCGAGTCGCGTGGGAATTTACCATCAAAACCGCTTTCTGCTGCTGGTGACATCCATCTGTTTTTCATATCCATAACTACTCCACTTATATTTGAACGTAGGGAAAAATATATTTGCAAATGACTTTGAACTAAAGTGGCAGTTAAATGATGTAATGTAGCCGTGTTGTACGTTTCAAAGTTAATACAAACACCTTATGGAAGGAATTGTTACAATTCACAAATACATATAATGCAAAAAAATATTACAATCTACAAATCTGTATGAAGGTTTAAAACAATCAGCGACAGAAATGTATTTCTCAATCCACAAATACATAATGTATTACTTGCGTTGTGTAAACCATTTTAAAATGGATGTAACGAAGAATGAACCGGAAAAAAAAACAAAAAAAAAAATAACCTGCCGAACACGTTTTACTGTCACACTGCTTCTGTCCTCGTCTGTTCTGCCACTTTCACTGTGGCGTACGTACACACACACACACACACACACACACACACACACACACACACACACACACACACACACACACACACACACACACACACACACACACACACACACACACACACACACACACACACACACACACACACACACACACACACACCTTATCTACTAAGATATGCATTCCTCCCTCGCAAATCACTCCATCTGTTCAAGGCCCTGTTCTTAACACTTCAAAGTCAACTTTACTAAATACTGAATGATCTTATTTGTTGACTACAAACTTTATTTTATGCTTTTAACAGAAACGGTTGAAAATGCAACGCAACACTAATTTAAGCATGTCCTCCAAATGATATCTGAGCCCGTCTGTACGTCCTCCGGTGCTCATGTGATCGTTGGCAGGAACAGGAAAGAAACGGTCGTCCAAAAACGGTTCCACGGTGAAACGACAGAACTGGAGTTGTCAGAGCTTGTCGGGAACTGGACTCTAATCTGATTGATACACTAAACAAAGTGGGCCCCCCTCAAGGTCAAAAGGAGGTGAAGTAAATCATCATCATGGATAAATAGCAGACGGAGACGATCTGGACTGGAGCTCCATGGCATTTTATATTTATTACATTATATATAAGCATTATAAAGACTCCTTGTTTGTATATAACAATGCTGCCCCTGCTACAAGCTGAGAACATTTTTCTAAGATTGACACAAAGAGTGGGAGTCATCCTCGAACAGTTTTCCACCATGGACCGACTGCTTAAACCTGACCCTGCTCCTGACATTTTAAGACAAGCATCGGTCACAACATGTTTCGAATTTACCGCGTTCTTTAAAAGCTAAATTACAGCAATCAGAGCGACTATTACTTCTGCCGCCGGTGACTTGAACAGTCAAACCCTGCAGAAAAGAAGCACTCATGAGGACCTTTAGACTGTAGTATTGGAGTACAGCGGTACATCTTCCAACCTGTTCACTCGATCGGGTCCCTGCCACAAACTTTTATTTTATCATATATTTATTAGGTTTTTCCAATAGTCTCTCCAGCTCTGCTCTGGAAATCATCAATACATCACTCTAGCCGGGGCTTCTTCCTGCTTTCAAAATTGCTGTTCTGAAGCCACTTGGACTGCGGGGTCCTCGGTAACTACAGGCCCATGTCAAACCTTCCTTTTTTCAAGTAAGGTACTTGAGAAGGGAGACTGTAAGAGGGAGGTTAACAATTCATCGACTATCGATTCATTGTTAATAAGAATTTAAATCGTATACGATTTTGGCTTGACGATAAGAACTGAACAATCTGCCGTCTTGTAATTATATCAACAGGAGACTTTGTGGGGCGCGGGGCGTTACGAGAAAAAAAAAAGAAAAATAAACCCAGCCAGGAAGTAGTAGTACTCACCGGAACCACAGGGGGCAGTCAAGAAAAAGAAAAAAAAAGACCAGGGTAGCGTAGAAAAGAGGCTTCCGGGACAGTGGATCAGAACAGCGGCGCAGAAAACCTGGAGCGAGGGAGCGGTACGACGGCAAAACCAAACAAGCCATATGTTGCTCTGGTGATGACTCCAATAAAATGTATTAAAGAAAATGATTTAATGTCTTTTATAATATGAGAGTTTTGGTAATGTTTAATACTTTTATTACCGTCTCGTTGTCCATATCGGCACCAGACCTGATCTGCTACGTAACATCCGGCTCATTCCGCCTGAGGACGCCAAAAAGTTAACGTATTTAACTCGCGCAGAGACGGCTCGTAAATATTCCTGCATATTCCTCCTTTTAACTTCTGCATTTTTAAATGAAATGAGGAGAGTGCCCCTCACGCCGAGGCAGAAAATCTCCGAGGTGTCCGACGTCTCGTAGGTCCCGGGCGCCATGGCGCCACCCCCTGCTGGCATCATCGGCTTTTATGTTGTCAATGAATCGACGATTGTAAAGGTTAAGAACTACCCAATAAGGAAATTCCCTTAAATTTGCAACCCTAGTTCGATCAAATTTACAACTGTGTAAATGAAAACATTTGAGAAATTTCCGTATGAGGGACTCTCATTCTTACTGTTAGTTTGGTCAGTATGATTATGCAGCTTTTAAAACGATCTAACACACAATATAAAGAGTACGTTTTTGTATTTACTGGTGCCGCCGGAAATGTTGTCATAGCACAAACTACAATATATTGACAAACTGTTTATTCAAAACAACAGTTGTTTCAAGGTCTTGGGAATATAATGAGGTCAAAATAGTTGAGGAAATCTGACGTCGACAGAGGTAAAAACAAGGTTTTATCACAGCTGTTCACAACTTTATTTCAGTTGAACCAAGGTGTGACAGAAGCCATGAGCTAAGGACCTGAAAATTCATAGAGGTGTCGATCTGCAGCAGCCTGGGCCAATGGGCTCCCACTATAGGCTAGTGGGAGTGGGGAGAGTGAGCAATGCAAGAAATGCTTTTAATTTTGAAAGATTTATTGAAAATGTCGACACAGAAACTTCAAAAAATATAGGAATTTAGGTGAAAGGTGAGAAGAGCAACTCCAACAATCAAGTTCAAGGCAAATTAAAATTTGAATTCATGAACAAAAAAATATATTTATAGAGGAGTAGGAGCACGTGGTCTTGGCCTGTTAGCTGGCGTACGAGCAAGATGATTTTCTGTGGGAGCTTGTAGAGGTGCTCTCATACTGTAAAAAAAAATAAAAATACAAATAAATTGTAAGGAAATGTGATTTTTTACATCAGACATATCTCTACAGACTACATACATCACACCAGGCAGAGGAATGAAACATATTACACACATCTCACCAGCTTATGGACTGTGTGCACGCACGCGAAACATGCCTTCGTCTAAGAAGACTGGGTGGCTGTTGTGTGGCAACTTGGAGCGGGGGTGTTTTTGTCACTGCAACCATAAGTAAAACAAAAAGGTTGTAAGACGCAGGCGAGGGCTAAGTAGAGAGGAGAGCTGCATAAAGGCTGCGTGCTACTGTTTTCAGCTAGCGTCTGGACGTGCTGTACAATGCTAAGCTTGCTTAGCAAAAGAAAAATCCAATCTTTTCACCCTGTAGCTGCCGCCTGTAACGCAGGTAACTTTAGCTAACTAGACAGTGTTCTCATCGCAGAAAACAGCATTCCATGAACGGTCTCAAGGTAGCTTAGCGAGCTACTCATCCACCTAGCACTCTGGCTAGCTAATGCTAGTGTTAGTGAATGGGTGTACAAGATGCAGAAATCATTTCAACATTAGCTTGTGCTTGTAAAAAAAATGTTACTTACTCATCGTCAGGTATTAGGTCCTCGGCCCGGTCAATTCTCGATCCAAAATGCTGTCTTTCTTCCTCTGAATATTCCTCGGTATCAGGACACGATCATTTATCGAATCCGTCACATCACAGTGGCGCGTCCCCATGAGGCGCGCGTCATTATGCAAAGCAGCCTCAGGTCTGAATGGAAGGATGTGGATCCGAGAGCCGCGAATCCATTGACATGATAAATAGGCGTTGGTTTGGAAAGACAAATAGAGAGAACAAATGCAAGGTCTAACTTAATTTACCCTCATTTAATGAATATCATATTATTCTAAAACCGAATGTCGCGATTCTAACTTTTCTGGCAATTTCTTTCGCCGCACGCGTTATGATAAAATCACGCGGAGGTAGAGAGAGATTTATAAACCAAAGACACTTTTGTTTTTGAACCTGCAATCGCGCCGGCGAGACCATCGACCTGAGGGGATGTCTGAGGAACCCGTGTGTGAACACAACCACCTGCTGACATTCAAAGTGCCGTTTCAGAATGGACCAGTGTTTGAGAACCCTGATGACCTGTGGAGACTCCAGATCTCTACAACACACACTACATCCCTCCTCAGCACACACGCTACATCCTCCACCAACGTACCGATGAGCAGGAAAACCAGGATGGCGATGGCCACCATGAAGGAGGTGTTTCCATAGAGAGCGATGGTCTGGACCAGCCTGGACTTGAAGATCTTATTCCACCTACACACACACACACACACACACACACACACACACACACACACACACACACACACACACACACACACACACACACACACACACACACACACACACACACACACACACACACACACACACACACACTTTAAACTGGTTCAAGTGGAGCAGTGGCTCCACCTGATGGAGAAACACAGAACTACATCTACACAGGTTAGATAAGAGGACGACGCACCCTGTAAATACGACAATCCAGTACATTCTATAGTAGAACCAGATAGACAGGGCCTGACAGCACTGAGAAAATACTGATATAGCACCACTGTACTGAAAAAAGTACACACTGATACTACCACTTTGACAAATTCCTTGCAAATGAGAAAGTACTTGGACCAATAAACAAATTGTGAATCTGATGGACAGCAGTACTACCACAGTACTGACACAGTACCGACACAACACTACAGTCGTTGTGGTGGTATTTGAGGTGGTCAGCAGACTGTGTGTGTAATGTGATTACTTCCTCAGTTCTGTCTCATCTCAGCAGCTGATTCACACGGTTCCTGCGACACTGAACCAGGACCCACTTTCACGCCACAACGTGTTTTATATAAACTGTAAATATATTTCAACCATAAAAGTATTTTCCCCAGAAGTGTTTTATATTCAAATTCTCCAAACCTCCATGTCACATCATCATTCAAACCTCCTTTGTGCCGCGTCAGGGGCTTTAACCATGACCAGCTTCTCCTTTTAGATCCAATGTGATGGAAACAGGTTGCCATGGTGACGGAGCGTCAGTCAGAATGAGGACACTGGCTCTACAGCGTTCAGCACCAGAACAGAATAAAAACACTTTGATACGATCACTTCTATAAAGTCCAACTCTTCAAAGTGTACATTTGGCAGATGGGACATTTTCCCCAAACTGCTGATGTGAAACAGAAGCAGAACATTTTGTTCCAGTTGGTGGGAAGTTGAGTGAGCATTTGCCACGCCCCTTTTTCAAAACAACACCTCAACGAGCAATGCATTCTGGGTAAAAACCTGTTCTATAGTCTGCTCTGATTGTTTCTGGTTTGGAGGCTGAAGAGCCAGCCGCAAGGTTTTGGAGGGAGAGTTTTGGTTTAGGACAAAGGGTTTGGTAGCTCAGGTTCTGTTTGGTGAGTAAGGTTCTAGTTGGGCGGCTCGGGTTCTAGTTGGGGACGCGGGGCAGGGCGGGACTCACCTCTTGGGGGAGATGAAGGGGATGCAGAGCAGCAGCACGAGGAAGACCTCCATGTAGAGGAAGGTGGCCACGGCCGTCCACTGGAGACTCATGGTGCCGGCGCTGGAGACAACACACACGATAAAACACAACAGTGACACATGAGCAGGAACGTCAACGTATTGATCAAACTCTAAATACATTTAAACACAACAGTGACACATGAGCAGGAACGTCAACGTATTGATCAAACCGCTGTAAAGGACCTTCAGCCCCTGGTTCGGATGCAAGTCTTATCTGGTCCAACCCCCTTCTCCTTCAGAAAAATCTGATGTTTCAAACAAGTTCTTTTTTATAAAAAAAATTTTCCTTCACGGTCATTGAGTTCATTTTGGAAGCTATTTCCGTGACTAACAAAGTGCCGCCATCAGCAGCCAATTCACGAAACAACTTACTCACAACCTGTCTTCTCCAGCCCTAGGCTCATCGTTCCCTGGTTTCACCCCCCTCGCTGAAAGTGAGGTATCTAAACTACTAACATGTAGCCGTCCTACTACCTGTCCACTAGATCCGATCCCATCTAACCTCCTTCAAGCCATATCACCGACTATCACCCCGGCAATCACACTATTAATTAATCAATGATTAATTCTTCCCTAACTTCCGGCACTTTCCCCTCTCCTTTCAAAGCGCACCACTGCTCAAAAAACCTTCACTCGATCCCACTCAAATAGAAAACTAAACTATCGGCCGGTCTCTCTCCTCCCATTTCTTTCCAAACCCATAGAGAGGGCGGTCTCTAGACAGGTAACAGAATACCTGTCACGAAACAACCTTCTCGATACACTTCAATCTGGCTTCAAAAGTGGTCACTCCACCAAAACAGCCCTGTTGTCTGTGACAGAGGCCGTAAAAACTGCTGGAGCTGCTGCCAAATCCTCGGTTCTCATTCTGCTTGACTTATCAGCTGCTTTTGACACTGTCAATCACAGCATACTCCTGCCCAAACTCTCAAGTGTGGGCATATCTGGCAGTGCACTTTCCTGGTTCGAATCTTACCTCACTGGGCGCTCGTTCAGTGTGACATGGCGAGGCCAGCTGTCTGTGACTCACAACCTCACCACATGGGGGCCCCAAGGCTCGGTGCTGGGACCCCTCCTATTTGCCATATACACCACCTTACTGGGCCCCATCATCCGCTCACATGGCTTTTCATATCACTGCTATGCGGATGATACTCAACTCTATCTGTCCTTCCCGCCCGACGACCCCACTGTCTCGACGTGGATCTCGGATTGTCTCGCTGACATATCCACATGGATGAAGGATTATCATCTTCAACTAAATCTGGCGAAAACGGAACTGCTGGTCTTCCCGGCAAAACAAGGTATTTATCACAACATTGATATTAAAATCGACTCTCTATCTCTTGTTCCTACCAAGGCTGCAAGGAATCTAGGTGTCATTATTGATGACCAACTGACATTCTCGGACCATGTTGCCGCCGTCTCCCGGTCCTGCCGCTTCGCACTATTCAACATCCGAAAAGTCAGGCCGTACCTGACCCAATATGCCACTCAACTGCTGGTACAAACCTTGGTGATGTCCGTCTCGACTACTGCAACGCTCTCTTAAGAGGCTTGTTGGCCTGTGCAGTGAAGCCACTACAGATGATACAGAATGCGGCGGCGCAACTGGTGTTCAACCAGCCAAAGAGGGCACATGTCACTCCGCTGCTCCACTGGTTACCTGTAGCCGCTTGGTTACCTGTAGCCTCTCACATCAAGTTCAAGTCTCTGATGCTGGCCTACAGAGTGATTGTTGGGAACGCTCCCACCTACTTAAATGCTCTTGTAAAAACACGTTACTCCCCGGATGCTGCGCTCATCAAATGAGCGTAGCCTGGCTCTGCCGGCCGTACAACCACGGCAATCCAGGTTGTTCTCATTTGTAGTTCCACGTTGGTGGAACGAGCTGCCAAAAACGACCAGAGCGGGGAGCTCCCTCTCTGTCTTTAAGAAGCACTTGAAGACCCAGCTCTTCAGACAGTACCTCCTGCCCTAACCTACAATTACTTAGCACTACTTAGCAGTATTTATTGTTACACTAATGTCTCTGTCGCAATGTAGCTTGAATGTTATTCTCCCTTGTAAGTCGCTTTGGATAAAAGCGTCTGATAAATGACTAAATGTAAATGTAAATGTTACTAAATGCCACTTTAATGCACATATCTGTATTTACATAACTGCCTATCCCATATACATAACTGCCTATCCCATATACATAAGTCTATCCCATATACATAAGTCTATCCCATATACATAAGTCTATCCCATATACATAAGTCTATCCCATATACATAAGCCTATCCCATATACATAAGCCTATTCCCTTTATCTATTTTATTTATTTTTATATTATTCTACAAGTATTTGACTTGTATTACATTTTAGGAATCAGTTTGTTGGTCTAGTAGAAAGAAATGTTCTTCTTAGGTAGCTACTGTGTCCAGTCTAGGACACATTGTGTGTAATCACCGGGTGCGTTGCATTAACATTTCACTGCTTATATGAAACTATGTATATGACGAATAAACCTCTTGAATCTTAAACGAAGGCCCTTCCACAGATGCTCATTAATGACGTCACAAGTGAAAGGATGACGGGACTCAAACGGTTCAACTCAGCCACACACACCTATAGTGTGTGTGTGTGTGTATGGATATTAAATCACACGTGTGTTTGGTGGAATAAGAGCATCAGGGAAGTAAACAAGGTGTCGAAATGGAAAATATGAACATTATAATAAGCTCAATAACACGAGAGCAAACAGACTGTTTCAACCCGATGTGACACACTATTATTTTTCTGTTTATCATTTATCAGTATTAATTCACACTATTATTTTTCTGTTTATCATTTATCAGTATTAATTCACACTATTATTTTTCTGTTTATCATTTTAATATTATTCTGAAGTTATATTGAAGTAAACAGTGAAATGCTAGCAGCATGCGAAGGGTTTTCTAGTTGAAACCCAACAGAATCTATTAACTTGTTTTTTTTTTCCCCCAACATCTCAGTATTGTTTAATCATACCTCCGTATAAAACATTTTTAACTTGTTTTCTTTCCCAAACTCACAGTTTTCTTTCTGTCGGACGCGCTGCTCCGCTGCGCTCAGCCTCCGTAGCTTAGCACGTAGCCTGTTCAACTCGCAACACTTCCGCCTTCCGCCCGGCACCGCCACCTCACCCAAGCCTCCGATTGGACGACGTGGTGGCGTGGGCGGGACGACACGTGACAGCCGCGCCCCCTCCCGTGAGCCTGGTGGTTCGTGCTTCGTTGTGTTGAAAAGCTCCTTCTACAGGTGATCTTACACGTTCCCTGACGCGTGCGAAAACACAGAGAGCGGAGGAGGAGGAGGAGGAGGAGGAGGAGGAGGAGGAGAAGATGGAAGGAAATTTGAGTTGGACGTTAAAAACTCGATGTAATGATCCAGCCGGGCCAGCAGGGGGAGACGCTCCCCAATAAAACACGGTCACCGTGACGCTGCGGTGCTCCAGGTGGCCACGCGGGGGCGCTCCAAGTGAGTTTTACGCTTAAACTGTTGTAGTTTTAAGTACGTTTCTGCTTCTACTTCTGTTATAAAGTTTATTTTTCTGTTTCTGTTATAAAGTTTATTTTTATATAATAAAGTTACATTTTATATTTCTGTAATAAAGTTTATTTTTATGTAATAAAGTTACATTATATATCTCTGTAATAAAGTTTATTTTTCAATTTCTGTCATGAAGTTTATTTTTCTATTTCCTCATTTCAACAAACAGATGTCATACAGGGAAATGCAACTGGGGGTATCCTTTGTCTTGAGATTAATTTGCTTTATTTGTTGATGCATTGAATTTGAATATATGTATATTGTTCGATATTAAAACCCAGACACAGCTGGTGAAATATGACAGATCTTTTGCTTTTTACAAATGTTATTCAGCTGAAGCCTTTTTGTTGATAGAAATGAGAATCTACAAAAAGTATTTTTACAGCCAGTTCAACCTTTGTACAATAGTTTTTTAAATATATGGAAATGTATGTAAGTTGATGAATAAGTTGCAATCAAAATACCACCATGACATATCCCAAATGAAACAAAGTTTTTATAAACATCATCAGAGCGACTTCCTGCGTCTTCTTAAATATTCACGTTGTGAAATGAAACCAAACACTCGTCATCCTGCTGCTGTGACCACTCAACGTCTATACTTTAAATAGTACGCTGAGTGTACTGGGTAGTACACTGTGTACTGGACAGTACGCTTGCAGGAAATACTGCTGCACAGAAAGTGATGCAGTCTACAAGCTACACACATCGCTCAGAGAGTTACCATGGTAACACAAGATGTTTGTTTATGTCTGTTCCTCGTTCTCATAAAAACATCGACAGTCGTAACCCCCCCCCCCCCCCCCCCCCCTTTTAGGTAAAACCACTTCAAGGCCTTTTACAAGCCTTCCCCTAGTTGCCAGGCAGATCTCTGGCAGACAGGCCAGCGTGGCGTCTGATTGGTCCACAGTGTTTTGCTGCTGACGAATGGGAGCAGAGCTAAAGTTTTACTAAAAAAGTAGTGATGAATAAGTCATCGGAACCAGAACCAGAACCAGAACCAGAACCAGAAACAGTTCATTCCACCAGGTACATTTACATAGACTACATGTAGGAATTTGTTGTGGTGAGGATTGCTGCGTTTCTTCACAATTAGTATTAAAACAGTCGAAAAATAAATAACAGTAATAATAATAATAGTAATAATAATAATAATAATAATAATAATAGATAGATATAGCTGCAGGCAGAAATACACAGGGTCCATGTATACACAAATGAATTGTTATTAATTTTAATTAATAACAGACCTGGGGACAACCGACACGAATTACAGTTTTCCGACATCCCCTGGAACGCGGCATCACTTCCTACTGACACAAGTTTGTTTTCTACGTTTCCGCTGAACACAGCATCACATCCTGCTGTCTCCCGTCTCCACCTGATAGGTGATGGGTGATGATGTCACAAAGCGCTCGGCTCCAGTTCCTTTTTCTTCAGAGAAACACTCTTTTTTTACTAACTCCTCCTACTGATCCGGTCCGATGTGGATCAAACTTGGACCGCAGCATGTGTGGGCTGCCCCCAATCCAATTCTAATGTGGCCCCTAATGATGATGCAATTTATTTATGAAGCACTTTTCCCAGAACCCAAAGTTCAGTACAGATCAATTAATCTGATATAATATGAATTACTACGTCGGCACAGAGAGAAAGAGAGAGAGGGGGAGGGAGATATGATTGGCAGATCAACAGGGTGTGTGTGTGTGTGTGTGTGTGTGTGAAATGATGGACAGAGAAAAAAGAAAGGA
>NC_137194.1:3446820-3451820 GCF_960531495.2 Zeus faber | reverse complement strand
CCTGCGTTCCTCTGAATAAATACTCCAGTAGGTGGAACCGGAGACTAGGCCAGTTCAAACCAGTCCAAACCAGTCCGAACAAGTTGAAACCAGCCAGATCGAGTCCAAACTAGTCCGAACCAGTCCAAACATGTGGGAACTGATCCAAACCAGTCAGAACTGGTCCAAACCAGTTGGAGCTAGTCCAAACCAGTCGCAACCGGTCCAAACCAGTCAGATAAACAAATTATTTATGTTCTTGGTTTTCTCAGATGTCGAAGCAAACTGTGCAGAATTCTTCCACATTTCCTATTTTCTGTTTCTTTTTGGTGTTGGGCCAGAGCAGCTCTGGTGGTTTTTGACTAAAAGAGTGAAACACCGATGTCGTGTTGCTAACCTAACAGCAGAGTGAGGCCTGACTGGCTCCCCCTGCTGGACAGACGCTGGCAGCTGGTGAGTTCTTCAAGGTGCCTGGAGTTCAAAAGGAAACGAGGAAAGAAAAGCACAGTTTGGTTCAACCAGGATCCAGGAGAACTGAGAAGGTCCTCTGCTGGTCCGGTCCAGGCTGGTTAAGTGGGTCTGCAGTCCCGTCCGTCGCTCTGTTTCTTGCTTTGTCTCCAGACACGATGTAACGTTTCACTTTGTACAAGTTTCAGTTTCTTCAGATCCAGACGGTTCCACAAAGTTCTTATTACATTTTAACTTTTTCATATTATTGTTTTTCTTTTGTATTCTTTTTTTCTTTTATATTTTTTTCATCAACAGTATTATTATTATTATTATTATTATTTTTTTTTTTTACAATTATGGCCACAAGTCATAAAACAGAGTCTTGAGTTCAGTCCGGTTGGGGAATATCCAGTCCGGGTTTCATTTGGGTTTGGTCCAAGTCCGTTCCAGTTCTAACGCGATCTGGTCCGGTCTTTACATGGCACTGGCTTGTAGCGCTGCACAGTATTTCCTGTGTGTGTGTGTGTGTGTGTGTGTGTGTGTGTGTGTGTGCATGTGTGCATGTGTGTGTGTGCACAGCCTATTAGTGACCCAGTTTAAGACAGAACAATGAGGTTCTGCTGATCAGGGTCTGAGAACTGGGCTGAAGTGTGTTGATGAGGTCAGCTGATCCAGGGCTGGTCAGCTGATCCAGGGCTGGTCAGCTGATCCCTGGTCAGCTCGTTTACAGACCTTGTTCATGTGGCTGCACTGGAATGTATCAATCACCTGTTTTGTTTTTTGAATTCAACTCTTTTTTTTTTAAATCTGTTTTAACCTTTCTGGCAAATTCCACAGTCTTGATTGGTCGGGCAGTAAGTTACTAAGGAGTCCATCTGGCCGATGGCCAGCAGGGTGGACCAATGATGGGGCTGGATGGAGGTCAGGTGGTGGGGGAGGGGCGAGGTGGAGGAAGAGGAGGTGAAGAGGAGGCGAGGATGGACACAGGTCTTGGTCTGTTTGAAGCGTCCGGCTCAGTGTGCTGTGGTCGACAGATTGTCCAGTTAAACATCAACATGGCGGCACCGGACTGAACACTCCAAGGTTTAGTCGGGTTCCAGATTCATCCCTTCATCCGAGCAGGAACACATCTCACCCTCTCCCTGGATTCCAGATCCTTCCAAACAGTCTGTACCGTGTTCTGGTCAACACTCCTGACATCGTCTTTCAAGTTCTGTTCCAAACTGAAGTCTGCGTGACGTAGACTCCACCCTGGCTTGACCCAGATTTCCCAGCATGCAATTCAACAGAGACAGCACTTCAATGTACGGAAAAACAGTTTGTTGTTCCTGAACCAATTGGACGGATTCATTTTCCCAGAACGTCCCAGGATTCCAAGGAGAGACGGACTTGTCCGCAGGCACTCGGGGGATAGGGACCATCTCTGAAGGTGCTGCAGGTACTTCCCGCTTCTGGAACCCGACTCCCGATTCTTCGGAGCTTCGGCCTGTGGCTGCCAGGGCTGCAGGGACCCGGAATCAGGCTTTGGAAAAAAAGTCTGCATGGATTCAAACCGACTGGAGGCGGTAGTGGTCCCCACCCCCCCTCCCCACATCGTAAACGCAAAAAGAAAACGCATTTTCGTCGGATCGAGTTGGTTGAACCGGTTGGTTCCGGGGCCGCCGGGGGAGGGAGGGAGGGGGGGGTTTAATAAATCGATCAATTAAAATTCTGAACGGATTGACGGGTTGCCAGTCCCATCCCCCGGCTGACTGTGGGACAGTTCAGAGAAAGAAGACGCCCCCCCCCCCCCCCCCCGGACCCTCGTCTTCCTCAGCTGCTTCCTGACATCAGGTTGATGGCTTGTTCCAGTTTGTGTCTCAGCTTGTGTTTGCGACAGTACCCGTCTCGGTCCAGCGCCGTCAGGATCTGCACAGAACACAAGGGAACATCAGGGGGAACATTCCAGGTCCAGGGAGTTCAAGTGAGTTTTCCGGGTTTCCCCTCCCTCCTCCCGCTGGCTGCTTGCTGCTAATGAGCTAAATTCACAGCTAACAGCTAACAAGCTAACCAGCGGCACAGCTTTCACTTCCTGGTTTGGTGATGATGTCATTGATGGACACTCACCTCCTCCTTGTACTTGTTGATGTAGAAGTAGAGCTCACTGAGCGCGCTCAGCGTGTTGAACTCGTTGCCGTGGAGACGGGACTGCTCCACCAGGTAGGCGTCCATGTCCTGGTCGCTGATGCTCGGCATCTTGGAGATGTCTCTGTAGTACCTGTGACACACACACACACACACACACACACACACACACACACACACACACACACACACACACACACACACACACACACACACACACACACACACACACACACACACACACACACACACACACGCAGGTAGAGGTAGTTTATGGGAACATCGAGAAAACCTTTAATAACAAGATTATTTGGGATTTTGTTCATTTGAAATACTTGAAATGAGCGTATGGAATATTAATATAATAATATGGAATATTAATATAATATTAATATAAAAATATGAAATATCAATATAATGTTAATATAATATTCCAATATGGAATATTAATATCATATAAATATAATAATATAAAATGTTAATATCATATTAATATAATAATATGGAATATTAAACATGAAATCCTTTTTATGACGACACTAAATTATAAGAACACAATGAGATTATTTATGAGATGAAATGATGAGAATAATTTTTAGACGTCTCCACATGGTCTGCTGTGTGTGTGTGCGTGTGTGTGTGTGTGTGTGTGTGTGTGTGTGTGTGTGTGTGTGTGTGTGTCCCACCGCTCCACCCAGCTCTTGTAGTTGGGGATGTCCTTGGCGTAGAGCAGCTTGTTGGATGGAGAATCCTTCCCCAGTCGGTGGTCGGAGGTGGAGCAGGAGTCCATGAAGGTCTGAGCCACGACGGAGAGGCAGGCGTCAGTGATGCTGCTCTTATGGATGTCGAACACGAACTGAGGGTTCTTCAGAACGTTCACCCAGAACCTGAGGGGGAGGCTGGGGGGCGGGGCTCCGTGTTACCATATACAGTATACACAGTATATACAGTGTGTGTAATGTGTATATATACAGTATATATAGTGTATGTCATGTATATATAAAATCTATAAAATGTATATACACTATATATAGTCTATATGTTTATATATACAGTATATATATAGTATGTATAGTGTTTGTAATGTATGAATTTATATATATATATATATATATATATATATATATATATATATATATATATATATATATATATACACAGTATATATAGTACCAGTTGCTCTTCCAGGTGTGCCGGACGTCGGGGTCACTGATGCCCCGCCTCTCCGCCTGCTCGTCCAGGAAGTCAAACATGTACTTGATGGCGAGCGGCAGCGCAGAGCCGCGGTGCGCTGTGCTGAACACCGACTCAAACAGGTCGTCTACAAACTTCTGCAGCGTTCCCTGGAGGCACAGAATACACTCAGGGTATATGTACTAGTACCTTGGTGGCCAGCAACCTGGTCAGGTAGCAGTGTGTACTCAGTGTGTACACAGTGTATACATGTACCTTGGTGGCCAGCAGCCTGGTCAGGTAGCACTGTGTACTCAGTGTGTACACAGTGTGTACATGTACCTTGGTGGCCAGCAGCCTGGTAAGGTAGCAGTGTGTACTCAGTGTGTACATGTACCTTGGTGGCCAGCAGCCTCGTCAGGTAGCAGTGTGTACTCAGTGTGTACATGTACCTTGGTGGCCAGCAGCCTGGTCAGGTAGCAGTGTGTACTCAGTGTGTACATGTACCTTGGTGGCCAGCAGCCTGGTCAGGTAGCAGTGTGTACTCAGTGTGTACATGTACCTTGGTGGCCAGCAGCCTGGTCAGGTAGATCTCAGACACCATCTTGCTTCCTCGGTCTCCCTCCCTCTGGTCACTGTGCTCGTGGTTCTTCACCAGGTGCCACAGCTTGGTGCCTACACATAGGAAATAGTATATAGTATGTAGTAAATAGTATATATTACATTTTACATTACATTACATTGCATTTAGGAGACGCTTTTATCCAAAGCGACTTACAATTATTCAATCACCGACGGACGCAGCCATCAGGAGCAATTAGGGGTTAAGTGTCTTGCTCAAGGACACTACAGCATGCTAGCAGGAGGAGCCTGGGATCCAACCAGCAACCTTTAGATGACTAGACCACCAGCTCTACCGCCTGAGCTACCATTTGGATATATCATATAGTGTATAGTAGTAGTTAGATTATATCATATAGTGTATATTAGTAGTAGTAGTTAGTAAATATCATATAGTGTATAGTCGTAGTTAGTATATATCATATAGTGTATAGTAGTAGTTAGATTATATCATATAGTGTATATTAGTAGTAGTAGTTAGTATATATCATATAGTGTATATTTGTAGTAGTAGTTAGTAAATATCATATAGTGTATAGTCGTAGTTAGTATATATCATATAGTGTATAGTCGTAGTTAGTATATATCATATAGTGTATAGTAGTAGTAGTACAGTTGTCCTTCATTCAAATCTATGTTTTCTGATGACGATC
>NC_137194.1:3436820-3441820 GCF_960531495.2 Zeus faber | reverse complement strand
CAGGCCTTTGATTGACATGCCGTCGCACTAGCAGTGCATTGTGGGACTTGCAGTTCTAAAAAGTGTGGGCGCTATACCGGCAGGCCAGATCTAAAAAACACAATTAAAACTTATCTTTAAAGTAAAATTGTTTGGATAAAACTATTTTTAAAACTGATTTTAATAAAATTTCAATATTGTAGTTTTTTTCTGAAGTTGGTTGGTATAGTTCTGAAATTGATCGGAAAACCGTATAATAATTAAAAATGATCATGCGGGCCAAATATAATTCCATCGCGGGCCAGGACTGGCCCACGGGCCTTGAGTTTGACACATGTGGTCTAGAGGATTGTTGAAGAAGATTTGTTAAGCTCAGAAATCCCTCCCCCCTCAGATAGACATATCGTCAGCTGCGTGCTGCGCAGGTTAGGAAGGGCAGTGGATAGATCGGTCTGGAGGACTGTAGATAAGGTGGCCAATTTTGCATTGATCAAGAGAGATCGGGCTTTTTGTTGGTTCATATATTTTTTATGATAATCAATAATAAAGTTAACATTATTGAATACATAATTATTAAACTATAGGTATATAGATTACTCTTGTTCCCTCTGTAGCTAAGCATTGAAGTTAGGTGAGAAACTTCTGGTGTTGTCAGAATAAAAGAAAATCAATTAACATTTTTACAACACCTGTGTGATCATCATGGGGGCTGCTTCTGTGTGTGTTTGCAACTGTTTTTTTTAACAATCAGTCAACCCCGATAGTACACAAATTGTTAAATGTTCTCTAAGAAAAACTACATTGGAGTAAGGGTATTGGCGGAATTTAAATTAAATTATTTTTTCCAAATTTTAGGAAATGGTTCGAAAAGTTAGTAAATTCAACTTATGAAGTAGGAACAGAATTAAGCACAGATTATAGACGAAAGTGATTGCTTTCGGGAGACCAACGTGGTTAGGTCTGTTTTCTGTCGACAAAAGCCACATATGAATGACATCTCGTAAACCAGTAGTGATCAGATTGTCCAGTTTAGTATTTATAATTTTTAGATTTTAGTTTATTAATGGATTGTGTAGATAGGATTATGTTCAGGCAACATTCGAGAAATGCATTCTAGGAAAATTTTAAAACCTTGCGTGATGTAGACACTGTCGTTTATTTTGTAGCCTAATCAAAATTCTGAACATTATCTCCTACATATTAGACATTGTGATAAAAAATATTCTGTTGTTTCACTAGGGTGCATACAATTATTTTGTACTGAGACTGTAGTCGGCTATTCAACATAACTGTTTGGGAAATCACAGAATCATTCCACGTACCCCATTTTACAATTGTGGACCTATACCAAACAATGTTGTCTTCATGTGTGTCTCTCACCCAAGTGTTTAAGTCTGTGTGGTCCCAGGTCAAAGCAGCCCTACCCGTCCCACACAAGGACCACTACACGATCTCCGACCAGGTGACTGGGTGGTGACACGCGACTTCCGGAGGAAAAGCTGGAACTCATCCAGATTCCTGGGATCGTTCCAGATCCTCCTTACCACCGCAGCAGCAGTTAAGGTGGCAGAACGACCAACGTGGGACCACGCGTCTCATTGCAACAAAGCCTCCAACCTTCCAGTGGACCAGATAAACGACCACAATGGAGAATCATGGGACGTGAACTGAGATCACGATCGAACGGAGTAAAAGATTGATCACGTCTCTGTGATCATCTTCCTCATTACCATCGTCATTGTCCTGTTGATCACCCAACCCTGGAACACAGTTCCACAGCGGGACTTGAATAACAGCTAGATCCTCGATCCCCCAACCTACTCTCACTCACCAGACCGTAAGGAGGAGCCCAAGTGAGAAGAGAACGTTCTGTCACTAACGTAGTCCACCCAGGGCTGAATGTTGACGCCACTAGATGGTTGGAAACCACCTTATGATGATGACGGATGACGTTGAGACATTGAGATGTTGAAATGTGAAGATGTTTGTCTAATTATGTTTATCCTTACCTATAGGGTGTGTTAGTCATTATATAAACACAAGGAATTTTGTTGTTGTCATTATTAAGTGATAACCATTCCTTCATTTGCAGAGCGTTATGTATTGTGGAGTCTCTCCAGGTTCATTCATTTCATAATGTGATTTGTGATCGGCCAATTTGAGGTGGAGATGTCAAGGGATTCTGTCTGGGATGTTTTTTATCTTTTATATTTTGGTTCTGAGTTTTATTAGATGTCTGTTTTCCCAGTTGATTTCAAAGAGATAGAATTCTTCGGATATCTCTGTAGTAAAATTGTATTATATGTATTCAATTTATATGTCGTTTTCTGATCCCTTTGCCTCAATTATATGATATCCGGGTGCGTTGCAATGACATTATATTACATTTAGTCATTTAGCAGACGCTTTTATCCAAAGCGACTTACAAGGGAGAATAACGAGCTACATTGCGACAGAGACATTAGTGTAACAATAAATACTGCTAAGTAGTGCTAAGTAATGACATTTCACTACATACTGTATATGTATGAGCATATGTATAAGTATGTGACAAATAAACATCTTGAATTTTTAATCTTGAATGTGTGTGTGTGAATGTTTGTGTGTGTGTTGCGTACATGTATGTTTGTGTTGGTGCGTGTGTGTGTGTGTGTGTGTGTTCATACCGTATCTGCTCAGCGACCTGGTGAAGGTGAAGGAGTTTGCGATGTTGTAGGCGGAGACCTGCTTCTGGACCAGAGCCACCAGGGAGCCGTCCGTTACCTAGCAACAAAAAGCATCCGTTACCTAGCAACAGAAATAATCTGTTACCTAGCAACACAACACACCTACAGGTGTAACCCTAACCCTAACCCTAACCCAACACTGGTGGGTAGTACAGTGTGCAGTACAATGTGAAGTACAGTGTGCAGTACAGTGTGCAGTACAATGTGAAGTACAGTGTGCAGTACAGTGTGTAGTACAGTGTGTAGTAAAGTGTGTACAGTGTGAAGTACAATGTGCAGTACAGTGTGAAGAACAGTGTGTGTATAGTGTGCAGTACAATGTGCAGTACAGTGTACAGTACAGTGTGTAGTACAGTGTGCGTATAGTGTGCAGTACAGTATGCAGTACAGTGTGTATTACAGTGTCTACTAGTACCTGGTAGTGGGCCAGGGTGTTGACTCTCTTCCAGTCGCTTTCGATCTTCGTCGTCACGTCTTCGTCCTGAAGTACGATTCTGGTCAATCTGCCCTGACGCCATTCTGCAACAGTTTGATGTACAGTGTGATTCACAGGGTGTGTACTGAGCGTGTACTGGGTGTGTACAGTGTGTATACAGTGTGTGTACTGGGCGTGTACAGTGTGTGTACAGTGTGTGTACTGGGCGTGTACTACGTGTACTAGTACCCAGGTCCATGTCCTCGGCCTGGGGTCTCTGGGAGAAGGGGATTCCTTTGAACACTGAGTCCAGTAGTTTGTCTTTGACCTGCGTCACCGAGTCACAGTTCAACACCTTCACTGGGACCTCGGTGCCGGTGTCTCCATCAGGAGGGACGCACATCAGGGTCTGGGGGGAAGGGACGATGAGTACACTGTACACTGTGTAGTTCTCTAGTAGTACTGTAGTGGTACTGTAGTAGTAGTGGTACTGTAGTGGTAGTGCAGTAGTAGTGCAGTAGTAGTGCAGTAGCAGTGCAGTAGTAGTACAGTAGTAGTGTAGTAGTAGTGCAGTAGCAGTGCAGTAGTGGTACAGTAGTGGTGTAGTAGTAGTGGTACTGTAGTGGTAGTGCAGTAGTAGTGCAGTACTAGTGCAGTAGCAGTGCAGTAGTAGTGTAGTAGTAGTGCAGTAGCAGTGCAGTAGCGGTACAGTAGTGGTGTAGTAGTAGTGGTACTGTAGTGGTAGTGCAGTAGTAGTGCAGTAGTAGTGCAGTACTAGTGCAGTAGCAGTGCAGTAGTAGTGTAGTAGTAGTGCAGTAGCAGTGCAGTAGCGGTACAGTAGTGGTGTAGTAGTAGTGGTACTGTAGTGGTAGTGCAGTAGTAGTGCAGTAGTAGTGCAGTAGCAGTGCAGTAGTGGTACAGTAGTGGTGTAGTAGTAGTGCAGTAGCAGTGCAGTAGTAGTACAGTAGTAGTGTAGTAGTAGTGCAGTAGCAGTGCAGTAGTGGTACAGTAGTGGTGTAGTAGTAGTGGTACTGTAGTGGTAGTGCAGTAGTAGTGCAGTACTAGTGCAGTAGCAGTGCAGTAGTAGTGTAGTAGTAGTGCAGTAGCAGTGCAGTAGTGGTACAGTAGTGGTGTAGTAGTAGTGGTACTGTAGTGGTAGTGCAGTAGTAGTGCAGTAGTAGTGCAGTAGCAGTGCAGTAGTGGTACAGTAGTGGTGTAGTAGTAGTGCAGTAGCAGTGCAGTAGTGGTACAGTAGTGGTGTAGTAGTAGTGGTACTGTAGTGGTAGTGCAGTAGTAGTGCAGTACTAGTGCAGTAGCAGTGCAGTAGTAGTGCAGTAGCAGTGCAGTAGTAACACAGTAGTAGCAGAGCGGTAGTAGTACCAGGGTCTTGTAGTCGATCTGCTGTCTGATGAGCTTGTCTTCGCTCAGTGAGTACCGAGCTTCTCCTGTGATGGCGTCGATCGGACCTTTCTCCATCTGCTGCTTGATGGCGCAGTAGAGCATGAACAGAGGCTCCCCAGCGCACTCCTGTGGGGGCACAGCCAGCGCTCATTATGGGATGGGAGGCCACAGCCCTGCCGTGCCTTCTCTGTGTGTTACTGTGGGTGTGTATTACTGTGTGTTACTGTGGGTGTGTATTACCGTGTGTGTTACTGTGGGTGTGTGTTACTGTGGGTGTGTTACTGTGGGTGTGTGTTACTGTGTGTGTGTTACTGTGGGTGTGTGTTACTGTGTGTGTGTTACTGTGTGTGTGTTACTGTGTGTGTGTTACTGTGTGTGTGTCACTGTGGGTGTGCATTACTGTCGGTGTTACTGTGGGTGTGTGTTACTGTGTGTTACTGTGGGTGTGTATTACTGTGTGTTACTGTGGGTGTGTATTA
>NC_137194.1:3424320-3431820 GCF_960531495.2 Zeus faber | reverse complement strand
ATCAGACCAATTACCCAGAATCCCCTGCAGGTAGAATTAATGACTTTCACCTTTAAGAGGCCACACCCCCTCATCACTCCATCCTCCCCTTCTCTCAGGAGGAGAAACCTGCACTCCTCCCCCTCCCCCTCTGTTCTCCTCTACTCCTTTTTGATATGATTTTAATGAATCTGAGATAAGCTCAACATCCCTCTCCTCCTTCTCCCTCTCCTCCCCCCTTCTACCTCTCCTCCCCCCCTCCCATTCTCCCTCTCCTTCCCCTCTCTCTCTCCCCTCCCACTCCTCCCCCTCTCCCTCCTCCCATTCTCCCTCTCCTTCCGCTCTCTCTCTCCCCTCCCCCTCCTCTCCTCCTCCCTCCCCTCCGCCTGTTTCTCCTCCCCTTCTCCCTCTTTTTCCTCTCCTTCCCCTCTCTCCTCCCCTTCCCCTCTCTCCTCCCCTTCTTTCTCCTTCCCTTCTCCCTCTCCTTCCTCTCTCTCTCCCCTCCCCCCTCTCCTCCCCTTCTTTCTCCTCCCCTTCTCCCTCTCTTCCCCTTTTCCCTCTCCACCCCCCCTCCCATTCTCCCTCTCCTTCCTCTCTCTCTCTCTTTCTCCCCTCCCCCTCCTCTCCTCCTCCCTCCCCTCCCCCTGTTTCCCCTCCCCTTCTCCCTCTTTTTCCTCCCCCTTTCCCTCTCCTTCTCCATCTCCTCCCCTCTCTCTCCTCTGCCTCTCCTCCCCTTCTCCCTCTCCTCCCCCTCTTTCTCCTCCCCTTCTCCCTCTCATTCCTCTCTCCCCCCTCTCCTCCCCCTGTTTCTCCTCCCCCTCTTTCTCCTCCCCTTTTCCCTCCTCCTTCTCCCTCTCCTCCCCTTCCCCTCTCTCTTCTCCCCCTCTCCTCTCCCTCCCTCTCCTTCCTCTCTCCCTCCTTCCCCTCTCTCTCCTCCCCCTCTGTTTTCCTCTCCTCCTCTTTGATATAATTTGAATGAATCTGAGAAAAGCTCACCATCATTCTACCTGAATGAATCCAAACCCTGAGTTAATAACGTTTTATCTTATTTTGTACCCCGCCCCTTAAACCCAGAGTACACACTAGTATACATTATGCACCTATGTACCACGAAACCCTAGTAGAATTATTGTATCTTGTCTTATCTCCGGAGGCAGTGTGCGTGGGTAATGTTCTCTTCCCAAGTATCTTAAAGTGTGATCATTCTGATTGGCTGGGGGGGTGGGGGGGCGAGGCTAACCCCCTGTCGCTCACCACCACTCGCTGTTCTCCGGTGAGATCCGGCGAATCACAGAGCAGCTGGTGCTCTGACACGGTCAGCAGACAGGGGGCGTCGCCGATCAGAACGCTGTAGTTCAGACGACTGTTGCCGGGCGCAGGCGGGACCAGGTTCCGCCCCTGGAGATAAAGAATAAAACCTGTTTAGTCAACCAATTAGAGAAGAGTTGTTAAAATGAAAATAATCAACCAATTAGAGGAGAGTTGTTAAAATGAAATAATCAAGCAAACAGAGCTACAGAACAGAACTACACAATAAATTAATCTAAAAACAAAATGTTCCACACAGTTTTAATAGTTAATATACTCTTCATTGATATAATGTAATATATAAATACATATAATATAAATAGAAGTAGGAATATAAAATTATTAAATATCATTTATATAACTTTTAAAAATTAACTTTTAAAATGTTCAAGTCTGAGAGAGTTCAATTTAAACATGTTTTTTTTAACATATATATTTATTTGTTCTTTTGCGTGGAAGAATCAAAAATATATAATCAAGCAATAAGGAAAATACACCATTCGTTTTCATTTTAATTTCAATTTCAATCATTAAATGTGTAAATTAAACCCAAATGACCTCAACAGTATTTAGTCTGGATTAAAGTGTGAACTGGACCTTGAGGATGATGGGGGAGCCCGGTTTGACCTCCAGGATCCCAGAGTTCCCCAGGGGGTCAAAGGTCGGGTTGGGGTAGTGGGTGAAGGGGGTGGAGTTGAGCACGAGGAGGGATGCCACCTGCACGCACACAACGTCAACGTGTGTGAGTGTGTGTGCACTGGGTGTGTGTTATTATGTGTGTGTGCACAGGTGTTACCTGGTCCATGATGAAGCCGAACTCGTCGGGGTGCAGCGCCCCCTCTGGTGGTTTGAGTTTGTTGTAAACCAGACCAGGAGCCAAGCAGGTCATCACCGTGTCGTTAACCAGCTTACACACCTGACGGGGGCCAATACCCAAATATTACCTTCATTTTACATAAATGGTATTTGAGTGAAATAAATGTTTGACTATAAGCGCTCAGGCATAAGGGGTATGGGGTGTACTAGGGACGTAAGGGTATTGGGTATAAGATAACACTGTGTTAATCCCTGGGGGTAAATTCAGGCTTTACAACAGCAGAGGTTGACACAACAGTTCAAGTCAAGGGTATGCGTGGGCTATAATGGGTTGAGGGTAGGCTAGAGGTATGAGGGGTGTAGGGTATACTATAGGTATGAGGGGTGAAGGATATACTTGAGGTATGAGGGGTGTAGGGTATACTTGAGGTATGAGGAGTGAAGGGCATACTAGAGGTATGAGGGGTGTAGGGTATACTAGAGGTATGAGGGGTGTAGGGTATACTACAGTTATGAGGGTGAAGGGTATACTAGAGGTATGAGGGGTGTAGGGTATACTAGAGTTCTGAGGGTTGTAGGGTATACTAGTGCTATGAGGGGTGTAGTGTATTCTAGAAGTATGACATTACATTCCATTTCGCAGACGCTTTTATCCAAAGCGACTTACAATTGTTCAAACACCGACGGACGCAGCCATCAGGAGCAATTAAGGGTTAAGTGTCTTGCTCAAGGACACTACAGCATGCTAGCAGGAGGAGCCTGGGATCAAACCAGCAACCTTTAGATTACTAGACCACCAGCTCTACCTCCTGAGCTACCATCCCCCATATGAGGGGTAAAGGGGATACTAGAGGTATGAGGGGTGGAGGGTATACTTAAGTTATGAGGGGTGTAGGGTATACTTGAGGTAGGAGGGGTGTAGGGGATACTAGAGGTATGAGCAGTGTAGGGTATACTAGATGTATAAGGGGTGTAGGTTATACTAGATATATAAGGGGTGTGGGGTATATTTGAGGTATAGGGGTGTAGGGTATACTAGATGTATAAGGGGTGTAGGGTATACTTGAGGAATGAGGGGTGTAGGGTATACTAGATGTATAAGGGGTGGAGGGTATACTTGAGGTATAAGGGGTGTAGGGTATACAAGATGTATAAGGGGTGTAGGGTATACTTGAGGCATGAGGGGTGCAGGGTATACTAGATGTATAAGGGGTGGAGGGTACACTTGAGGTATGAGGGGTGTAGGGTATACTAGATGTATAAGGGGTGTAGGGTATACTTGAGGTATAAGGGGTGTAGGGTATACTTGAGGTATAAGGGGTGTAGGGTATACTAGATGTATAAGGGGTGTAGGGTATACTTGAGTTATGAGGGGTGTAGGGTATACTAGATGTATAAGGGGTGTAGGGTATACTTGAGGTATAAGGGGTGTAGGGTATACTAGATGTATAAGGGGCGTAGGGTATACTTGAGTTATGAGGGGTGTAGGGTATACTAGATGTGTAAGGGGTGTAGGGTATACTTGAGGTATAAGGGGTGTAGGGTATACTAGATGTATAAGGGGCATAGGGTATACTTGAGTTATGAGGGGTGTAGGGTATACTAGATGTATAAGGGGTTAGGGTGTATTAGGGGTACAATGGGTCGAGGGCATACTAGTGTCAGGGAGTGTAGGTTGTAGGGTATAGTGCACAGTATGTAGTAAGGAGGGTACAGGGTTATGAGAAAAGTACTTACATTGGTAGTTTCCACTCCACCGTACTTTGCTCTGACTTTCGGTTCCTGGATCGTCAATAAGTTGGTTCCTGTCACGGTGATGACTGTACTCCCACTGAAACACACACACACACACACACACAGACAGACAGACAAGTCAGTCAACCATCTGTCTGTCTGCCTACCTGTCTGTCTGTCTGTCTGCCTGTCTTCCTGCCTGTCTGTCTTACTTCAGGATGGTCCAGCTGGGTTCGATGCTGATGACACTCGGGTCTTCGCTGTAGAGGAAGCGGGTGCTGGGACTTGTCACCTCAGCCTTGTCAATCATCAGCCGGATGGGGGCGGGGCCAGTGCCCGGCAGGGAGGGCGGGGTTACGCAGACAATGTCCCGATTGGTCCGTCTGGAGGAGGAGGGGAGGGGTTTATATGGAACTGAGCGGGAACTTCCTGGGAAGGAGTTTAGTTTGGTAGTAAAACACACAACGGCTGCAGCAACTTTACACCAAACTGTCATTTTTGTTAAATTTTGATTCATATTTTTTTGATTTACATAATATTGTTTTTTATTATTATAATCTTTTTTTACCTTAATTTTCAGAATTTTGTTTCATAGATATTCCTTAATCTCCCCAGGGATTCAATATATATGATGATTGTTACTTTATGTTATTAATAAACTTAATTATTACAATCAATACATTTTTATTCAAATTGTTCTTCCCTCAGCTTGACAATATTCATAATAAATAAGAATATAAATAAGAATTTACAAGAACAATAATAATTCCTAAATCCAGATTGAGTTTGTTAATTTCTCTACCTGACGAACAGACACTCCTCCCTGTCGATGAACACCCTGACGGAGCTCCCAGCGTCAAGATGGCGTCCGGCCACCGTCAGCCTGGTTCCCCCGGAAACAGGACCCTTCTCCGGGGACACGCCCCCGAAAATGGGGCTCTGTAATCCACATGAAATCAGATTCAATTCTCATTAAATCCAGGATCATTTCCACTGGATCCGGGTTTAGTCCAGATGAGATGATATGACATCCAGATGAAATCAGATCAGATCCGCACCACGAAGGCGTAGCTCTGGGACGACAGCGTCCTGAACTCTGCGCTGCAGACTCCGATGCAGAGCTCGACCGGACCACCAGGGGAAACAGGAAGAAGAGCCTCGGCCATGTCACACACTATCCTGCAGGGAGACAGACAGGTTAACACTGTCCTGCAGACAGACAGGCAGTCAGACGTACAGCAGGCCAGACAGACAGGTAGACATGTAGACAGACAGCTAGCCAGACAGACAGCTAGTCAGACACACCTCTCAGCACTGATGTATTCAGATGGAACAGGGTTGCATCGGACCCCTGCGACCTGGACGTGAGCGATCTCTCGGACCTGGAGCCCGAGGTTTTCCCCCTCGATGGTGACCCGGGTCCCGCCCGCCCGGGGTCCGGTCAGCGGCGCGATCTGTAACCACGGCGACCGTTAGTAGCCCGTGGCAGCAGGGAGGGGCCAAGGGTTGCGGGTTTGAGTCCCTACCTTGCCGATGCGCGGGTGGCTGCAGCGCAGGTTGTGGCGGCCGTGGTGCATCCAGTTGTGCTCGGGGGCGGAGCAATGCTGCCGCAGGACACACCTCCTGCTGTCTGTGCACCAACCACAGTCGAAGGGGGGCGGAGCCTTGAGACACTGGCCACAGCTGGAACGCTGAGCCTCGCACTTATACAGGAGCGCTGCACACACACACACACACACACACACACACACACACACACACACACACACACACACACACACACACACACACACACACACACACACACACACACACACACACACACACACACAGCATTAGGGTGGAGCTGGTCATGGTGAACCGGAGGGAGGACTCTGAGCAGCAGTTCAGAGTGCACCACCCTCTCTGAGCCACTGGGGACATGGGGCTGGAAAACTCTCCACCTGGTGACTCCATAGTTCTACTGAGGGACTGCAACGCCTCCTGGTGGGCAGGGATGGAGGAAGTTGGGGGGCGTGGCCGGGGGTCATTTCCTGATCTCAACCCTAGCGGCGCTGGACCCACGAACTGGAGCTTAGCTCGGGCTGAAGGTCCGTAACAAACACCACGTTCCTCCACCAGGGGGTGGTGGAGCATCAAAGCCGAGGCCAGATGTTGTGGACACTGGGGTGAAGAGGAAGGGAGCTGTTCAGCGCCCCCTGGTGCTGATCTGGATCTGATGGGGGTTAGGGTGGGGGCACTGCGAGGAACGCCCCCTGGGGGAGGAGTCTGGAGCCCTGGGGGGGGAGGTGCCTTGCTCAGGGACACCTGGGTAATTTATAGGAGCCCAGGACGGGGCCGCCAAGCGTCCTGTTCCCAGGCGACACGTTGTCATGCTAACCTGTGCTACGCTACGCTAGCAGTGCCATGCTAAGGGGGCGGGGCCTGTCTCACCCTTCATGGAGGACGGTTTGTCGATGGCGAAGTCTCCGTCCCAGACGATGGAGAAGTCGACCTCCATGTCCCCTGCTTCATCACCCTCATACCAGTACTAGAGGGAGGGAGAGGGAGATAAATATGAATACATTTCAGGTGTAACGTATAATCTTAGTGTGTTACAGTGTGTGTTACAGTGTGTGTTACAGTGTGTTATGGTGTTTGTTACAGTGAGTGTTGCAGTGTGTGTTACAGTGTTTGTTACAGTGTGTTACAGTGTGTGTTACAGTGTGTTACAGTGTGTGTTGCTGTGTGTTAGTGTTTTTGCAGTGTTTGTTGCAGTGTGTTGCAGTGTTTGTTACAGTGTGTGTTGCAGTGTGTGTTGCAGTGTATGTTGGTGTTTGTTACAGTGTTTGTTAGTGTTTTTTGCAGTGTGTGTTGCAGTGTGTTGTAGTGTGTGTTGCAGTGTGTTGCAGTGTGTGTTGCAGTGTGTTACAGTGTGTGTTGCAGTGTGTGTTGCAGTGTTTGTTACAGTGTTTGTTGCAGTGTGTGTTGCAGTGTGTGTTGTAGTGTGTTACAGTGTGTGTTGCAGTGTGTGTTGCAGTGTGTTGCAGTGTGTGTTGCAGTGTGTGTTGCAGTGTGTGTTGCAGTGTTTGTTACAGTGTTTGTTAGTGTTTTTTGCAGTGTGTGTTGCAGTGTGTTGCAGTGTTTGTTACAGTGTTTGTTAGTATTTTTTGCAGTGTGTGTTGCAGTGTGTGTTGCAGTGTGTTGCAGTGTGTGTTGCAGTGTGTTACAGTGTGTGTTGCAGTGTGTGTTGCAGTGTTTGTTACAGTGTGTGTTGCAGTGTGTTGCAGTGTGTGTTGCAGTGTGTGTTGCAGTGTGTTGCAGTGTGTGTTGCAGTGTGTGTTGCAGTGTGTGTTGCAGTGTATGTTGCAGTGTGTGTTGCAGTGTGTTACAGTGTGGTACAGTGTGTGTTGCAGTGTGTGTTGCAGTGTTTGTTACAGTGTGTTACAGTGTGTGTTGCAGTGTTTGTTGCAGTGTTTGTTACAGTCTGTGTTGCAGTGTGTGTTGCAGTGTGTGTTGCAGTGTTTGTTACAGTCTGTGTTACAGTGTGTGTTGCAGTGTTTGTTACAGTGTGTGTTGCAGTGTGTGTTGCAGTGTTTGTTACAGTCTGTGTTACAGTGTTTGTTACAGTGTTTGTTAACGTGTTTGTTAGTGTTTTTTGCAGTGTGTGTTACAGTGTTGTAG
>NC_137194.1:3371820-3416820 GCF_960531495.2 Zeus faber | reverse complement strand
TTTCTCTATCTGTCTGTCTGCCTGTCTCTCTGAATGTCACTCTCTACCTGTCTCTCTATTTGTCTGTCTGCCTCTCTCTCTGAATGTCACTGTCTACCTGTCTCTCTATCCGTCCATCTGCCTCTCTCTCTGAATGTCACTCTCTACCTGTCTGTCTCTCTCCCTGGATGTCACTCTCTACCTGTCTCTCTATCTGTCCGTCTGCCTCTCTCTCTGGACGTCACTCTCTACCTGTCTGTCTTTCTCTCTGGATGTCACTCTCTACCTGTCTGTCTCTCTCTCTGGATGTCACTCTCTATCTGTCTCTCTATCCGTCCGTCTGTCTCTCTCTCTCTCTCTGGATGTCACTCTCTACCTGTCTCCTGTCCGTCCGTCGCTCTCTGTCTGGACGTCAATCCCCACCCGTCTCCCTGTCCACCCGTCTGTCTGTCTTACCAGGGGTGTGTGTGTGTGTGGGCAGGTCCCTCAGGGAGGGGGAGGTGCAGAGGACCTGTCCGCTGGGCAGCACCTCCCCCGGGGCCTCGCCCAGCTCCTCGAACACGCAGGCCACGCCCCCCGAGAGCGAGGGCACGTTGTGCACCAGCACGGTGAGCTGTGTCAAGAGAACCACCGTCAGTAGGACCGGGACACTCAGCGTCCTCATAACCTCAATGTGTGTGTGTGTGTGTGTGCGTGGGTATGCGTGTGCGCGCTACCTGTGTGGCGGGGGAGGTGACGGACATGTTGCTCGGGGTAACGGTGATGTCCACACACTGGTCCAATCGGGTGTTGAAGTGCTGAGGCTCCTCCCACCTGCTGCACGCTTCCTGCCTGGAGCACCTGGACAGGAAGTGCACGGACACGTCACCACATCAGTCCGACAGCCTCTTACTTCCCGTTGTGCTGCCGTCGGTTACGGGGCCGGCCGGGCGGGTTTGTTGCCATGGCGTCGCTAGAGGGCAGTGGAACAACAGGAGGAAGAGGAAACGCTTCCTGTTCCGGAACCAATCACATCCGTTCTGGGGTTAAAACATTTCCGTGAAAGCAGAATGACAGAACAGACATTCAAACAAGCAGTCAAACAGACGGTCAAACAAGCAGTCAAAAAGACAGTCAAACATACAGTCAAAAAGACAGTCAAACAGAAGCTGAGCCTGAAAACAGAAAATAGAAAAGTGTAAAATAGTAGAAAACAGTCAACGTTCCTGCACTGGGCTGCGGCTACAAAATATGAATATCGACAGATCCAGGATGAATAAATATGAAAACAATAAGAGGGCATGAATGAGTAGCTTGAAGTTATAACTACCTTATTCATGACATTACAATGTTACTACTATGTTATTAATGTTGTTACTAAGTTATTCCTATGTTGAAATAGTTATTACTATTATACTACTATTGTTGTTATTATGTTATATCTGTGTCAGTAATGACATTACTATGTTATTACTTATTACTGTGTTATTACTGTGTTATTACTGTGTCATTAATGTTATTACTGCGTCCAAAGTCTCACCTTTCCTTAAACCAGTTTTGTGTAATTTATTTGAAAAGGAATTTGTATAATGATATAATTGATATTTTAATATATAATTACACCGCTGATATTAAAAGTAGTTTGTTGTTTCCTGTCTGACCGTTCCTAACAAGCTCTGACGACATATTTCCTATCTGATCCAAAATCCAAATTAAAAAAACACATAGAAAGTTTCAAGTGAAGGTGAAGATGAAGGAGGGAAGTGGTGCCTCAAAGCAGCAAAGAGAAAGGACAAAATGGAGACGAAGGAAAACAAGCTCTACCTGCAGGAGCCTCCGTTTATAGCAACATTAATGATGTCTCTGGGGAGGGTTTCAAACCCTCATCCGACACACACACACACACACACACACACACACACACAACACACACACACACACACACACACACACACACACACACACACACACACACACACACACACACACACACAGTATACACACACACACACACACACACACACACACAGTATACACACACGTATTGTACACACACACACATACAGTATACACACATACTGTACACACACACATACAGTACACACATATACACACACATATACACATGTACACACACACACCCACATATACACACACACACACACACACACACACACAGTATACACATCAACCCTCCATCAATCCATGGATCTCTGCTCTATCATCATCCATCCATCTCATCCATCCACCTCTATCATCCGTCCATCTCTAAGATCCATCCACCTCTATCATCCGTCCATCTCTAAGATCCATCCATCTCTATCATCCTTCTCTATCATCCATCTCGGGGACGGTAGGTCAGGAGGTAGAGCTGGTGGTCTAGTAATCTGAAGGTTGCTGGTTGGATCCCAGGCTCCTCCTGCTAGCATGCTGTAGTGTCCTTGAGCAAGACACTTAACCCCTCATTGCTCCTGATGGCTGCGTCCGTCGCTGTTTGAATAATTGTAAGTCGCTTTGGATAAAAGCGTCTGATCAATGACTAAATGTAAATGTAAATGTAAATCTCTATCATCCATCTCCATCATCCATCCATCTCTATCATCATCTCCATCATCCATCCATCTCGATCATCCATCTCTATCGTCCATCCATCTCCCTCATCCATCTCCATCATTAATCCATCTCTATCGTCCATCTCTATCATCCATCTCCATCATTAATCCATCTCTATCGTCCATCTCTATCATCCATCTCCATCATTAATCCATCTCTATCGTCCATCTCTATCATCCATCTCCATCATTAATCCATCTCTATCGGCCATCTCTATCATCCATCCATGATCCCGTCATCCCTCCCTCCATCATCCATCCTCTGGTCCTATTTTCATGGTTTTCACTCTGTTGCCATGGACACAAAAGAGTTTCCATTTCCCATGGTGCTTTGTGATTGTTCACATTTGGCTCAGATGTGTGAGTGAGAGAGAGAGAGGGAGGGGGAGAGAGAGAGAGTGTGAGAGAGAGTGAGAGGGAGGGGGAGAGAGAGAGTGTGAGAGGGAGGGAGGGGGATAGAGGGGGGGGTTAGTGAACTTGGCAGCAGAGCTCAGGGCTAAACAGTCCTTTGAGAAAAGCACAGCGTGGGGGGGGGGGGGGGGGGGGGGGGGGGGGGGGGGGGGTAATAAAAGGGGATTTTCAGGTTTCATGGCAACCCAGACTGCCCAGTGAATGCACAATCTGGCAACCAGAGATTTAAAAACTGTGTCTGTCCACCTGTCTGTCTGTCTGTCCACCTGTCTGTCTGTCTGTCTGTCCACCTTTCTGTCTCTCCCAGACGTATGGTTTAGTTGTTTTGGTTGCTGTGGTGTTGCCATGGCGCCTGCCGTCTCCCAAGCTCCGCCGTGGAGAGTGGGGGGCTGTCGAGGGAGAGTAAGGCGTCGTTGTCTTTGAGGAAGGCCCAGTTGCTCAGTTGCTCAGTTACTCAGTTGCTCAGTTGCTCAGTTGCTCGGCTGCTCAGCTGATTGAGAACAGCATCTTAATGATGTGTTCACACAGATCCCACCACTCGCAGCACCGTCCACTTCAGTCACCGCCGGACAAGTCACCGCCCGTCCCCGAGGAGGGGCCCGAGCAGGAGGCCGAGCAGGAGCCTGAGGAGGAGCCCGAGGAGGGGGCTGAGGAGGGGCCCGAGCAGGAGTCCGAGGAGGAGCCCGAGGAGGAGCCTGAGCAGGAGCCGTCACACTTCAGGAAAGTGGTGAGTGTGGTGTGGACCTGGGGGCCCGGCTGCTCTGAAATGAACGTGTTGTTTGTAAAACATGCGGCTCAGCCCCTGGACGTGTCATTTGGAGTGAGAGGTGGAGAGGACACCACAGGGTGGTGTCAGCTCAGGCAGCAAGAGTTTCCAGTGGGGGGGTTAGGGGGGCGTGGTGGGTGGGACTTGGGGGGGGGCGTATCTTCCTTTGTGATGGTTTCACGTCTTATGTTCTTCTGACTTCTCTACGTTGTGTTTTTTCTTTTGTTTTTTTTGTTTTCGTTGAATCTTTGTAAAAAGGTGCAAACGAAGCCACCGGGAGGAGCCCGGGGGGAGGGGGGGGTTGATGAACCTCGGAGCTGATACTGTAAAATAAACTTGATGGTTTTATTTCTGTTCTAATACAAAAAGCTCCAGGAGGCTGGAGGCGGTGGGTCCGTCATGTCGTCAGTGTACGTCCAAACACCAGGCAACACTTCTACAAACAAATCTCTCTCTACCTCTGCCTGTCTCTCTCTGTCTGTTTCTCTCTCTCCATGAGGTCAAAAATTCAACAGGAAATACAAACACACTTCCATCTGACACCTGCTCTCCTCAGGACACACACACACACACACACACACACACACACACACACACACACACACACACACACACACACACACACACACACACACACACACACACACACACACACACACACACAGCTGCTCAATCAGGAAGTTCGGAAGTAGTGTAATTATGATATCATTGCTCCCAAATGGACAGTGTGTGTGTGTGTGTGTGTGTGTGTACATGTGACCTCATTATTACATTTGCTGATATTTCGGAATAAATTGTGAATATAAGGGTGTGATAACATATAGTAATACTCTATATATATAAAAACATTATATTATATATTATATATATAAACATGATATAATATATAACATATAAACATTATATTATATATTAAATCTTGAATATATAAACATGATATATTGCATGTACTGTATAAACATTACATAATATATATACAATTATATTATGTATAAAATACAAAGTTCCTTACTTGCTGTAGAGGACACACCAGCCACAGTGAGGGTCTCCTGATCCCAGGCAGCTCCTACAGTCACTGTACTGGTGACAGCTCTCCACTGGCAGCCTGGTTACCTAGGAAACAGCACAGAGTGTTATCAGCCTGGTTACCTAGGAAACAGCACAGAGTGTTTTCAGCCTGGTTACCTAGGAAACAGCAAAGGGTGCTATCAGCCTGGTTACCTAGGAAACAGCACAGGGTGCCATCAGCCGAGGAGGAGTTTACCTGTGGAAGTGGTTAACTGAAGAAGAGTTTAACTGAAGAAGAGTTTAACTGACGAAGAGTTTAACTGACGAAGAGTTTAACTGAAGAAAAGTTTAACTGAAGAAGAGTTTAACTGAAGAACAGTTTAACTGGCGAAGAGTTTAACTGGCGAAGAGTTTAACTGTCGAAGAGTTTAACTGAAGAACAGTTTAACTGAAGAAGAGTTTAACTGTCGAAGAGTTTAACTGAAGAAGAGTTTAACTGAAGAAGAGTTTAACTGAAGAACAGTTTAACCGAAGAACAGTTTAACTGAAGAAGTTTAACTGAAGAACAGTTTAACTGAAGAACAGTTTAACTGACAAAGAGTTTAACTGATGAAGAGTTTCACTGAAGAAGAGTTTAACTGAAGAAGAGTTTAACTGAAGAAGAGTTTAACTGAAGAAGAGTTTAACTGAAGAAGTTTAACTGAAGAAGAGTTTAACTGAAGAAGAGTTTAACTGACGAAGAGTTTAACTGAAGAACAGTTTAACTGAAGAACAGTTTAACTGAAGAATAGTTTAACTGAAGAACAGTTTAACTGAAGAAAAGTTTAACTGAAGAAGAGTTTAACTGAAGAAATAGTTTAACTGAAGAACAGTTTAATTGGCGAAGAGTTTAACTGATGAAGAGTTTAACTGATGAAGAGTTTAACTGAAGAAGAGTTTAACTGTCGAAGAGTTTAACTGAAGAAGAGTTTAACTGAAGAAGAGTTTAACTGAAGAACAGTTTAACTGAAGAAGAGTTTAACTGAAGAAGTTTAACTGAAGAAGAGTTTAACTGAAGAAGTTTAACTGAAGAAGAGTTTAACTGACGAAGAGTTTAACTGACGAAGAGTTTAACTGAAGAACAGTTTAACTGAAGAACAGTTTAACTGAAGAACAGTTTAACTGAAGAACAGTTTAACTGGCGAAGAGTTTAACTGGCGAACAGTTTAACTGAAGAACAGTTTAACTGAAGAACAGTTTAACTGAAGAACAGTTTAACTGAAGAAAAGTTTAACTGAAGAAGAGTTTAACTGAAGAACAGTTTAACTGAAGAACAGTTTAATTGGCGAAGAGTTTAACTGATGAAGAGTTTAACTGATGAAGAGTTAAACCGAAGAACAGTTTAACTGTCGAAGAGTTTAACTGAAGAAGAGTTTAACTGAAGAAGAGTTTAACTGAAGAAGAGTTTAACTGAAGAACAGTTTTACTGAAGAAGTTTAACTGAAGAAGAGTTTAACTGAAGAACAGTTTAACTGAAAAAGAGTTTAACTAAAGAACAGTTTAACTGAAAAAGAGTTTAACTAAAGAACAGTTTAACTGACTAAGAGTTTAACTGAAGAAGAGTTTAACTGAAGAAGAGTTTAACTGAAGAAGCGTTTAACTGAAGAACAGTTTAAATGACGAAGGGTTTAACTGAAGAAGAGTCCGAGTGAGGACTTTTCCAAGATTTCCAAAACGGATCGGACGCATGAATATATCTGCAGTTTCCAGCGTTGGTGGCAGCGTCCGTCACCGCCGCAGTGTTGCACTGCAGTGACCAGACGGAGGAAGATCCAGAGGAAGAGAAGAAGGAAAGAAAAACAGGAAGAGGAACCTGTGTTTCTGTGTGCAGGGAACTCTGGGAAATGTAGTTACAGCTACATCGCTGTCTGCTGCACACACACACACACACACACACACACACACACACACACACACACACACACACACACACACACACACACACACACACACACACACACACACACACACACACACACCCCATTCATGAGTAAATTCCTTGTTCAATTCAGAATGTTGTTCCCCTCCTCCCTCACAGGGGGTCCAGTGTCCTCACATTAACCCCGCGTCCTCTCTCCCTCCTACCTCCTTTAATTCTTTCCTTCCCCCTGTTCACCCTGAACTCTGTGCCCCTCCATCACCCCCTTGTTCTATCGTTCTATTCCTCCATCGCTAAGGCTTTATTACTCTCTGAGGTGGAGTGATGAATGATTCTCCCATTCATCACTCCACCTTTCTACCACTCTCTCCTTCCACCACTATATCTCTGTATCGCTCCATCTCTCCACTGCTATCTATCCCTGATCACATTCTACCCCTCATTCCATTAAGCTCCATCCAGGCAGCTCCATCCAACATGGCCGCCATCCAATCAGAATGCAGGAAGGTTCAATTGATCAATAAGAAATCATCCAATTCAAACTGCAGCTGTGTGTGTGTGACTGTGTGCTCAGAGTGTGTGTGAGTGTATGTGTGTGTGTGTGTGTGTGTGTGTGTGTGCTGTTAACTGCACAGGAACTCCACTCTCAATGGAACAATAACATAATTTAGAAAGGAACACACACACACACACACACACACACACACACACACACACACACACACACACACACACACACACACACACACACACACACACACACACACACACACACTGAACTTGTCTCTTTGTGTGTTGTTTTGCAGATGCAGTGAAAACTGAACTCAAACACAGAACGACTCAGTTATTTAACGAGAGAGAGAGAGAGAGAGTGTGGGTGTGTGTGTGTGTGTGTGGTTAAACTAGGCCAACGTTGCAGCTACATTGCAGTATTTTGTTCATTTGTACTGGTACAGCTGCAGAGAAAGGTCTATAGACAGACAGAGAGACGGTCAGAGAGACAGAACGACAGGTCTACAGACAGACAGACAGGTAGACAGATTGTCAGACAGTCAGACAGACAGGTACCTGTGTGTTGCTCAGCAGGTAGATGTATCTCTGGTCGGGGCTGAACACCATGTCCCTCAGGATGGGCTGACCCTCCACCACCGACACCGTCTCATACAGCAAGGCATTCTGGGAAGAGGGTGGGACCCCGTCCACGCGGATCTGCAAGACAGGAAGTGGACACGTGAGGCTTCCTGTCGGCCAGACGCTCAGAGCTCCGCCCCCTGCTGGCGGGAGGCCAGAGCGACACCAACCACCACGCCACCACACCCACGACGCAGAACGACGGCTGGAAGAAGGAAGTCCAAATATGGAGTGCGCCATTGTGGAGGCGGGGCCACGTTCTGTGAGTGACACTTGATTGGAAGAAGCAGGTTGTCACCTGTTTGAACCTGTTGTCACCTGTTTCAACCTGAGGAGATGATCAGAGTTATAATCATGATCCATATTTCAATGCTTTCACTTTTTCTTACAGAAGCCCAAATCTGTTTGCCCAGGGCAACTGGGCAACTAGGAAACTGGGCAACTAGGAAACTGGCAAATGGAGCCATGAAGCTGATGTGAAGGTTCATAAACTGAATGTTTCCATCTTCAGTCAGAGAATAAACGGAAATAAAATGAAATAAAATGTAATAAAATGAAATAAAATGTAATAAAATGAAATAAAATGAAATGAAATAAAATGTAATAAAATGATATAAAATAAAATGTAATAAAATGTAACAAAATGTAATAAAGTGTAATAAAATGTAATAGAAATATGAATAATCATCTGAGATACAGAGACAAACCCCAATTCTCCCTCCCTCCCTTCTTCCCTCCTTCCCTCCCTCCTAAATCCAAATCCCTGAACCCCCTCTTCTTTCTCTCTCTGACCCAGAAAAACAGAGCTAGGAGTGGGAGGGAGAGGAGGAAAGAATGAGAGAGAATAAAAGAGGGAGAGAAAGAGAGAGAGAGAGAGGGAGGGGATGATGAAATGATGGAGAATCAAAACAAAATAATTTCAGTCGATTTCAGTTCAGATGAAAAAAACAAAACCTGAAATAAAGCGATGGAACATGATGCATCACTTCCTGGAGATAGGAGCAGGAGAGGAGGTCTGTCTGCCTGTCTGTCTGTCTGTCTGTCTGCCTGTCTGTCTGTCTCCACTCGACTGGGCTCATCATCAAATAACAGTTTTCACTCTATTGAATCATCATATTATTTAATCATTATTGTTTGCAATGTACAGGAATGTCCAAACAATATGAACATCATATTCATATTCAAAATTATATTCATATCATATTCATATCATATTCATATTCACACCCATTCAATACTTGTGCATCGTACACATTTAGAATATTCTCTATACAGTCCATAAGTCTTTTTTTAGACTGTATATCTTTGCTATGTTGTAATAATAATAATAATAATAATAATAAATACAGCTGCAGTAATACACAGGGTACAGTTTGGTTGTGTTGGTATGTATTACAGTTTTCAAGGTCTCCCAATCTGCGCTCTGTGATGACATGAGGGACGTTTGGAGTGAGGGACTCCACCTTCCTCCTCCTTCCTCCCTCCTGCTTCTTCCTCCCTCCTCCACCTTCCTCCTCCTCATCCCCCTCCTTCTCCTTCCACCTCTACCTTCCTCTCCTCCTTCCTCCTCCTCCTTCCTTCCACCTCCTTCCTCCTCCACCTCCCTCCTCCTCCTCATCTCCCTCCTTCTCCTTCCTCCTCCTCCTCCTCATCCCCCTCCTCCTCCTTACTCCCTCCTCCTTCTCCCTCCTCCGTCCTCCACCTGCTTCCACCTTCCTCCTCCTCCTCCTCCTCCTTCCTCCCTCCTCCTCCCTCCCCCTGCTTCCTCCTTACTCTTCCTTCCTCCTTCGTTCATTCCTATTGCACAGAGTTTTGCACGTTGGTGACTCATGACCACCGGGGTGACTTTGGTCAAATTTGGTCATTTTTTCACTCATTTCTGCTCCGTATGAGGAACGATTTGGATGAAACTTAAACCACGAGATGTTTGTGACGTTCCAGTTCAAATGACACGTGAACCGTGTTCCTACCTCCTGCTGTTCTACTGCTTCAGATAGTTTTACCCTGAAGAAGAAAATATCCCATTGTCTGTGTGTAACCACCACCACAGACACACACACACACACACACACACACACACACACACACACACACACACACACACACACACACACACACACACACACACACACACTGTAACCACTACAGAGTGATGGAGGTTACACCACCCAGCACCATGTGAATGGACGTTGGTAGCCACAACCTGCACATTTATGATGAACTGGATGATGATGTCACAAAGCGTCTTACTCCACAAACTCATCTGTCTGCACCACCCGACCGCAGGTTCTACAACCTTGACGTGTGGGTGACGCACCAACGTTCTGCTGCTTCCGGTCAAATTTCCGGTCAAAGTTTTGATTTGGATCAAACTTCAACAACAAGATGTCTGAGACGTCCCGGTTCTAACGACACCTCAACCGTGTCCGTAGCTGCAGTGGTTGTCCTGTTCCAGACACTTTGTAGCCCAAAAATTGCCAAGGAGAATGATAATAATAAACATATGATAATAATCATGATCTGTACCTTTTACACACAACACTCAAGACACGCAACAGGAGGAAATCAAACAATAAGAATAAAAATGTTCTTGTTTTGCTCACACACACAGACAGAGACACAGACAGAGAGACAGACAGAGAGACAGACAGATGATGAACTGATCACCGTCCTGAGGAGAAGAGAAGAAGGAACAAAGCGACAGAAGAAAAGAAGAAGGAAGAAAAGCCTTTAACAGCTCTGACCTCTCCACTTCCTGCCTGAGGGAATCGAACCCAACACATGTTGTGTTCACACACACACACACACACAGGTTTCCTTTGGACTGCCCCGCTCGCCCGAGGCTTTCTCCGTGATACTCTCTCTAACCCCCTTAACACACACACTCACACACACACACACACACACACACACACACACACACACACACACACACACACACACACACACACACACACACACACACACACACACACACACACTTACACACTTCCTGGCCACTGTTTTCAGCCACTGACCCTTGACCTCCAGAACAACAATCTGTCTGATCCCTGCTCTATTGTCTGGCCCTGTGTGTGTGTGTGTGTGTGTGTGTGTGTGTGTGTGTGTGGGTGTGAGTGTGTGTGTGTGTGTGTGTGTGTGTGTGTGTGTGTGTGTGTGTGGGTGTGAGTGTGTGTGTGTGTGCGCGTGCGTGTGTGTAATTGTGTGTGGGTGTGTTACTTACACTGCAGACAGTGTCATGCAGCAGTTCAGTGTGTTGCAGACATGACAGACAGACAGGTTGTAAGGCAGAGAGACAGACAGGTTGTTGGACAGACAGACAGATAGGTTGTTAGACTAAGAGACAGGTGGTGAGGCAGACAGACAAGCTGTTAGACAGACAAACAGATAGGTTGTCAGACAGACGGGCGGACCGACAGGTTGTGAGACAGACAGACAGGTTGTGAGACAGACAGGTTGTTAGACAGACAGACAGACAGACAGGATGAGAGACAGACAGACAGACAGGTTATTAGACAGACAGACAGACAGACAGGTTGTTGGACAGAGACAGACAGGTTGTTAGACAGAGACAGACAGGTTGTTAGACAGACAGACAGACAGACAGTAGTTGTGCGTTGCCCTGCAGATGGTGTGGTGATGTTCTCCTGGAGGGCAAGGAGCGCTGGAGGTTTTACGCTGGAGCATCCTCGTTGCTGAGGGAGTGACAGAGAAAGTGTCCCCCTTCCTTCCGTGAGGACACGCCCCCCTCGCTGACACGCCCCTCGCCCATCGTCGCTGCTGTCGGAGCTGCCACTCCACCAGCCACGCCACCACGCCCAAATCCTCCGTCCACTCCCTCGCCGTGGTTACGTCCACATACTGTACATCCTGTCTGTGCGCGCAGGTGAAGGAGCCCCGCCTGTCGCTCTGCGACGAGGGGGACGGACGAGGTTTTCGATGCCGTGAGAATATCGCACATCGGGGAAAATGGGGCGATATTCAATATAATGGGATATGAGGCCAAGCCTGCGGCGTTGTGCACCAACCACCAGAGGGACAGACACGTCCTGAGGCGGTGGAGTAAGACGGGTTCGGCACCGTCAGTTTGCTGTTGTGGTCACGGCATGGTGTGGACGCCACACATTGTACCTGCGCGCCCCTTCGCACAAACGCGTCCACCTCGAATTACCCGAAGTGCAGGGCCCGGCGTTCCCAAGAAGTGGGAGGGGCCGCCCCCGCGGAGAATCACCGCACGCCGCCGTCGCAGGCGCCGCTATGACGTCATCTGTGGTGCAATGACGTCACTAAGTGACACGACGGCTGCAGCGTGTGTCAACCAGGCTTCACACAGCATCAGCGGAATAATAATTTCTAATGATGGAATGAGTGTCATGGTGAGAGTGTGTTAGTATCACACACACACACACACACACACACACACACACACACACACACACACACACACACACACACACACACACACACACACACACACACACACACACACACACACACACACACACACACACACACAGCCTTGCCACCAGCTGCCTGAAATTCCACTGTAATGCAATACCTCCGCTGTGTGTGTTTATGTGTGTATCTGTATGTGTGTGTGTGTCGTGTGTGTTGTATGTGTGCGTATGTGTTTATGTGTGTATCTGTGTGTGTGTGTGTGTGTGTGTGTATGTGTTTATGTGTGTATCTGTGTGTGTGTGTGTGTTTATGTGACAGATATTGACTTGTGGCTGCACAGGTCAGCATTATAAACATAGAAATCTAATTGGTTTAATTTATGGTCTCCCTGTCTGTCTGTCTGTCTGTCTGTCCGCCTTTCTGTCTCTCTATCTTACTGTCTGTCTGCCTGTATGTCTGTCTCTTGGTGGTAAGTTTAATATTTCCCACCTGCCACACACACACACACACACACACACACACACACACACACACACACACACACACACACACAGTAGTGGTTGTAACTTAACTCTCTCTCCGTGTTGCTCAGCTTACCAACCAGCTGCTCTTTTAGACCTCTGGGGGACACACCAGTCCAACACTAACCAGTCTAACACTAACAAGTCCAACACTAACCAGTCCAATACTAACCAGTCCAATACTAACTAGTCCAGTCTACCAGTTTAATCAACCACCTACCACTGAGGGCTGTCCACCCAGTGCAGCCATCTCCATTTTAACCAGTTTAACCGTTTTAACCAGTTTAACCCGTTTAACCAGTTATGTCTTGTAAATATAATAAATAAATATAAAAAATATTCTGATGGACGAGAACGATATATCACTAATGTTGCCGTGGTAACTAAGTTATGTATTCATGCAATAACGTTTGAACATAATCACAATCAGCAGCTTGAGTTCTTGTTATTATTGTTTTACATGAATCACATCATTTCATTCATTTGATTTGATCAATTCACCAGTTTTAATATATTAACGTCATAACAATAATATTTCATATTTAAAACAAACGCTGTGTGAACCTCCAGTGATCAGCCACAACATTAAACCAGTGAGGGTTAATTATAATTATATATATACTGTTTTATATTATTATTATTATATATATGCTGTTAAGATTCAAGATTCAAGATTTTTTGTCACATACATATACATACTTCCATACATATATGCAGTGAAATGTAATGTAAATGTAATGTAATTATATATCATTATTATATATATACTATTATGTATTATATATATAATTATATATATATATATATATATATATATATATATATATATATATATATATATATATACTGTTATATATCATTATTATATATATACTATTATGTATTATTATATATATACTGTTATATATAATTATATATATATATATATACTGTTATATATCATTATTATATATATACTATTATGTATTATTATATATATACTGTTATATATAATTATATATATATATATACTGTTATATATTATTATTTATACTGTTATATAGCATTATTATATATATACTATTATATATTATTATTATGATTATATATATACTGTTATATTTCATTATTATATATACTATTATATATTATTGTTATTATATATATACTGTTATATATCATTATTATATATATACACTGTTATATATTATTATTATTATATATATACTGTTATATATCATTAATATGTATATACTGTTACATATTATTATATATATACTATTATATATTTTATTATATATATACTGTTATATATCATTAATATATATATATATACTGTTATATATTATTATATATATACTATTATATATTTTATTGTATATATACTGTTATATATCATTAATATATATATACTGTTATATATTATTATTATTACTATTATACACGTTGTTATATACCGTTATATACCGTTATATATCATTATTATATATATACTGTTATATATTATTACAATATATACTGTTATTATTTCTATATATATACTGTTATTATATTAATATTATTATTACTTTTATTATTCATTCATTCATTCATTTATTTATTTATTTTTACCACCCTGTGCTGTCAGCGTGCAGGACGTACAACACAGAGTATTTGTTCCATTGCATCCAGGACAGAGTTAGTTGCAGGTGGAGTTCAACTTCTCCACCTGCAATGAAACTCTTTATTCATTCTTTAATCATCAACCACTGCTGCAATAACTCTTTCCTGTGTGCGACCTGTGGGAGGAGCAGAGCACACCACCAGCACCACCACCAACCCCCTCTTTGGAGAACCATCTTACCATGTTTTGATCTTTAAACAACTGATCATCATTACTAATCCAAGAGAGAGAAGCACCACGGTGAGACAAATAAACATGGAAACAAACAACAACGTGTACATGGAAAAACATAAACAGAGAAACAAACAACGTGTACAAGGAAAAACATAAACAGAGAACCAAACAACGTGTACAAGGAAAAACATAAACAGAGAAACAAACAACATGGACATGGAAAAGAATAAACATAGAAACAAACAACAACATGTACATGGAAAAACATGAACAGAGAAACAAACAACATCGACATGGAAAAACATAAACATAGAAACACACAACAACGTGTACATGGAAAAACATGAACAGAGAAACAAACAACATGGACATAGAAAAACAAACATAGAAACAAACAACAACGTGTACATGGAAAAACATAAACAGAGAAACAAACAACGTGTACAAGGAAAAACATAAACATAGAAACAAACAACAACATGTACATGGAAAAACATGAACAGAGAAACAAACAACATGGACATGGAAAAACATAAACATAGAAACACACAACAACGTGTACATGGAAAAACATGAACAGAGAAACAAACAACATGGACATGGAAAAACAAACATAGAAACAAACAACAACGTGTACATGGAAAAACGTAAACATTGGACGACAACATGTATTGAAAAACAGAGTTAATCAGGTCCAGGAAAAGGAACTACAACTGGTCACGTGGCCTCTTCCTGTCATAGTTATGGCAGCAAATGAGGGAGGAAAGTAGAGGGATGCAACCAGGAGGGTGTTGGGCTGCGTTCAAAGCAGGCATGGTGGTGGTGGTGTGTGTGTGTGTGTGTGTGTGTGTGTGTGTGTGTGTGTGTGTGTGTGTGTGTGTGTGTGTGTGTGTGTGTGTGTGTGTGTGTGTGTGTGTGTGTGTGTGTGTGTGTGTACATGACTTATCCCCATTGGTTCTGGTGTAGGAGGTTGGTATTATGTTGCGTCGCCTCCAAGCAGCGGAAAGGGCCCCGAAGCCCCCCCCGAACCCAGCGCCTGCATTAAAGCCCCGAGTACCCTGCCCTGCGGCCACACAAGACCCCGGGCCCCCAGAGAAGCCAGAGGGCCGCGGAGCAACCCCCACGCCCGGCCCCGAGGAGCATGACCCAGTCCCAGGGGGCACGAGGAGACCCGGCACCCCAGGGGCGCACACCTACAACCAACCCCCGGGTGCGGGCACCAGACGCAGCCGCCGGCACAGAACCCAGGATACCGGCCCCACGGCGACAGACCGACACCACGCCCGAGCCAGCAGGACTCCCATGCCCACCCACGCCCCGCGCAAGGGGGAGGCCCACCCCACCACAGCCGACCAGAAGCCCCACCCGGCAGTTATATATATTATTATAAATACACTGTTATATATGATTATTATATAAATACTGTTATATAATATTATATGTATACTGTTATATAATATTATTATAAATATACTGTTATATATGATTATTATATAAATACTGTTATATATACTGTTATATATGATTATTATATATACTGTTATATATTATTACTATATATAAACTGTTATATAGTATTATATATATACTGTTATATATTAATATTATATAGGATCGGAGCCACACAAGGAGCACATTGTGATGCTGGACGACTGGGTCAGAGCGTCTCCAACACCACAGGTGTTGTGGGCTGTTCCTGCTGTGCAGTGGTTACTACCTACAAAAGTACTCCAAGGAAGGACGACCGGTGAACCAGCGACAGGGTCATGGGGCCCAAGGCTCATTGATGCACGTCGGGAGTGAAGTTGAGCCCGTCTGGTTCGATCCCCCAGAAGAACTACTGCAGCACAAAGTGTTGAAACAGTGAATGGTGCTATGATAGAAAGGTGTAGAACACACGGTGCATGGCAGCTTGCTGCGTATGGGAGCTCACAGTGTCCATGCTGACCCCTGTCCACCCCTGAAAGCTCCTACAATGGACACGTGAGCGTCACCACTGGACCATGGAGCAATGGAAGAAGGTGGAGGTCTGATGAATCAGGTTTTCTTCTGCATCATGTGGATGGGCGGTGTTAGGGTCCGATCCCATGGAGCATCTGTGGGATGTGCTGGAACAACAAGCCTGATCCATGGGGGCCCCACCTCCACCTTCCAGGACTTAAAGGATCCGCTGCCAACGTCTTGGTGCCAGACACCACAGAACACCTTCAGAATCTGGTGGAGTCACTGCCTCCACAGGTCACAGCTGCTTTGGGGACACGAGGGGAACTACACAGTATTAGTGTTATTAGAGGTGGTTCTAAGGTTGCGCTGATCCATGTGTATCCTTTAAGATCTGAAAACAATAGAGTGTGTGTGTGTGTGTGTGTGTGTGTGTGTATGTATGTGTGTGTGTGTGTGCTAGATAGAGCCGTCCTCCCTCAGACACTAAACAGTAAACCTTGTTCAGTCAACCATTAAACCCTGAAGGAGAGAAAGAGAGAGAGAGGAGAGGGGGATGGAAGTGAAGCTAATGAGCTTAAATTCCATCCCCCTTAGCACTCTATCTCACACAAACACACACACACACACACACACACACACACACACACACACACACACACACACACACACACACACAGACAATGGTGGGACCACCAACTGACACCCCTCCAAACCCTCCCGACGGCACAAAGAGACAACCAGCCTTCTATCTCCATCCATCCTGCACACACACACACACACACACACACACACACACACACACACACACACACACACACACACACACACACACACACACACACACACACACACACACTCTGTGCATACTCGTCCTCCGCCTGTAAACACCCCAGTGCATGTGGACGTGATGGGCGGAGACAGGTTGAAAGGATGGTGGAACGAAGGATGGGGGGATGGAAGGATGGGGGGATGGAAGGATGGGGGGATGGAAGGATAGAGGGATGGAAGGATGGAGGGATGGAAGGATGGAGGGATGGAAGGATGGAGGGATGGAGGGGTGGAGCTTCTTGAAGACTTGACTTTGCAGATGACAAACTGACGCAGGACTTACTGAAAGAATTATCACTTTTAATAACTGATATAATAATAAGTGATATGATAACTGATGTAATAACTGATTATAATAATAACTGGTTATAATAATAATTGATTATAATAATAACTGTTCATAATAATAACTGATATAATAACTGACTAATAAAGGTGGTTCCCAGGGTTCATGTGAAGCTATTATCCTGTGTTGACTTTAAATACAGTATAATATTAAATATAATATTCTTCAAAATAAAACATTCAAACTAAAACACTGTTGGCAGTGAAGTAAATCAGTAAATATGTGAGAAGTAATAAGTAATAAAATACTCAACTACTACAAATTTGAATATATTCATGTACAATAAGTTTGTACTTAAAGGCTGTAAAACAGATGGAAGCACCACCCACCCTCACCCAGCCCCACCAGGGCACCGAGCCCCACGCGAGTCCCAGGCTTCAAGGCCTCGACTGGAGGAAACTCCAACACAATAATTCAAGCAGCTGGGTGGAGGGAGGGATGGAGAGGGAGAGCGATACAGTATATAGATGGACGGACAGACAGACAGACAGACAGACAGACAGACAGACAGACTTCCACATTCCTTGTTGTCTCCGTGGCAACAGAATAACTAATCCATCTCCAAGAGGTATACATGGAGGTGGAATCTACAGAGCAACACACACACACACACACACACACACACACACACACACACACACACACACACACACACACACACACACACACACACACACACACACACACACACACACACACACACACACACACACACACACACGGCTGATCAATAAGGGAATTGATGAAGATATTCCTTCTTCCAGACGAAATGTGGTTAAAGCAATTAGGATTATAGATTATGGATTATGTGTGTTTCAGTGTGTGTGTGTGTGCATGTTAATGAATATCTTTAGAAGACAATTCAAATTTTACATGGTGTGATGAAACAAAGAAATATCACACACACACACACACACACACACACACACACACACACACACACACACACACACACACACACACACACACACACACACACACACACACACACACACACACACACACACACACTTCTCTCACTCCGTCGCTCCGATCAGTCCAAAATATGGCGATTCCTCCCTTTCTTTTATCCTCCTCCTCTGTTTTCCTGCTGTGACCTACTTTCAGGTGGATTAGAGCTCTGCAGATTCCTCCTCCTCCTCTCTCCTCCTCCTGCTCCTCCTCCTCTCCCCCGCTCATCCCCTCGCCCCCCCCAACCTCTCCTCCTGCTTCTTCTCTCCCTCCTCCTCCTCCTCCTCCTCCCTCCTCCTCCTCCTCCTCCTCCCTCCTCCCTCTTTGATCTCTTTTACTTGCTCTCTTGTCTTATCCTCCACTTTCCTGTCCTGTTTTTATTCTTCTTTCCTGCTTCTCTCTCCCCTCTACTACACCTGTGTACTACACCTGTATAGTACATCTGTGTACTACACCTGTGTACTATACCTGTGTACTACACCTGTGCAGTACACTTGTATTCTACACCTGTGTACTACACTTGTATTCTACACCTGTGTACTACACTTGTATTCTACACCTGTGTACTACACTTGTATACTACTCCTGTGTACTACACCTGTGTACTACACCTATGTACTACACCTGTGGAGTACACTTGTATTCAACACCTGTGTACTGCACCTGTGTACTACACCTGTGTACTACACCTGTGGAGTACACTTGTATTCTACAATTGTGTACTACACCTGTGGAGTACACTTGTATTCTACACCTGTGTACTGCACCTGTGTACTACACCTGTATACTACACCTCCCATGGGAGGCCCTTCTGTAGACTACATCTGTGTACTACACCTGTGTAACACACCTGTTTACTACACCTTACACTTAACCTGTTTACTACACCTGTGTACTACACCTGTGTACAACACCTCTATACTACACTTGTATACTACACCTCCCATGGGAGGTGCTCAGACCTTCTGAAGACTACATCTGGCTGGTGATGGACCCCCCTAACCCCCCAGTCCTCCCACATGCATCCCAGAGAGCCCTGCTGTGACGCCCACTCAGAAAGCAGAGAAGAAGGAGAAGAAGAAGATGAAGAAGAAGAAGATGTAGATGAAGATGAAGAAAAAGAAGAAGATGAAGAAGAAGAAAAAGAAGATGAAGAAAAAGAAGATGAAGATGAAGATGAAGAAAACGAAGATGAAAATGAAGAAGAAGATGAAGAAGATGAAGAGCAGCGTGACTCAACAGTTACACGAAGGAAGAGAGAGAGAAGGGGGGTGAAAAGAAATGAAAGAGAAGAGGAACAAGGGAGGGCAACGTGTGTGTGTGTGTGTGTGTGTGTGTGTGTGTGTGTGTCTGTGTGTGTGTGTCTGTGTGTGCGGGCATGCATGCGTGTGTGTGTGTGTGTGTGTGAGCGTGTGTGTGTGTGTGAGCATGTGTGTGTGTGTGTGTGGTTAGCTCGCTGTTAGCCACATGTAACCCAGCCTACCACACCCAGTCTAATTCTGTACTGTGCTGGTTAGAGTGGGAGACAGACAGGCAGGCAGACAGACAGGCAGACAAACAGACAGGCGGTAAATGTGTGTGTGTGTGTGTGTGCACAGATGACATCAGCTAAACGTGCCCTTTGGGAAAGATTTTATAGATTTTGTTCTGAACTGTCAGAGCGAGAGAGACAGACAGATATGAGGTCATTCCCCAAGGTGAATTCTGACCACACAGCCACGATTAACTGTCTGTGTGTGTGTGTGTGTGTAAGGATATTGATTACTTATTACAAATTTCTGATAGAACATTTTTGATTTTAATACAAAATCACGACAGACAGACAGACAGAGAGAGACAGACAGGCAGACGCTTGTGATCAATAAATGACCCCATGAGTAAGTATGAATTAAATGATATCAATTAGGCACCATCTCATCCTCTGGATGGAGGGACTGACAGAAGTGTTAAAACACACACACACACACACACACACACACACACACACACACACACACACACACACACACACACTGGATTGGCGACACATTTCTCTGTGACAGTGTCGTCCAGAAAGACTTTCATAAATCTAGAGCCAGGCTTCAGATCGGCCTGTTGAAAGGAGAGGAGGAGGAGAGAGGGAGGAGAAAGGGGGAGGATGAGGAGGAGGAGGAGGAGGAGAGGAGAAGAAGAGGAGGAGGAGAAGGGGGGACGGGGAGGAGAAAGGAAGGAGAAGGAGGGACGGAGGAGGAGGAGGAGGAGGAGAGGAGAGAGGGCGGAGAAAGGGGGAGGAGGAGGAGAAGGAGGGGGGGGGCGGAGAGGAGAGGAGAGGAGGGGGGAAGAAGAGGAGGAGGAGGAGAGGAGAGAGGGAGGAGAAAGGGGGGGGGGGAGGGGGACGGGGAGGAGAGAGGGAGGAGAAGGGGGGATGGAGGAGGAGGAGGAGAGGAGAGAGGGAGGATAAAGGGGGAGGAGGAGGAGAAGGAGGGGGGCGGGGAGGAGAGGAGAGGAGGGGGGAAGAAGAGGAGGAGGAGAGAGGGAGGAGAAAGGGGGAGGAGGAGGAGAAGGGCGGGGGCGGGGAGGAGAGAGGGAGGAGTCACTGTAGGTAAAGTGTGTTTATTCAACTCTCTCCACCCCGAGGACCAAGCGATGACATCACTTCCTGCACGCACATGCTGCGTTCTGATTGGCTCGCTGCCCCTGCAGAACCTGAAATCAGGTTGTGTTTTTAAATCTCACTGTTGCCACGGCGACCTGCAATAGTCTTTAATCCAATTCAGCCAATCAACAGGAAGCACAGCTGCTGCCAGTGTGTGACACCAGGTGCAGCTTCCTGTTCCAATCACACAGCAATCAGCTGATCACACACACACACACACACACACACACACACACACACACACACACACACACACACACACACACACACACACACACACACACACACACCAGTAAGTGTTATTGGATAATTCACTTGAATTTGGTTTCACATCATTAACCAATCACTGAGCTGCTTCTGTTCCAGCGTCTCAGTCTCATCAAATAAAAAGGAAAACAACGTGAAAGGACCAGTTTTATACTTTTCAACCTCATTTAAATGTTGGTTCTGTCATTAATAACCGATGGGTTGTATCACGGTTGGGTGTGTTTATACGATGTTCACACACAACCTGCTGAGCATCTTAACAGTCCAATGGGGCAAACCATTACCATTTAAAGCAACCTAGAATTTACTTTTAGAAAACAGGAATCTTACATTATACGGGTTTAGAGAACAGCAACATCACACCACCTTTACTAAAAAATATAGCTTTTATATTTGTGGCAGTACAGTAGTAATGTTGCTACAGCAGGTTGCCAGTGGGAAGCGATGCAACTTCTTGTTTCTAGCCTCTTACTTCCTGTTTCTAGGGTCTCCCTTACTGTTCCTGGTCTCTTACTTCCTGTTTCGAGTCACCTATGTTAGCGTTAGCATGTAGCCAAAACAGTCGACAAAACACAGAAAAACCTGCAATGGACCGTTTTCCCCCGTCTTTCTTCTCCATCACACACACACACACACAGTATACGTATACAAAGAAGCTGCAGCAGAGTGGTGAGTTTCCTGGACTCCCAGTGGGAAGCTGCGGTAGAGGGGCGTGAGGGGCGTTCCCTGGAAATGCTTTGGAAGCGATGGGAGATCAGCGTTTTGCTGCTTTATTTCTGACGTGTTGGACACGTCTGACGTGTGTGACATTCAAAGTCTACCAACGACTTTTTGAAGCTGAGACTAAATAGTAAACACAAACACTTCACTCAGGTTTGGTGATTTTATTGTAAATGAACAGGGTCATGTAACGTTCGGTTTACGAATAAAAGGGAACGTTTTTATTGGAATCCATGTGCAGAGCCTTGCAATGAGAGAGAAGACAGTAATTCCACACTGTGACTCCGTTCTCGAACGTAGATGTTCAGTAGCTTCTTTTCTGTAATAAAATGCTGAGCAGGACAAGGGTTCCAACCCCCCTCTCCCGTCTCTGCATGGAACGGCCCGGCAGACGTCCTCCGCTTTCCTCCTCTTTGGCGCTTTTGTCGTTTCAGCCACCGTGGCCAGTTCTGCTTCTGTGCATGCGGCCATGTCTGCCGTCCCGTTAGTTTACTACTTCCTGCTTCACACGCTACTTTCTCTCCACTGCCCCCCGTGGTTTCTGAGAATACTGCAACGGGCAATGTGCCACTACCAACGCCCCGCGCTCACCGACCTTTGAAGGACAACCCTGACAAAGTGAAACGCCAACTCTGTATCCAAGAATTGGCTTATCATTCAACATCCAACATGGCAAACCACTTACAACCGGCGGCCATTCTGCAATTATCTGGGCATATTTACTATACATACAACTTAAAATGCAGGCAATAAGTCTATTTACAATTAAATATATTTGTTATGTATATCTCTGCTTGGCCCATCTCACGTACATGGGCGCAGATGACAGCGGCTCGTCTACTTCATCTTCACATCAGAGATTAGCCCAGAAAACTCTAGGTTTGAAGCCCCCGCTCACGGAGACACACGGAAACGAGAAATTACTGACAGCATCGCAGATGTCATTGTACTAGACATGAGGCCTGTGAGTATAATTCGGGGTGCAGGGTTTAAGATGCTAATGGAATCTGTGGAGCCAGGGTACACCTTCCCTAAGAGAGACACTGTTATGTACACAGTGATGGCACAAGGAGAGAGGTGGTGACGGAGCAAATCAAGGACGGCGCAGCAGTAAGTTTCCCGACTGACATTGGACGTCACAGCAAATGGAGGCGAACGTGACAGTGACTGCTCATTTTATTACAGATGACTGGCGACCGGAGTCGTTGGTTCTAGAAACAAAGGAGACGGGAGAGAGTTGCACCACAGCAAACATCGCTCAAAGACTGAGTAACGTCGTGGATACATAGGGCAATTCCGGGAGAAAAGCGAGTGCCTGTCCTACATGACAACGCAGCAAACATGATTGTGCGTTGAGACGTGTTAGCCAGCGATCCGCCCTGGGGAACTGTGCGACGGGTTTGTTGCGCGAGGCACACGGTGCAATTATGCATTAACGCAGCCCTAAAAGAGGACGAGGTCTATTGCACCATAGCAGCTGTGAGGCGTCTGGCCGGTCACTTCAAAAAAAGTGCTAAAGCAAGAGCAACACTTAAAGAAAAGCAACTCCTACAGAAAGCGACTGGACACAAAGTGACTCAGATGTGCCAAGTCGCTGGGAACTTTGGGTGGAACATAGACGACCAGTTGCCAAGGTGCTGTCGGACCCCGGTGCAGCCGGAGCAGGAGGGCCGACCGGGATTTAGACTTGACAACGGTCCAGTGGAGAATCGCAGAGGACATCGTTTCAGTTCTGCAGCCCAAGGGTCACTCTGACGGAGCTACGGTCACCGTCTGCCACTGCCTATGATCATCACTATGAAGACACGCTACCTGCAAGCGCGCAAGGATGACAGTGCAGCAACAAAAGCATTGACGGGCAAGCTCACTGAAGAATTCGCCAGGAGGTGGGAGAAGATAGGGAGACTTCCCAGCAGTATATGTATGTGCGGTGTGGGGAAGGTGTGTTTTGAGCAGCCACACCCGTCCTGGCTCTGGGTAATTGGGCCCAGGATCAGAGTGGCTGTATACCTGTTGCTCTAATGAGCAACTGGTAAAACCCCCATCCCCACACACACTCAGTAGAGGAGCCCTTGTCATGACATGTGTCCATCTACTCCGGGCTTGTTCCACCTAGCCCACTCTCTACAATACATTTTTGTGTCTGAAACCCCATCATCTGTCTCTGTGCCGGAGGTCCCTGAAAACACCACTTGGGTGGCCGCAAGCCGCAGTTCTCGATCCGCGTTTTTGAAAAAACTCCCATTCTTACAGGATTTTCAAAGCAATCAGGGGTTTCGAACGGTGACAAAAGCGGCCGAGAGTGTGTCTCAGGACAGTGCTCAGCGCCTGGCGAGGACAGCGGCACGGAGACTGAGCCTCGTCCAAAGAAAAAAAAGGATGACAAGGAGAAGTAGATAGCCATGCTGCTGATGCTGTCAACTGATGATGAAGAAGAAGGAGGAGAAGAGGGACTGTCACTGATTCAGAACGGAATGAGGAAATAGTTGCAGGATGAAAATAAAGTTGATGCGGGGCCACTGAACCGGTAGGGAAGAAAGAAGGGCCGCTAGCTGAAGCTGTCCCCAGCAGCACACAACGCGCTCTGCATCCCCTCCACATCAACGCCGATGGAGCGAATATTCTTCGTGGTCGACAAGACCACACGGTCACCTCTCCCAAGTAATGTGGACAAACCGGTGTCGCTCTCCCACGTGTCAAGGCTGGAGAGCACTGCATGACACCAGGAGGTCAGAGCCGCACCTGCCTGCCACCTCCCTCCATGACACGGGGAGGTCAGAGCCGCACCTGCCTGCCACCTCCTTCCTTTCTCACCTCCACATGGTTGTTGAGCAGGAGGAAACGACTGCAGACCGACAAGTGTTTGCCTTTTTAATCTTAAAGATTTCAGATCTTTCACTGCAAGTTCATTTGTTTATTTGTTTACACTTTAGATTTACTTGTGATGTTTAAAGAGAAATAAGTAGATGTTGTTGAACGGTTACTATTTCCAAGCGGACAACTCCTTGAATGTGTTAAACATTTTTAGGCCGACAGTTGAGTTTTTATTTCATCCAAAATAATTCCAATGTTGAACAATTTCATTTGTTTATTTATTCTTGTTTAGATGTGTGTTTTAGTTTTTATGTTTAAAGAGAAATAAAGAAGTAGGCTTGTCCTGTTTTTTATTTTAAACTTTCATTTGTTTATTCATTTACACAGTGTTTTTGAATGTTTAGAGAGAATTTTATTTTAATTAAGAGCTTGATTTAAACAGAAATACATGTGGTAAGTTTCCTGTACCCCCAGTGGGAAGTGAACGTTGCGTGTGAAATATATTTTCAGGTTTTCGACCCAGCCCGTTTGTGTTGAACCTTTATTTATTACTGAGTCAAATCTGACTGGAGAAAACAGGAAGCTGTCAGGAAATTGTGTGTGTGTGTGTGTGTGTGTGTGTGTGTGTTTGGGTGTGAGAAAGCAAAATAAACGTGTGTGCAGATTTAGTGCGATTTTCATTTGAATGCATTTTGTAAATCTGCACACTCTGTGTGTGTGTGTGTGTGTGTTGCTCTCTGTTCTGGTTCCAAAACAAACAACAAGCCGAAGGGCAGAACGGAGATTCGCTGCAGTGACCACACACACACACACACACCCACACACAGTAACACGCTGCTACATCAGCTAACAACACGTAGGTTACTTTCCCCCACACAGTTACACCATCCCTACACTATCCCCACGCGTCACCATACTGTCCATACACCATCCCTACAACATCCCTACACTGTCCCCACACGTCACCATACTGTCCCTACACTGTCTCTTCACTGTCCATACACCGTCCCCACACCATCCCTACACCGTCCCCACACCATCCCTACACTGTCCCCACACGTCACCATACTGTCCCTACACTGTGTCTTCACTGTCCATACACCGTCCCCACACCATCCCTACACTGTCCCCACACCATCCCTACACTGTCCCCACACCATTCTTCATTTATTAGCACAAAGGAAGTGATGCAAAAAAACAAACATAGCAGTAACTGTGCAGGAGAGGTAAGAAACCACAAAGGCCTCATAGTTAAAGCTTACCTCTAGGATTTACAATTCATCCAAATTCTATGGTTATTTGTTTCCTTAGCATAATGAGATAAAGAAGAAGACAAAAGAAAATAATAGTAATAATGTGTAATAACGAACAAGACAAAGGTAAACACAGACATACTGAGCACGTTATGACACGGGGGTTTCCTCCTATGAGACTGAAACACTGACAGTGACAGACACCTTTCCATAGAGAGGGACTGCTGTGAATGGGGTCAGTAGTTAAGGAGGGAGAGCGAGTCGTCTAGTAATCTGAAGTTTGCCGGTTCGATCCCAGGCTCCACCTGGTAGCACGCTGTAGTGTCCTTGAGCAAGACCCTCAACCTCTAACTGCTCCTGATGCTGCGTCCACCGTTGTAGGAGTAATTGTACGTCGCTTTGGACAAGAGCATCGGATGGTGTGGTTTGAGCAGCCACACCTGACCCGGATCGAGGTGATCGGGTCAGGGTGGCTGCACACCTGTTGCTCGTTAATTGGTCTCATGAGCAGCAGGTAAAACCCCCATCCCCACACACACCCAGGAGAGAGGAGCCCTGTCATAACACGTTCTATCTGCTCCTGGGCTTGTTCTTTCAAGCCCCCTCCCAGCAATAAACTTGGGTTTTCTACAACCCCGTCTTCCGTGTCTTTGTGCTGGAGGTCCCTGAACACGGCGCGTGGTGGCAAAACTGCCACACTGGCACATGAACAGGGACTGTCCGGCACAGGGAGGGGGGACAGAGGGGCCGTCCGGAGACGACCCTGGAGCCACCAGCCGGTCAACGGACGGCCTGTCGTTTGTGAAAAGGCGAGGATCCCCTTCCTGAAAGTAACGGTTAAACCTTTGTGACTCTCAGGTCTTTTGAGACGACGGTGGTTGTTAAAGAGATGGAGAGGACTCCTGGGAGTCTGGGAAGTGATTCTGGATTCCCAGTTGTATTTCAGTTGTATTTCCGTCACTACACCGTCCCCATCAACACACCGTCACCACACAGTCACTTCACCAACCGCACACCATCATACACTGTCCCCATCCCCACACCGTCACTACACCATCCCCATCAACACACCATCCCCACACCATTACTACACCGTCCCCATCAACACACCGTCCCCCACACTGTCACTACACCGTCCCCATCAACACACCATCACTACACCGTCCCTACACAATCCCCATCAACACACCATCCTCACACCGTCATTACACCATCCCCATCAACACACCAACCCCACACCGTCAGTACACCGTCCCCATCAACACACCAACCCCACACCACCACTACACCGTCCCATCAACACACCATACCCACACCACCACTACACCATCACTACATTGCCACTATGCCACTACAAAACTGTCACACTGTTTAAATGCAGCAGAACTTGGTTACACCAATGAGCACAGACAGGAGGATTGGAACCCTCAGCAACCAGCTGATCTCCACCGAACGCAGCGTCACACCAGGAGGTCGCAGGTTCGATTCCCGTCCTGCGCTCTGCTGAGGTGCCACTGAGCCAGAGCAGGAACCTGCAGAACCACTCAGCTGCTGTTTGTTCAGGAAGACCTGGAATGTTGTGCTTTCCAGATCTCACACTCACACACACACACACACACACACACACACACACACACACACACACACACACACACACACACACACACACACACACACACACACACACACACACACACACACTAAACCAAGCGTGTGTTTTTATAACCTTGTGACCTCTTGTAGCATCAACAGACAGGAAGGACAACAGGAAAAGAGAGAGAGGGAAGGGGAGAGAGAGCGAGAGAGTGTGTAGTGTAACACTATAATTGTGAATAAATCATAAAACTATATAATTATGATGTAAGCAGTTTGCCCTGACCGTTACCATGGTGATGTTTTCATAAATAATCATGGAGCGGGAACAGAACCCCCAACCCTGCAGTGCTAGCACCTTGCTCCAGGGAATATAACCCCAAACCTGTGGTGCTAATGCCTTGCACCAGGGAGTTTGACTTCCTGAGATTCCATGAAGATCATTTTCCGTCTGGAGAAACAGTCGAACAACACACTGAGATATGACAGGCAGAAACAGTTTCAGTTTATCTGTCTGTCTCACACTGCTATCTGTCTGTCTGTCTCTGCCGGTCTGTCTCTCTCTCTCTCTGTCTGTCTCTCTGCCTGTCTGTCTCTCATACTAAACATTTTGAAACTGAACTTTTTTATTACTATTCAAACGTATTATTATACAAACTATTATTTTACAAAATCATTATACAAACTAATATTATACAAACTATTATTATTATACACATATTATTATTATTACTATTATTATTTAATAGTAATAATAACCTTCACACCTTCACATTAAGAGAAGGAAATCAAATAGTAAGGGCCACTTTATTTCAGTTTAGGGTCCAACAGTTTAGTAAATAGCAAATGATTTTCATTTTATTCTTTGTCAACATTTAGAAACATTCAGATTTTCTCGTATTACTTTATATATATATATATATATATATATTACATATTTTATGTATATATATATATATATATATATATATATATATATATATATATATATATATATATACACACACAAAATGGTATATATTATATATTATAGTATATATTTTTTAACATTTCTTGCAGCAGATGTTTTGGCACTAACTCAGTTCTCGTGCTTCTCTCTGGAATGTCCCTTTATGAAGGCAGTAAACTGGTTGAAGGTAGCAGAGAGGATCATGGAAGTTCAGGAGGGGGGTGGGGAGGGTTGCCATGTCAGGGGTTGTAATTCAGCGTCACTGTGACGACGAGACGTTGCGTGTCTATTTTGGGATGTAAACGGTGCTCCTCTCTTCACCGTCGGTGGGAGCGTAGAGAGAAACACCACTTTAATGTGATTAAGTTGTTACACAGAGAAAAATCTAAATTGTTTAAAATCCAAACGAGTCCAACAACGTTCACAGAAGTCGAATCAGGGATCTTGGAGTAAATTTTATTTTTAATTATTATTTTTTAATTGTGTTTTTCATGAAACTGTTAATGGCAGCAATACACGGGGTCCAGTTTAGTCGTGTTGTGTGTGTGTTTTAAAGTTTCCCAGGTTCTCTGAAACGCAGCACGATTTTCAGAGTTTACTTGAATGCAGCATGGGCTCCCTCCGGTCTGTTGTCTCCTGGTTGCTCATCTCCCAGAGCAACCACTATGTGGACGACACAGCACAACCCTCCTGTCTTTAAAACAACCGTCCATGTTCGCCTGTAAAGCAGAACTTGTCATTGTTAGAACTCATGGTGTTGTCAGTGGAAGTAGAGCTGCTCTCTCACTGAGCGGCGGCTGCTTGGTGCCGTGCTTCTGAGTGGACGCGGTGACTCATTTTTAAGGATTATTTTTCATTGTATTTTTCATTCATCCGGCAAAGTAACGTGGAGCACGGATTTAAGATATCAATCTAACAGATCTACTGACATCTACCAGGTTAAGAAGTTATATAAATATACACGTAAAACCATAGTTTGGTAACTTCAAAACACTATAGAGTGAGCGAGTCCACACGCACACTGGACACTCTCAACCACAATCTCTACATTTACATAAATATAAATAATATGATGACATCATAAAGCGTCTTACTGTAAATATAATTTATAGTAAATAATATGATGACATCATAAAGCGTCTTACTGTAAATATCATTTATAGTAAATAATATGATGACATCATGAAAGCGTCTCTGTGAATCTCATCTCCTTTATTTTGTTTGTGAATAGTGAAGTGTCAGTCAAGCAGGACCAGCTGAATATTTGGGGTCAAAGTTGTTTCACTCATTTCTGCTCCGTATGTGGATCCATTTGGATGAAACTTAAACCACCAGATGTTTGTGACATAGCGGTTTAAACGACACCTCGACCGTGCTGGTGTGTTGTGCCGACGGTTTTGTTTTCCAGATTGTTTTAGGCTTCAAAATTCCATGATATGAGGAGGCTCATTACACTATTCTGTTATTACAGTGTTAAAACAACAAACAAGCCTCAATATTAAATACATAAAGAGGAAATTAAAGCCTAATATTATTGTTTTGGGACCTGAACCCTCCGCAGACGGAAAAAGCTCTGATCCGTCACAGGACGAAACCTGAGTGTTTCCAGAGCGTGTGGTCGTCGTGGTGACAGAGGATGTGGTCACGGTGTTGGAGTGTGAACGCAGGCGGCTCCGTCATGGAGCGACGCCACGCCCACTGGAGGAGCCTCCTGCTTCCCTTTCAGCTTCAGAGCATGTCGGGAATTTCTTGTGTTCGTTGTCTTTTTTTAACCTTTTGTTTTCATTTTCCTTTTACTATTTTCATTCGACATCGTAAACGTATTGATTTTTCAGACGATTCAGAGACATCTTCAACATATTATTCAACACAAGCCCCTTTTATTCCTACTACCTGATTAGGTTTGATGCGAGTCAATTCTCTTCCAGGGACCATCCATCCATCTACAGTATCCATCATCCATCCATCCATCCATCTATCTTTCTATCATCCATCCATCCATCTAATTAACCTTTATAATTATTAACGTTATCCTTCCCTCATGCAGTCAGAGAGTCTTCTCTACATGTTGTATTTCTAAATGGAGACAAGATGGCCGCTGTCCCCAACCTCTCTAATGTTCTTCATTAGCGTTTCTGATCCTGGACCAGCGCTGATCACCCTGAAGCTCTGACCAGGAAACAAGTGACACCGAGACACAGCGTAACCATGGACACCAAGAAAACACCCCTCTGTCCGACTGACACACCATGTACTCATGGAAACTGAGTTAACATCCCGCTATCCAACCAAGACACCCAGACACAGTGTAACCATGGAAACCGAGGAAACACCCCGCTATCCGACCAAGACACCGCGTAACCATGGAAACACCCCGCAATGCAACCGAGACCCCGAGACACAGTGTAACCATGGAAGCTGGGGAAACACCCCTCTATCAGTCCGAGACACCCAGACACAGCGTAACCACGGAAACCGAGTTGCACCCCGCTATCCGACCGAGACACCTAGACACAGCCTTACCATGGAAACCAAGGAAACACCCCGCTGTCTGACCGAGACAACAAGACACCGTGTAACCATAGGAACCGAAGAAAACGCCATCGCTGTCTGACCGAGACACCGTGTAACCATAGGAACCGAGGAAACACCCCGCTGTCCGACCGAGACACCGAGTAACCATAGGAACCGAAGAATCACCCCGCTGTCCGACCGTCGATCAGAGGTAACCAGGCATCACATGCAGCAGTGCAGGAAACAGCAGAAAAACAGGCGTCCACCCCCCCATCCCCCGTCCTACCTTCTTGAGCTGCCCGGTGCGGGTCCCAACGAACACCACCGTGTGCTCTCCGTAGGTGTACCCCGCCACGGCGGCCATGCCCTCCGTGCGCTCCTCGTACAGCGGCGTGCCCTCGATGGCCCGCAGCCCGCCCAGCGGCTGGTTCAGCACCAGACCACAGAAGTCATCACCGATCTGCTTGGGCTGTGGGGGAGGAGGCGGATGTGAACACACTGAAATGTGTCTGTGTGTGTGTGTGTGTGTGTGTGTCTGTGTGTGTGTGTCTCTCACCGTGTGGATACAGGGCAGCTCCTTGTTGAGTAACCAGGGTAGCGACAGGCGTCCGTCTCCACGGTAACAGGAGCGGATGCGCTCCCTCATCAGCAGGTTGATGTGGAACAACGTGAAGACGCACAACACCGTCTCCCGGGGCGGATTGGACCGGTTCTTCTGGCCCTGGAGCGACAGGTCCCACGGTAACAGCAAGAAACAACAAACAGATACATAGACGGCCAGTCAGAGACGCGGTCAGACAGACAGACCAACAGACAGACAGGCGGTCAGACTGACAGTCCGAAAGACAGTCAGACAGACAGGCGGTCCCCACCTGGGAAAAGATGACAAACAGCACGTCGTCCTCCTCCGTCAGCCCCAGCGCCTGCGCCAGGCGGCGGCCTGGTTTCTGGCGGAAGGCGGCCTGCACCAGCCGGTACTCCACCCCTCCGGCGGTGCAGCCCAGAGGGAACTCCACGTAGGAGTAGAACTCGGTGTCGTTGGAGCACATGCGCACGATCTTGGAGGTGAAGAACTTCTCGCCGGCGGCGTCCATCTGCGTCAGCTGGATGTCCAGCTGCAGCGTCAGGAAGTAGACGTAGCCGCGGCTGGCGAAGCCGTAGACGTAGTAGATGTCGAAGGCGGGGTAGAGCGACAGCGTGTCCGACGGGATCTTGATCTGCGAGGACACAAACTCGTCCTGGTAGACCAGCGAGAACATGTGGACGCTCTCCTCGTCCTCCACCAGCTTCCTGCTGGACAGCGTCGGGAAATACTCAGACTTCCCGTCGATGGCGGCGCCGATGAACAGGCGGCTGGCGCCTTTGGAGGACGACTTCTTCTTCTTCTTCGGATCCATCCCTCCATCGTCGTCCCCGATGACCACACCTGGACGGGGGGAGGGGGGAACTATGTTTATTTTTTTCCCCAAAAGAAGATTCTTTTCTCTTCCGTCTTTAGCATCTAACCATACAGCCCTTCATCCACCCACACCTCCGCCCAGCCATGCGGTCATCCTCCCGGGCCCCAGGCAGCTCGTGCTTTTATAACCTTCTATCATGCATCCATCCACCCATCCATCCATCCAACCCCACCCCACATTCATCCAATCCCCTTCACCCATTCAACCCCCACCCATCCTGACATCTCTTCATCATCACCTCCTCCATCTACATCCAACCTCCTTCCATCCATTGGTCCCAGACCGGTAGCGTCTCCTTCCTCCCTCCGTCTTACCCGCCGCCCTCGTGGGGCCCCTGACAGGCCCTGCTCCACCCCCCCATCCCTCAACCATCCATCCCTCTATCCACCCGCTCATCCATCCACCCTACCGGCCATGCCATCGGCCTCCCGAGCCCCAGACAGGTAGTGCTCCTTGCGGTGGTGCGGTTCTCCCAGTTTGAACAGATCTTCCAGGCGGAGGAACTGGCAGACGCCCTGCCAGATGGAGCCGCAGGCCACCAGGCGGTTCCCCACGTAGTCCACCAGGAGGAGCTTGTTCACATTGTCCAGGTACTCCAGCCTGAGAGACAGACAGACGGTCAGAGGGACAGACGGGTTCGGTTTCCCTGGAGGGTTAGGGTAACCCTAACACCAGTTGTATTGCAGATGGAATACCATGAGACAGGATTACCCAACAGACAGTCAGACAGGATGACAGAGAGAAAGGCAAAGAGGCAGACAGACAGGCAGACAGACCTGTGTGCACATGAGCGCACGCTGGGGGGCGGGTAGCACTTGGCGTTATCCTCCACCGGTCCAGTCATGTGACTCCTCAGCTCCGTGAGATTGGACGACAGCTTCAGGATTTTGTTGACGGCGCCGACAAACACGTCGCCCGAGTGGCGGTGCAGCGCCATGTGGGTGAGACGGGTGTCGGTCGCCCGGAACACCACCTCCCCCGGCGAGGGGGGCGGGGCCGGAGGGGCCGGGGGCGGGGCCAGTAGGACAGGGGAGACCAGCAGAGACAGGAGGAGGAGGAGAGGACAGGTGGGGGAGGAGGAGGAGAGCATGGTGGGGAGAGAGGGGAGGAGGAGAATGGAGGAGAAGATGGAGGGATGAGAGAGGAGAGAAGGAGAGGGGGGAGGAGGAGGAGGAGGAGGAGGAGGAGGAGGAGGAGGGCCGGATGCAGTTCTGATGAAGAGTCCGCTTCAATGGGGCATGTCTGGAAAGGGAGAGGGGGAGAGTTTGTTTATTGACATTGAGTTATGTAACAGCAACACCTGGCGTGGCGTCCCTCAAGGTTCCATCCTGGTTCCTCCGTCATTCCTCCTCCACCCGCTCCCCTTTTAAACCCAAATGATGGAGAACCGTTGGGTTTTCTGCCACAGTTTGCTGACCACGCCCAGACCTGCATCACTCCCACAACAGGATGGTGATATTGATCTGCCATCGGTGCAGCGATCAAATCAATGACGGGACGAGCCTGTCGCCACAACTTTCATCTGGTGTGTCGCAGCACCTTCCTCTGCTCTCCTCCCAGAGAAAAACCACGTCAGCAAGTTGAGCTACGTCCACTTCAAAGACCGACTCTTCTCTCAACCTGGGGCCACATGCGGTGATGATTTCAATAGTGAAAATTGTAAAAATGGAAATAAACTGTGAGCCTACTATATACTTTAATTATAATATATACTTGATAAGAATATATACTTGATAATATATACTGTTATTTTAATATATACTGTTATTATACTACATACTGTTATGCACGTGAAGCCAAACCATGTGAGTCCGACAGACGAGTCTCGGTTCGTGAAAAACATCGAGTTTAGTGGTTTAAATCTGAAACTACAATGAGAAGAGCGCACACACACACACACACACACACGCACACTCACACACACGTCAATGAAAGATCGGCACATTAGTTAATTAGCTGCAGAGCTCAGGGAGAGACGAGGCAAGAAGATGTAGACAGATGGATGTGTGTGTGTGTGTGTGTGTGTGTGTGTGTGTGCGTGTGCAGACAGCTGGTCAGATAGAGTTTCACTAACTAGAGATTTCAACAAGACATCCGTCACCCAACACACACACTGCTAGGACTGTGTGTGTGTGTGTACTAATCAGCTATTGTTATCAAGTCATAATGTGAACTGTCATACTGGGTGAACACACACACACACACACACACACACACACACACAGTGTAATTGAGTGTCTTCAGTGTAGATTAGATTTCATGCGTTCTGAAACTCATTACAATACACTCTCACTCCTCCATCATCCCTCCATCCTCCTGTCGTTCACCGTCCCTCCTCTATCATGACTCCATCATTCTTTAAGGGTGGAACCAGGTTGGAACCAGGTTGGAACCAGGTTGGAACCAGGGTGGAAGCCGCTGAGTCAGAACAGTAAAAAGCTGATGAAATGAAAGTGAAAATGTTGTGATTTTATGATGATTTAATAACTGTGATCAGCAGAAAAGCAGCAGAGAGATTAAATACTGCGGGGGGGGGGGGGGCAAGACAGACAGACAGATAGATCTATCTAACAGTGGGTGCAGCTGTTAAACAGGAAGACATGTGACCTCTGACCCCTCCACCTCCCCCTCCCCTTGAGTTCGACCACAGAGCTGCTCTGTTTCATTTCAGACACACACACACACACACACACACACACACACACACCTAAAATGTCCTCACAACCAGATGTGTTCGCACCAAGGTGTGTGAAGTGTTGGTCCTCACTAGTTCACCAAAACAAACACACTCCAGTTCAATCCACATGTTGCAGAATCCCCTCAAACTTCATTCCTCTGATTATTGATCATTTGAGCCTCAACTAATAAGCTTGTTTCAGGAGCAATCAGTTGTCATGGAAACAGAGGATGAAACCTGTGTCGCTGCGTGAGGGGGCGGAGCAGGGGATTCTGGGTAATATTCAGATTCTATAAAAACAGAGTTTGCCGCTGGAGGACCCGTCCCTGGAAACCATGACATCCCATAATGAGCTGGTAGCGGCTCGCTGTTTGGCGGTAAATAAGAGGAGGATCCCAGGAGGAGGGGGAGGTAATTACTGTTGAGGCGGAGGGGGGAGAGAGAGAGAGAGGGAGGTTGAAAAGATGGAGTGACAAGGTATATAGCATCTGTGTGTGTGTGTGTGTGTGTGTGTGTGTACTGTGCACACCCAGAGCGGTGTCATTCAACAGTCATTATGAGGACGTTGTTTTGGCCACCGGCTCTGCAGCAACAGCCCATGTAGTAGCTGCTCTGTTAGAAAGAGAGAGAGAGAATTCCTCCATCAGGACTCAAACTGAGACCGACAGAAGTTGAGGAGAACCTTGTGCCTTGTGACCTTCCCGGTTCTGTTGACGTTTGGACCCTCCCAACCCGTAGGGGGCGCTGTCTGGAGAGCACAGCGTACACACAGCATGGTTTCATGGAACAATTCCACTGTTTACCAATGGAGACATCCCGGTCATCCCAGTCATCCCAGTCATCCCTTGTTCAAGTTCAAGAGATAATTTGTCACATACACACAGGGTCATACATACAGTATATGCAGCCTCCATGAAGAACAGCTGTTCTCCATCACATGGAAAACAGCCCAAACGCTATGCCGGCCGTGTCTTTCCCTGTTCCCAGTCTTATTCTGGTGATATGCCCAGTTGTTCTGGTGAAATTGCCGGTGTTATTCTGGTAACATTCCCAGATATTATTCTGGTGACATTCCCAGTGGCATTCTGGTGACATTCCCAGTGGCATTCTGGTGATATTCCAGGTGGTATTCTGGTGACATTCCCAGTGGTATTCTGGTGACATTCCCAGATATTCTTCTGACATTCCCAGTGGTATTCTAGTGATATTCCCAGTGGTATTCTGGTGACATTCCCAGATATTATTCTGGGGATATTCCAGGTGGTATTTTGTGGATATTCCAGGTGGTATTCTGGTGACATTCCCAGTGGTAATCTGGTGACATTCCCAGTGGTATTCTGGTGACATTCCCAGTGGTATTCTGGGGATATTCCAGGTGGTATTCTGGTGATATTCCCAGTGGTAATCTGGTGATATTCCCAGATATTCTTGTGACATTCTGGTGAAATTCCCAGTGGTATTCTGGGGATATTCCCAGTGGTATTCTGGTGATATTCCCGGATATTATTCTGGTGACATTCCCAGTGGTATTCTGGTGACATTCCCAGTGGTATTCTGGTGACATTCCCAGTGGTATTTTGGTGACATTCCCAGTGGTATTCTGGTGACATTCCCAGATATTATTCTGGAGACATTCCCAGATATTCTGGTGACATTCCCAGTGGTATTCTGGTGATATTCCCAGTGGTAATTTGGTGACTCCCAGATATTCTGGTGACATTCTGGTAACATTCCCAGTGGCATTCTGGTGACATTCCCAGTGGTATTCTGGTGATATTCCAGGTGGTATTCTGGTGACATTCCCAGTGGTATTCTGGTGACATTCCCAGATATTCTTCTGACATTCCCAGATATTCTTCTGATATTCCTAGTGGTATTCTAGTGATATTCCCAGTGGTATTCTGGTGATATTCCCAGTGGTATTCTGGTGACATTCCCAGATATTATTCTGGGGATATTCCAGGTGGTATTTTGGGGATATTCCAGGTGGTATTTTGGGGATATTCCAGGTGGTATTCTGGTGACATTCCCAGTGGTATTCTGGTGACATTCCCAGTGGTATTCTGGTGACATTCCCAGTGGTATTCTGGGGATATTCCCAGTGGTAATCTGGTGATATTCCCAGATATTCTTGTGACATTCTGGTGACATTCCCAGTGGTATTCTGGGGATATTCCCAGTGGTATTCTGGGGATATTCCCGGATATTATTCTGGTGACATTCCCAGTGGTAATCTGGTGACATTCCCAGTGGTATTTTGGTGACATTCCCAGTGGTATTTTGGGGATATTCCCAGTGGTATTTTGGGGATATTCCCAGTGGTAATTTGGGGATATTCCCAGTGGTATTCTGGTGACATTCCCAGTGGTATTCTGGGGATATTCCCAGTGGTATTCTGGGGATATTCCCAGTGGTATTCTGGTGATATTCCCGGATATTATTCTGGTGATATTCCCAGTGGTAATCTGGTGACATTCCCAGTGGTATTCTGGTGACATTCCCAGTGGTATTTTGGGGATATTCCCAGTGGTAATTTGGGGATATTCCCAGTGGTATTCTGGTGACATTCCCAGATATTATTCTGGTGACATTCCCAGATATTCTGGTGACATTCCCAGTGGTATTCTGGTGATATTCCCAGTGGTAATTTGGTGACTCCCAGATATTCTGGTGACATTCTGGTGACATTCCCAGTGGTATTCTGGTGATATTCCCAGTAGTAATTTGGTGATATTCCCGGTGTTATTCTGGTGATATTCCCAGTGGTATTCCGGTGATATTCCCAGTGGTATTCTGGAGACATTCCCAGTGTTATTCTGGTGACATTACCAGTGGTCACTTTGTAGTATTCCCAGTAGTATTCACTCTTCTAACTTTTACTCCTTGGTTCTTGTGTCTTCCTGGTGAGACTGGTTGTTGGGGTGAACTAAAACACTCCAGGGTGAGAGGCGTTGAGGGAGCACAGTCCCACTTCCACTTCCTGGTCTCATTCTACAACAAACAACAACAACAACAAGAGCTAGCCCCAGGTAGCACGGTGAGCTACGAGCGCAACTTTTAAAGACGGGAAAAGGTCCTGAAAGCAAAGCCTCCAGAAGTTTGTTTTGACTGTTTCCTCTGAGTTTGCCACCCTGAAGACGTGCAGTGACGGAGCAGCCAGCAGGGGGCTCCACCGGCTCCATCCCATCATAATAAATGCAGCGTTTTTCCTTCTCCTGATTCCAAAGCCTCTGTGTGAATATTCAACTGATCTCGTTCCTCTGACAGAACGTCCTCTGTGCCCCGCCCCCTTGTCACTAACCACGCCCCTCGCCGCTGACCACGCCCCCTTGCACGACAAGCGGTCAGTTGTCCGGAGTTCTAATCACCATGGCGACGCCTTGAGGTCAGAAGGTCTCTGCGTAGAAATCACTTTAACGTGGTTTGAAGAAGCAGCGAGAGGTTTCACGGAGTAAACAGCAAATACAAGTACACATGTGTACAAATACACACATATTAAAATATACAAGTCACTAACAACACACACACACACACACACACACACACACACACACACACTCACAGTGTTGCGCTGTGTTCCCACTTGGTCCATAAACCATTTCCATGGTTCAACAGCTGCAGAACGATGGTGTGCACGCACACACACACTACAGCAAATACAGATTTGACCTTGACCTCCCAAAGATCTCACACACACACACACACACACACACACACACACACACACACACACACACACACACACACACACACACACACACACACACACACACACACACACACACACACACACACACACACACACACACACGCACACAGGATGAGCAGAGGAAGTAATCATCCAACACTTTCACTTCCTTCCTCAATCCCTCCTGACCTCAAACACTGTGTGTGTGTGTGTGTGTGTGTGTGTGTGTGTGTGTGTGTGTGTGTGTGTGTGTGTGTGTGTGTGTGTGCAGGTGCAGAGGATAAAGACGTCTCTTGGTGTGTGTTGGGCTCTGCAGGATGTGTGACATCTGGGAGATGTTTAGATGATACAACATAACAATATACAGTTCAACTTTACTGGATCAGTCTAGGAGCTAGGGGACAGTCTAGGAGCTAGGGGACAGTCTAGAGGACAGTCTAGGAGCTAGGGGACAGTCTAGGAGCTAGGGGACAGTCTAAGGAACAGTCAAGGAGCTAGGGGACAGTCTAGGAGCTAGGGGACAGTCTAGGGGACAGTGTAGGAGCTAGGGGACAGTCTAGGAGCTAGGGGACAGCCTAGGAGACAGACTAGGAGCTAGGGGACAGTGTAGGAGTTAGGGGACAGTCTAGGAGCTAGGAAACGGGTCCCTGCCCTGTAGATTCTATTTAAAGTCAATCTGTTGACATCGCTCTTCCCAACAGTCCATCACTGTTGAATGTGTGTGTGTGTGTGTGTGTACAGACAGTATTACAGTAGCTAACAGCCTGACAAAGTGCTCTGTATTAAATTACAGACTATATACGCACACAGACAGGCAGAGAGACAGACAGGCTTGAATGGAGACCTACACACACACACACACAACAGCCATTCAACTAATTACTACACTAGTACACAATGTCTCTCTCTTTCTCTCCAGCCCTCCCTCCCCCACGACCCCTCCCTCCCTCCCTCCCTCCATCCATCCCCCCACGACCCCTCCCTCCATCCTTCCCTCCCTCTACCAATTCCTCCCATGACCCCTCCCTCCCTCCACCCATCCCTCCATCCACCCCTCATCTATATTCAATAATGATGAGATGATAGATTCCTCCTCTAGAGAGCAGAGCAACAATCTGATCACATGAAGATCTGTAGTCACTGAGGCACAGGGAGGTTGGAGGTTCTAGTCCCTGGAGCAAGGCACCGGCACCGCGGGGTTGGAGGCTCTACTCCCTGAGGAGACTCCTGATGTATCTTAAATTATTGAGGATTTTGGAGGACGATCCTCCTCCGTCCCTCGCTCGCTCCTCCCTCCCTCCTGTTGTTCTCTCTCTCTTCTCGGTGTTTACAGTGTCTGAACCTTGACCTCCATGTTGTCCCTTTGTCATATTAACGATGCAGAGCTGATGTACTGGGACACACTGGTCTGGTTCTGTACTGGGACACACTGGTTTAATACTGAATGTTGTTTACACTGTGATGCTTGAACGCTGCCTGTTACAGCCAGCCAGCCAGACAGACAGGTATGTAGACAGACAGACAGATCACTGAGGTTCCTCTTCCTCCATCATCACAGATTGAGAGGAAAATAACAGTCCTGCATCAGGTGACTTAACACGTGTGTTCACACAGGTGTGTGTTACAATATGTGTGTGTGTGTGTGTGTTAAAATGTGTGTGTTTTAAAATGTGTGTGAGTTAAAATGTGTGTGAGTTAAAATGTGTGTGAGTTAAAATGTGTGTGAGTTAAAATGTCTGTGGGTTAAAATGTGTGCATGTGTTAAAATGTGGGCATGTGTTAAAATGTGTGTGTTAAAATGTGTGTGTGTTAAAATGTGGGCATGTGTGAAAATGTGTGTGTGTGTTTGTTAAAATGTGTGTTAAAATGTGTGTGTGTTAAAATGTGTGTGTGTGTTTGTTAAAATGTGTGTGTGTTAAAATGTGTGTCAGTGTTCACATTTGTGTGTGTTAAAATATGCGTGTGTGCTTGTGTTCAAGTGTGTGTGTGTGTGTGTGCGTGCGCGTGTTAGTTAAAACGTGTGTGTGTGTCAAAGTGTGTGTCTATGTCTATTAAAACGCGTGTGTGTGTGTGTGTTAAAGTGTGTGTGTGTGTGTGTGTGTGTTAAAATGTGTGTTAAAATGTGTGTGTGTTAAAATGTGGGCATGTGTGAAAATGTGTGTGTGTGTTTGTTAAAATGTGTGTGTGTTAAAATGTGTGTCGGTGTTCACATTTGTGTGTGTTAAAATATGCGTGTGTGCTTGTGTTCAAGTGTGTGTGTGTGTGTGTGTGCGTGCGCGTGTTAGTTAAAACGTGTGTGTGTGTCAAAGTGTGTGTCTATGTCTATTAAAACGCGTGTGTGTGTGTTAAAGTGTGTGTGTGTTAAAATGTGTGTGTGAGTGTGTTTTGGCCGCTGAGCCTCCCGGCCGTGGCTGCTGGTCGCCCTGCCAGTGTCTCCTCACTGATCACGTCCCACTGGATCCAGTCAACTGACGGAAACATGGGAGTATGAATATGAATATGAATATGAATATGAATATGAACCGTGTTCTCCCCTTGGATGGTTACGCGTCTCAAAAACGAGGTGTGATCCCAAACCTGACGGATGGTTCGCCGGGCTGTGCTGCCTTCAGACGCACGCGTGGAAATCGCGCAGAAAAACACCCGAACGCGGATTGTCGCGACGGGACCGCGTCGAACGGATCGATTTTCCATCCGACGGAGAATTAAAGCTTTTTCCTTTTTCTGTCCCTTTGTTCCTCAATGGGTCCGCGGCGTCTCCCGGCCCGCGCACGCGCTCGCGCACACACACACACACACACGCACACACGCGCACACACGCTCGCTCACTCACTCACCGCGTGCGCGCGCACTAGAACGCACGTTTTCAGCCCAAAACGCCTTTTAACGTTGTTGGTTGGTTGTTCCCCCCCCCCACCACCACCACCGCGGGGCTCCGAGCCGGGGCCCCCCGCTGCCGGGCTCCGGCTGCTCCGCCCGCGACGAGCACGCACCTACCTGTGCACGCGCACGCTCCTTGTCCCCTGCGCTCGGCGTCAAAAGGGCTCGAGTGGCGTCGTGTCCTCCGCTGCGGCTCCTCCAGCCTGACTAGCGGCTCCGGCGGCTCGGCGCGGCGCGGCTCTCCATTTGGAACGGCTCGGCTCGGCTCGGCTCGGCTCGGCTCGGACCCCAACACGCACCCGGACCGTACCACCCTGCGGGGGGAGGCGGGGAGGGAGGGAGGGGGGGGGGGAGGGAAGGTGGGTTCGCGGTGGTTCGCGCGCGGGTTAACCCCCTCGGGGCGTCAGGGTGCACGGGCTCCCTCCACCTCCACCGAGGCTGCTCCGTCCGCTCCGGACGTTGGGTCACGTTTTCATTCCGACTCGGGGGGGGGGGGGGGGGGGTGGGCGGCTCGTTCGTGTTGGGGTTCGGAGAACACCCCCCCCCGACATGCGCACTTGGTACGGTCCCGCCTCCCAATCTACTATTTTTCTCCCGAAACCCAGATGTGGAGAGAGAGAGAGGGAGGGAGGGAGGGAGGGAGGGAGGGAGGGAGAAATAGAGAGATATACAAGGGATAAATAAATATAGGGTTAGAGAGGTATAGAGAGGGGAGGAAAGGGAGAGGGAGGGAGGGAGAGAGAAAGAGGGAGAGAAATAGAGAGATATACAAGGGAGAGAGAGAAGGAGAAATAAATATAGAGCCGGAGAAAGAGAGAGAGAGACAGAGGGAGAGGGGAGGGAGAGAGGGGGGGGAGGGGGAGGGAGAGAGAGAGGGGGGATACAAGGAAGAAATAAATATAGAGCTAGAGAGAGGGGGGGAGAGAGAGAGAGGGAGGGAGAGGGGGACGAGAGAGGGGAGAGACGGAGAGAGGGAGAGGGAGAGGGAGGAATGGAGGGAGAGAGAGGGAGATGGAGAGAGGGAGGAATGGAGGGAGAGAGAGGGAGATGGAGAGAGAGGGGGATACAAGGAAGAAATAAATATAGCGCTAGAGAGAGGGGGGGAAGAGAGAGTAATAGAGAGAGATACAAGGGAGAAATAAATAGAGAGAGAGAGAGAGGAAAGGGAGAGGGAAGGAGGGAGCAGGGGAATGGAGGAGGGGGAGGGAAGCAGCTGATATATAAATAAATTGATCTGAAGATTGATCAGATTTTGGTGACCTGATGACGTCACTGCTCTGAATGGAGTTCCTCATGAGTTGAAGTGACGTCACTTCTTCTGCCCCCTGCTGTCTGAAAGAAACGGCGTCAATTAATTACACTGGGTCAGGAGTTTAAAATGACCTGGTCAGCGACAGACAGGCAGACAGACAGGCAGACAGGTATATGGGCATATGAAATAGAATTAGTCCACCTTCATCTGATCTGGGGCTTTTCCCTGCAGCAGCCAATCAGAGCGGATCACCTGGCAGCAAGGCCACGCCCCCTCCGTCGTCCGGCTAAAAACAGGATGAAAAAAATGACCAGAGATGAGAGAAAAGAGGAAGAGAAGGAGAAAAGGGGAAGAGGAGGAGGAAGGGAAGGAGAAAGGAGGAAGAGGAGCAGAAAAGAGGAAGAAGAGGAGGAAGGGAAGGAGAAAAGAGGAAGAAGAGGAGGAAGGAAGGCGAAAAGAGGAAGAGGAGGAAGAGAAGGAGAAAGGAGGAAGAGAAGGAGAAAAGGAGGAAGAGAAGGAGAAAAGAGGAAGAGAAGGAGGAAGAGAAGGTGAAAAGAGGAAGAGGAGGAGAAAAGAGGAAGAAGAGGAGACAAGAGGAAGAGGAGGAGAAAAGAGGAAGAGAAAAGATGAAGAGGAGAAAAGAGGAAGAGGAGGAGAAAGAGGAAGAGAAGGAGAAAAGAGGAAGAAAAGGAGAAAAGAGGAAGAGAAGGAGGAAGAGAAGGAGAAAAGAGGAAGAGGAGGAGAAAAGAGGAAGAAAAGGAGGAAGGGAAAGAGGAAGAGGAGGAGAAAAGGAGGAAGAAAAGGAGGAAGAGAAGTAGAAAAGAGGAAGAGAGGAGAAAAGAGGAAGAAAAGGAGGAAGAGAAGAGGAAAAGAGGAAAAGAGGATGTGAAGGAGAAAAGAGGAAGAGGAAAGATGAAGATAAGAAAAGAGGAAGAGAAGAGAGAAAAGGGGAAGAGGAGGAGGAAGGAAGGAGAAAGGAGGAAGAGGAGCACAAATGAGGAAGAAGAGGAGGAAGGGAAGGAGAAAAGAGGAAGAAGAGGAGAAGGGAAGGCGAAAAGAGGAAGAGAAGGAGGAAGAGAAGGAGAAAGGAGGAAGAGAAGCAGAAAAGGAGGAAGAGAAGGAGAAAAGAGGAAGAGAAGGAGGAAGAGAAGGAGGAAGAGAAGGAGAAAGGAGGAAGAGAAGGAGAAAAGGAGGAAGAGAAGGAGAAAAGAGGAAGAGAAGGAGGAAGAGAAGGTGAAAAGAGGAAGAGGAGGAGACAAGAGGAAGAAGAGGAGAAAAGAGAAGAGGAGGAGAAAAGGAGGAAGAGAAAAGATGAAGAGGAGAAAAGAGGAAGAGGAGGAGAAAAGAGGAAGAGAAGGAGAAAAGAGGAAGAAGGGGAGAAAAGAGGAAGAGAAGGAGGAAGAGAAGGAGGAAAAGTGGAAGAGGAGGAGAAAAGAGAAAGAAAAGGAGGAAGGGAAAGAGGAAGAGGAGGAGAAAAGGAGGAAGAAAAGGAGGAAGAGAAGTAGAAAAGAGGAAGAGGAGGAGAAAAAAGGGAGGAGAGGAGAAAGATGAAGAAAAGAGGAAGAGAAGGAGAAAAGAGGAAAAGAGGATGTGAAGGAGAAAAGAGGAAGAGGAAAGATGAAGATAAGAAAAGAGGAAGAAAAGGAGAAGGGAAGGAATAAGAGGGAGGGGAAGAGGAGGTGAAGCACTC
>NC_137194.1:3316513-3371620 GCF_960531495.2 Zeus faber | reverse complement strand
GATGCTGTCGTTTCCATGGTTACAGTCTATGACCTGATTTGTTCTGACAACATGAAAACAGAACTTCAAAGAAAAACCACTCAGTTGCCTAGCAACCCTATTTTGTACAAGAACTAAATACTCTCTCCTCCCTCCTTTTTCTCCCTCTCTCTCTCTCTCTCCCTCCCTCTCTCTCTCTCCCTCCCTCTCTCTCTCCCTCCCTCTCTCTCTCATTCTCCCTCCCTCCCTCCTTTTCTCCCGCTCTCTCTCTCTCCCTCTCTCTCTCTCTCATTCTCCCTCTCTCTCTCCTCCCTCTCTCTCTCCCTCCCTCTCTCTCTCATTCTCCCCTCTCTCTCTCCCTCCCTCTCTCTCTCATTCTCCCTCTCTCTCTCCCTCCCTCTCTCTCTCATTCTCCCTCTCTCTCTCTCTCTCCCTCCTCTCCACTTTCTCATTCCATCCTCTTTCCACCTTAAAGCTGTTCTCCATCTGTTTCCTTTTCCTCCTCTCGTCTATTTTCGTCATTCTCTATCCTTCCCCTCAGAAAGATTCCAAGTAGCACTTTACAGTAACACACACACACGCACACGCACACACGCACACACACACACACACACACACAGCTGGTTGTGAGAACGAACGTTTGTACTTAGTGGTTTGAAAATCTGAAAGAATGGTGAACAGAAAAAGCTGTGTGTGTGTGTGTGTGTGTGTGTGTGTTTGGTTTGACAGAATCCTATGATTACAGCAGCAAGGCATGATGGGAGTGATGGCAGAAAGGAGCTGTGGCTTTAAACACACACAGAGGCTCTTGCTGTTCACTCTGTGTGTGTTTCCTGGACTCGGGAGAAATGAAGCTGCAGCTCTTCTGTTTCATTAAATTTCCCCATGCAAAAAAAAAAGATATTATATGATATCATATTATTACATATGATATTATATTACTACATATGATATTATATTACAACATATTATATTATTACTTAATATGTTATATAACACTCAGTGTTAGATTTAATACTATATGTATTTGACCAAAGCAGTGCGTGTGCAGCTCTTGCGTCCCCTGCTGGTCGGACCTGGAACAGCATGAAGACCTCCAGGTTCAATGTTTCCGTTGCAATGCAAACTAATATTTACGCTTTGAGGAAATGAACGTAAATGAAGGTAGAAAACAAGGTGTCCGGGTCCTGGTGGCGGGGTCCGGTGCCGAGTGGTTTCCGGCGTGCCGTGACCCACTGCGGAGAGCGCCGCCGGGGGCCTTCCGTGGCCCTTCTGGGGGCCTTGGATGCTGCTGGCTGTGGTGGGTGTGGGTTGGGGTTCACGGGGGGCGGCTGTCGGCCTTTGCTCTCACTGTTTGGCTTCTCTGCGGCGGGGGCCCCGGGTCCCGGGGGGGTTGGAGGGCCCCGTCAGCGGGGGGGCTGACGTCCTGGAACACTCAGCTCCGTGCTCGGAGCTTGCAGCCGGGCGGGGCATCTGGCCGGTTGTGGTAGGGTGGGCCTCGCCCTTGGGAGGGGCATTGGTGGGCATGAGGACCCCACCCGCAGGACCTCCTCCGACAGGAGTTCCAGGAGGTGGTTCGAGGTCTCTATTGAACCATAATGTCCTCCTATTTCCTAGAGGACATTATGCATGCATGTGCTGCATGTTACGTCTCCAGGAGAGGAAGCTGCTGTGACGACTGGTGGACAGACAGGACTGGTGGACAGACAGGATTAATGGACGGACAGGACTGGTGGACAGACAGGACTGGTGGACAGACAGGACTGTTGGAAAGACAGGAAAGAGGACTCAGCACGACTCGGAGACAGGAAGTCACAGAAAAGAGTGTTTACTGAACAGGATAGGTGCATGGGGTAGACAGGTAGACAGGTAGACAGGTTGCCAGCTAGACAGCTAGACAGCTAGACAGGTAGTACCGTTCCAGGAAACAGAGCAGCAGAGCATCAAAAACACACACGGACGACACCGGGAGGGAACCACACCAGCAGGAAGTGAAGACTCGAGGGGGCGGGGCATCACAGTGTTCAACTTTTAAAATAATCATCGAGCAGGACGCGCGTCTCCACGTTTTGGTGCCTTTTATTCCTAAATTCAGTTGAAGGATTTCTTAACAATTGCATGGATTTAAACTTCCATCTGAGTATTCTAGTATCAGAGTCAGCGCTGCTCATGCTAGTAAATAGATGCTGATCATTTATTAGTTTGTAACGAGGTTTATAAATGTAAAGGTGCCACTTAATATATAAAATGAAATAGTCAACGCCAGTTGAGTTCATTACAGTCCAGTCCAGTTCTATCCATTCCAATCCACTCCAGGCGGCTCCACCCAGCAGGGGGCGCTCCGGGTCCAGTGGGATCCAGTCCAGTCCAGTGTGACCCAGTCCGGGTGTTTCATCTCTCCAGGCAGCTCCACTCAGCAGGGGGCGCTCTGGGTCCTCTGGGTTTCTTAATACGACTGTTAAAACCTGGAGAAAACACCACATAATATAATATAATATAATATAATATACTGCCATGTCATGTCATGCCATTTAATATAACATAACACAATGTACTGTAACGTAATGTAACACAACGTAACATAATATAACATAATATCACCTACCATTATATAACATATTATAACATGACCTAACATAACATAGTATAACAGAATATAATACAATATAATATAACATAACAAAACATCATGTAATATAATTGGATTTAATATAATACATATAATACAACAGAATATAACATAACATAATATAATAACAGAATATAACATATCATTATATAACCTAACATTATATAACATAACATGATATAACATAACATATTATAATATAACATAATAAACATAACATAGCATAACACTTAATTTCAGGCCATAATACATATAACATAACATCACATAATAAAACGCCATATAATATAACATAACATTACGTAATATAATATAATACAATATAATATAATATAATATAATAAAACATAACAATGTGTGATGAACATTTTCAAGTGTTCAAATGAGGCAGTGACTCGGGGCATCCTGATGGACTGGTTGTCATTTAGGTCAGAAATGACCACTCTTAACATCCAAATGGTTTCTTCCATTTCAAATTGAGAAGTGTTATACAGGCAGACGGAAAGGCAGACAGACAGGCAGCCGGACAGGCAGACAAGCAGACAAGCAGACAAGCAGGCAGACAGACAGACAGACAGACAGACAGAATGGCTGACAGGCAGACAGACAGACAGACAGGCAGGCAGGCGGACAGACTCACCTATCCCAGCAGTGGGCAACGGGGCTGTGGGACTGGATACAAATTCATAATGATCTACAGGTGAAGGACGACAGACATCTGGACACAAGAGACAGAACATCAACTCTGATCCAATCTCATCTGACCTAATCTGATCTGATCTGATCTAATCTGTTATGATCTGATATTATCTGATCTGATCTAATCTGATCATATTAACCCTTCCCCCCTGCTCCTACCTGTTACAAGTTCATAGCCTGTGTGGTCCTCTGGCTCCGCCCCCAGCTGCTGATTGGTCACTGCTATTTTGTCGTAGATGGTCGTGATGGACGGAACCACGCTGATTGGTTTCACCCGCGGTTGCACTTTACTGTAGAGTGGCTGGGAAGGGGGTGGGGCCCTGGGAGCAGACAAAAACACAAACAACACAACGCGATGACAAACACTTCATCACTCCAGGAACAGCGGCCGCTAAAGCGGTGCAAACAGCAGAGAAATCGTCGAATACACAAAGCACCGCAAACGTTGAAATGCAACGCCAACTGCACTGCCACGCAAACAGCGTCCCGTTGCCGGTGCGACGTAAGGTTAAATGAGGTTTTATTCATACATTTGGTGCAAAAGTGGCTCCTTCCTTTGAAAATGAGCCTCGTTGCAAAAAACGTCCAATTCACAAACACCGGCGCTTAAAGCCACGCCCAGTGAGAGCAGCTCGCCCCGTCTGCAGAGAAAGAATGACCAAGACGACGACCAAAGTGATACGTGATCTCTTTGGTCCTTCTGTAAATGAAGACATTGTACTGTGATATAAGCCCGTGTTAGATGCAGCGTTGTGATCTTCATTACGCTACAGGATTCCAGGCAGTCGTGAGATAGAAAACGTGCGAGTCCATGATGAGTTCTTATTCTCGGAACGAATCAGAAATAAGACATATCCTGAAAATAAAAAATAATCACGACAAATAATCAAGACATCAACGGTTTTCCGGTTTCATGGATTCGAGAACCCATTGGAGAAAAAAGATGGACACGGGAAAAGATGAATCCACAGAAAGCCGCGACCACGTGGAGTCGAGTCTCCACCCGACTTTGGGAGTGAATGATGCGTTCATGTGCCAGGGAGGTGTCGGAAAACTAGAACCCGTGAAATGATAACACCAATGCAACAAATGTACTTCCAAGATCTGAAGATAAGGACCTAATGATTTGTGTCAAATTGAAGAGGAATAAGTAAATATCAATATGTTCATACAGATCAAATAAAAACAGCGTTGGCGTATTTGAGAATCCATAACATAACAAGGACGTAGAATTAAACAGTGACCAGAATAATCCTCTTTCCAAAAACCACAAACAACAGTGATGAATGGATGTGCACTGATCATGTTTAAAAAGCAGATTTAAGTTGAGAAGATGAAGATGTTGATGAAACATGAAGTGATGAACAACAAGATGGAATGTTTATCAACGTGTTTCCATCAGTTGATATCGTACAGGAAGTGTTGGCGCAGCACTTTGATGACATCACCAGCAGAAGGACCAACCCTGCAGTGTTACTGCAGATGAAACCAATGAAGCTGAATGTTTCCACCTTCTTTTTCCTGAAACAAGTGATACTTTTCATGACGTTGGAAAATAAAAAATGACATTGAGTAGGTATTCAAAGGCACAAATTCTAAATCCCGAAGATTGATTTGCCAAAAATTTGGATAATATTTTCTATGGACAATATTTATCTAAAATTGATCAAATTGTGTCAAATGTGTCGATTGCCTTGAGAAAAGGTTATGACAAACACAAAAAAACTAGGATTACTAGAACTAAAAATACTGCTACTACTACAAAAAATTCTAAATTTGGATGAAGGACATAAATTCTATAAAAGGATATAAAATCTGTTCAGACCGAGCCGATTCAAATACGTAGGAAGGAATGCTGACAAAAACCGGAGTTTAACACTTCTATAAACGATGCGCTTCACTTCAATTAAAGTCGTATTTGTTGTGAAAAAAACATATGTTCAGAGATTTCACAGTTCACAGATTGTTCAGAGCAATGTTGACGCTCATTTCACCAGGAGGATTTACAACGTGGAGACTCCACAAATAAACAATGTGCTGCTATGAGTTTAACAGCAGTTCTTAAGAACAAGATCCAGAATGTTTGCACACGGACACAAAACGACCAAGGTGATGATTTGATGAAAGAAAATAATCTTTATCAGGGGACGAAAACGTCCGGGAGAATAAATTATAATGTTCCAGGAAGAGATGAAGTGACAACAACAGAAGTGCCCACAAGACAAACTATGTTCCCTACACATTCTGAGTAACTCAACCATAAACCTCCCAGTGCAGAATGACAACTCACATTGGAGGAAGTTGCAGCTCTCGGACGCAGAGAATTCAAGTGACATGAAGTGTTGGAAATAATTTCTATAATAACATCCACTAGTTTGACAAGCAAACATGTATGTACTGAGTGCGGGGACGTCAGGAAAGTTTCAACCCTGACCCTAACCCGAACCCATGACGATGACCATGACCACGACGGCCACGCCCGCCAAGGTTGGAATAGATTCCAACTCGAGGATAAATAAGTACAACATGAGCATCGAACCTCATGAGACCGTGGACAGCTCTGCTCAATCCCCCCCACGTTCGGCCCGCACTGAATAAATGAACTTTGTGGTCGAGTAAAATATGTGAAATCATCATTTCTACATAGTAATATTGAGATTCAGTGGGAAGTAGAATTTCTTCTGTGAAAATGTATATATATACACATTTATGCAATAAATGAACTGCTCGGGAGGAGTACGTTTTATTATAGATTCACTCAAACTATTTAAATGTTTTATAGTCTCTGCACATCAACTTTAAAATACCAGGTACATTTTTATCTCAAAGTGTAGCGTGTTTGAATTGGCATGTCCGTGGATCTGCAATCAGATGCAAAACAGGAGCAGATTGCACTCAGCGGCAAAACCTTATGGCCGTGTTTCCTCCGTCATGTCATTAGTGGACGGAACGCCGGGACGGTGCAGATTGGGGACGCGACCGACGAGCAATTCATGTTGCCATGAGCGACCGCAATTCGTCCTCTGGGATTTTGCCCCTTGGCTTCTTGGTTTGTTTTGATCAGGTTATGATGGACCAGCGCTCCCTCTAGCGGTGGCCAATTAGGGCGTTTAACCTCAAAACCGTCCAATCAGGTGCGTTCATACCTATTTTCCTCCGTGGTTGTGGGCGGGGCTTGGGTAGGAGAAAGGGCGGGGCTTGTGGGAGGGGGCTGCTTGTGTTTGTTGACCACAGCGTACGTGTCGTTCATCTCGTCTTGGAGAAACCTGGGAAACGACAAGAAGACGGGATACTTTATACACACCAATCCAAATATATCAAGAATACACATCCATATATATATATATATATACACAGTATCTGCCTATATATACTGTATATACTGTACAATGACCCTTGTACAAGATAATAAATTCACTTTGAGACCAAAACCTTTTTCCTCTTCATTGTTTATTAGAAAACAAGGCGTTCAGCAAAACAATTTTTCTAACAGTCGGTCACTATATATCTTATACAGTATATATACGTTTATATATATATATATAGAGAGAGAGAGAGAGAGACAGTTAGGAAAGCCTTCATGGAACACCATTCTCTTCTCTCTTCTCACAGTTCTAAGTAGATGCAGTAAAATCGCATGAGAACGATAAATAATAAAGCGACGGTGGAAGCTGCAGTTTGAGTCCGTGCGTCGACGTGTGATTTTCATCAATATTAATAAACACAGAGCTCAGTCCAACGCAAATGTTCACATTAATGTGTATGAACGGAAATTTAAAGGAAGAATTTATCCTCGTTTTAAAGCACCTACCTGACGCAGCTCAGTCCGACACACACACACACACACACACACACACACGCACAGAAACACAAATTACACTGTTCTGTAGAAACAGCAACTTTAGGACCGAGAAACGATCTTTACACCTTCTCTGTCTCTCTGTCTCTGTCTCTGTCTCTGTCTCTCTCTCTGTCTCTGTCTCTGTCTCTCTCTCTGTCTCTCTCTCTGTCTCTGTCTCTCTCTCTCTGTCTCTGTCTCTGTTTCTCTCTCTGTCTCTGTCTCTCTCTCTCTCTGTCTCTCTCCCTCTGTCAGTCATTTGCAAACAGGAAGTAAAAGAGTTGACACTTCCTCTTTTCTCCCACATCACTTCTTCTTTATGCAGCAGCTCCCCTCCCTCACCCCCCTGTCTCTGATAACATTACATTATATTGCATTACATTACCTTACATTACATTACATAAGGGTAGATTACATTATATTACATTACATTACATAACATAACGGTAGATGAGATTACATTACATTACATTACACAAGGGTAGACTACATTACATTACATCACATCACATTATATAACAGTAGATGACATTACATTACATCACATTACATCACATAACGGTAGATGACATCACATTACATCACATTACATTACATAACAGTAGATGACATTACATCACATTACATTACATAACGGTAGATGACGTTACATTACATTACATAACGGTAGATGACATAACATAACATAACATAACATAACATACCATAACATTACATAACGGTAGATGAGATTACATTACATTACATAAAGGTAGATATCATTACATTACATTACATTACATTACATAACAGTAGATGATTACATTAAATTACATTATATTACATTACATTACATAAGGGTAGATTACATTACATAACGGTAGATGACATTACATTACATAACATAAGGGTAGATTACATTATATTACATTACATTACATAACAGAAGATGATTACATTACATTACATTATATTACATTACATTACATAAGGGTAGATTACATTACATTACATTACATTACATTACATTACATAAGGGTAGATTACATTACATTGCATTACATAACGGTAGATGATTACATGACATGACATTACATTACATAACGGTAGATGACATTACATCACATCACATCACATTACATTACATAACAGTAGATGGCATTACATTACATTACATTACATTACATTACATTACATAACGGTAGATGTCATTACATTACATTACATTACATAACAGTAGATGATTACATTACATTACACTATATTACATTACATTACATAAGGGTAGATAACATTAAATTACATTACATTACATAACATAAGGGTAGATGACATTACATTACATCACATTACATTACGTTACATTACAGAGCTTATTGCAGAGGGGTGGGGCTCAGGACACTTCCGTTCACATTTCACACTTCCTCTCCATCTTCTATCCATCGGTTATTTACAGATAATGAACGTATGGTTCTACATTATCCCTTTATAATATAATATAATATAATATAATATAATAATATATATTATAATATCATATCATATTAGATTATAATATATTATATTGTATTATATTGTATTGTATTGTATTGTATTGTATTGTATTGTATTGTATTGTATTGTATTGTATTATATTATATTATATTATATTCTCTTTGAACTCCCAAATGTATCTTATTGCTGAAGCAGCAGAACTCAGACCCCATTACCGTGGTTACCATGGTAACCGGTTCCAACAGATCAGAATATGCAACTTTCCCGTAGTGTGGCAGTTACCTTGGAAACCACCAGGTCATGGATGAAGTCCAGAGCACATATCACGCCTGTTCTCCCACAGCCTGCACTGAAACACACACACACAAGCACACACACACACACGGACAGATTGTTCAGTAGAACTGTACATCACATCACTAGCATCGCTAGTAAGTGTTACTTGCTCCATATTAACCACCTTATGGATGCGGGTGTGTGTGTGTGTGTGTGTGTGTGTGTGTGTGTGTGTGTGTGTGTGTGTGTGTGTGTGTGTGTGTGTGTGTGTCTGTGTGTGTGTGTGTCTGTGTGTGTGTGTGTGTGTGTGTCTGTGTGTGTGTGTGTCTGTGTGTGTGTGTGTGTGTGTGTGTCTGTGTGTGTGTGTGTGTGTGTGTGTGTCTGTGTGTGTCTGTCTGTGTGTGTGTGTCTGTGTGTGTGTGTCTGTGTGTGTGTGTGTGTGTGTGTGTGTGTCTGTGTGTGTGTGTGTGTGTGTGTGTGTGTCTGTGTGTGTGTGTGTGTGTGTGTGTCTGTGTCTGTGTGTGTGTGTGTGTGTGTGTGTCTGTGTGTGTGTGTGTGTGTGTGTGTGTGTCTGTGTGTCTGTGTGTGTGTGTGTCTGTGTGTGTGTGTGTGTGTGTGTGTGTGTGTGTTTGTGTGTGTGTGTGTGTGTCTGTGTGTGTGTGTGTGTTGCACATGTTGCAGCAGATCCAGAACTGCAGAGATTTTCCGTTGGAACGCTATGATCCTGACAAGAGACGATGTGGAACTGAGACTCCTGGGGTTCGATGTATCTGTATATTAGGGATAATCAATCAAAATGAGCTGAGATAAATGTTTATGTTTATTAGTTAATAAATGTTTTTCCATTCACTTAACAGAAAACACAAAAGCATTAACAGAAAACACAACCGCATTAACAGAAACCACAAAAGCATTAACAGAAAACCAACCGTATCAACAGAAAACACACTAACAGAAAACACAAGCACATTTACAAAAAACAAAACATTAATAGAAAACACTACCACATTTACAGAAAACACGACCGCATTAACCGAAAACACGAACACACTAACAAAAAACACAAAGCCATTAATAGAAAACACAACTGCATTAACAGAAAACACAAACACATTCAGAGAAAACACAACCGGATTATCAGAAAACAAAAATGCATTAAGAGAAAATACACCGACATTAACAGAAAACACAAATGCATTAACAGAAAACGCAGCCGCATTAAAAGAAATCACAAATGCATTAACAGAAAACACAACCTCATAAACATAAAACACGAACACATTAACAGAAAACACAGCCGCATTAACAGAAAACGCAAAAGCATTAACAGAAAACAAAACCGCATAAACAGGAAAAACAAGCACATGAACAGAAAACACAACCGCATTATCAGAAAACACAACCGCATTACTAGAAAACACAACTGCATGAACAGAAAACACAAACTCATTTACAGAAAACACAACCCCATTAACAGAAAACACTACCACATTTATGGAAAACACAAATGCATTAAGAGAAAACACAATCACATAAAGCGAAAACACAAACACATTAACAGAAAACACGAACGCATTAACAGAAAACAAAAATGCATTAACAGAAAACACAACTGCATTAACAGAAAACACAACCACATTAACCGAAAACAAAAACGCATTAACAGAAAAAACAAATGTATTGACAAAAAAAGAACAGTATTAACAGATAACACAAACACATTAATCGAAAACACAAACGCATTAACAGAAAACACGTCCACATTAACAGAAAAAACAACTGCATTAACAGGAAACATAAATGCATTAAAATAAATCAAAACTGCATTGACAGAAAACATAAACGCATTAACAGAAAACTTAACACATTAACAAAAAACACAAAAGCTTTAACAGAAAACACAACCGCTATAACAGGAAACACAAACTCATTAACAGAAAACGCAACTGCATTAACAGAAAACACAACTGCATTAACAGAAAACACAATCAAATTAATAGAAAACACAACCGCATTGATAGAAAACACAACCGCATTAACAGAAATCACAACCACATCAAGAGAAAACACAACCGCATCAACAGAAAACACAACACATTAACAAAAACACAACTTCATTAACAGAAAACACAAAAAGCATTCAGAGAAAACAAATTGCATTGACACAAAAAACAAACGCATGAACCGGAAACACAAGCTCATTCACAGAAAACGCAACCGCATTAACAGAAAACAACCGCATTAACAGAAAACACAACCGCATTAACAGAAAACACAAAACGCATTTACAGAAAACACAGTCACATTAAATGAAAACACAGCCGCATTAACAGGAAACACAACCACATGAACAGAAAACACAACTGCATGAGCAGAAAATACAACTGCGTTAATAGGAAACCCAAACTCATTAACAGAAAACGCAACAGCATTAATGGAAAACACAACCGCCTTTTGTTTTTTTCTGTTAATGCGTTTGTGTTTTCCAATAATGCTGTTGCGTTTTCTGTTAATGCGTTTGTGTTTTCCAATAATGCAGTTGTTTTCTGTTATTGTGATTTTTTTTTCTGTCAATGCGTTTTTTTTCTTCTGTTAATGCGTTTGTGTTTTCTGTCAATGCGTTTGTGTTTCCTGTTAATATGCTTGTGTTTTCTGTTAATGTAGCTGTATTTTCCTGTGTAGCGTTTGTGTTTTCTGTTAATGCATGAGTGTTTTCTGTTAATACGTTTGTGTTTTCTGTTAATGCAGTTGTGTTTTCTGTTAATGCTTTTGTGTTTTCTAGTAATGCGGTTGTGTTTTCTGATAATGCGGTTGTGTTTTCTGTTCATGTGCTTGTTTTTCCTGTTAATGTGGTTTTGTTTTCTGTTAATGCTTTTGCGTTTTCTGTTAATGCGGCTGTGTTTTCTGTTAATGCATTTGTGATTTCTGTTTATGTGGTTGTGTTTTCTGTTAATGCATTTGTGATTTCTGTTTATGTGGTTGTGTTTTCTGTTAATGCTGTTCGTTAATGTTTTTCGAAATTTGCTAATGTTTTGTGTATTTGCATGTGATTTTTTAAGTTGCAGTGCGTTGAGCTCTCAGGGCCACTATAATACCTACCACAAATACTAGCGTTACTACTAATATATACATATATATCTATATCAGTGCAAACAAATTAGGCAAGAGGGGAAATTAAGCAATAGAAAAGAGATTTCCATGGACTGAGCTATAAATTGTCAGACTTAGATTCTATTGGTATTTTATTGTAAATATCAGGATTATATTTTTCTGTTATGTGCAAAATGTGAAAACATGACAGGATGTTGGTATTTCCCAGGCAGAGAGAGGAACTTGAATGCAGCACGGGGCTTCCTGCTAGCAGCAGTTAGCGGCTAGTTAGCTGCAGCTAACCATGGCGCAGGCTCTGTCCGAGGAGGAGTTCCATCGCATGCAGGTCGGACTAACATGACACCTTCACCTTCTAATCTCTATCCCCGGACCGGGTGCCTGTTTGTCGGTAGAACCGGAACAGGGTCCGGGGCGGGGAGCAGCCGCAGCGCTGTGTTGCTAAGGTGCTAGCGGCTAGCGGCTAGCTCCTGGATCATGGAGACAAACTGTTTCATTTATTTAGTTAAAAAAAAAGAAACAGAAACAAGTTGAATGTGTACTTCTGTGTTGACACACAAACACATTCAGAGCTGTGTGTGGGGGATAATGTGTATATTTATATAACATGTTTGTGTGTATAATGTGTGTGTAATGTTTGTGTGAGTATGTGTGTGTACAATGTTTGTGTGTGTGTGTATTGTCATACTCACAGTATAATGTTTGTGTGAGTGTAATGTGTGTGTGTGTGTGTGTGTGTGTGTGTGTGTGTGTGTGTGTGTGTATAATGTTTGTGAGTATAATGTGTGTGTCTAATGTTTGTGTGAGTATAATGTGTGTGTACAATGTTTGCGTGAGTATAATGTTTGTATGAGTATATTGTGTGGGTACAATGTTTGTGTGTGTATGTTTGTGTTAGTATAATGTGTGAGTATGTTTGTGTGAGTATAATGTTTGTGTATATAGTGTGTGAGTATGATGTATGTGTTCATAATGTGTGTGTGTGAGTAGTGTGTGTGTGTGTGTGTAATATGTTTGCATGTGTGTATAATGTGTGTATGTGTATAACATGTGTGCGTGTATAATGTGTGTTTGTGTGTATGTGTGTGTGTGTGTACAATGTGTGCGTGTAAATCAGAATCAGAATCAGAATTAGAAATACTTGAATAATCCCAGGGGGAAATTACTTTTGTTACTTTTGTTGTAACTCCAAATCTACATACAACATATTTACATACAACATATAATAATTATTAAGAAACAAATCTGTGTTTGTGTAAAAAAAAATCTGTGTTTGTGTATATGTATAATGTGTGTGTGTGTGTGTGTGTGTGTGTGTGTATAATGCGTACGTGTATAATGTGTGTGTTCAGGCTCAGCTGTTGGAGCTCAGGACTCAGAACTATCAGCTCTCTGATGATCTGAGGAAGAAAACTGCTGGTAAGACTTTCAGTTATTATTATTATTGTTGTTGTTGTTGTTGTTGTTGTTATTATTGTTGTTATTAGGGTCCTACAGAATTTAGGATGAGGATCTTATTGTTATTTTTGTTATTATTATTGTTGTTGTTATTACCTAGCTCTGACATCATCATGACGTCCAAGCAACGTGGTGGTTTTAAATTCCATCGTGACAGAATTTGCCTTTGAATTTAAAACTTGTTTTTTAGTAAAGTTACTTTTCCTCAATCCAACCCCGTGACGTCACCGTGTGAGCGCTGTGTGTGAAGTTCTAATCAGTGAAATGTTGTGGCCCCGCCCCCCCAATGACATCATCAGAGCTGAGCGGCGTCCATCAGAAGAGCGTGGCGCTGGAGCGGGACTTCGTCAAAGCTCAGAAGGTACAAACCGATCGTTCACACGGGACTTAAACGCCACATCTTTAAAATTATTATATGGATGTGAATGTTTTTTTTAATTTCCATCATCTTGTTTCTCCTCACAGGCTCTGAACAAGAGCAAGAAGGCTCAGGTACCTACCTGTCAGTCTGCCTGTCTGTCTGCCTGTCTGTCTGTCTGTCTGTCAAATCAAAGCCCGGGCGGCCGTGCTCGCTGTTGATTTGGACGTCTGATGCAGAAAAGTTGCAGCGATTTTGCAAAATTTCAAGGTTGCGCAAATATTTTTGAGTTTGGTTGCATTTTGCATTAATTTTTATAATCTCAATTTCCTGGAGGGAGTGACTTGTGTTGTGGATGTATTATGACCGAGACACACACAGTGATGATGATGATGATAATATTAACACTAATAAATATAGCTGCAGGCAGCAATACACGTGGTCCACCTTAGTCGTCCCCTAAAACACACCATCACTTCGTATCGACACCACCTACAAATCGTGCTGTCGCTCCCCTTTTCGTCAGCATTACGTCTAAAACGAGTTACAATTTTCCGAGTTTCCCTTGAACGCAGCATCGGCTGACGTAGTGAGGCGGTGAGTCCTGGTGACACAGAATCACACATACAAGGATCCACTTGTTGCGTGTTGTGACTTTATCCTAAAAATGAGAAGGTGTCTGTCTACTTCCTGTCGGGTCCCTGTCTACTTCCTGTCAGGCCCCTGTCTACTTCCTGTCGGTTCCCTGTCTACTTCCTGTCAGGTCCCTGTCTACTTCCTGTCAGGTCCCTGTCTACTTCCTGTCGGGTCCCTGTCTACTCCCTGTCTTGTCCCTGTCTACTCCCTGTCGGGTCCCTGTCTACTTCCTGTCTGGTCCCTGTCTACTTCCTGTGGGGTCCCTGTCTACTTCCTGTTGGGTCCCTGTCTACTTCCTGTCAGGTCCCTGTGTAGTAACTGTCAGGTCCCTGTCTACTTCCTGTTGGGTCCCTGTCTACTTCCTGTCAGGTCCCTGTGTAGTAACTGTCAGGTCCCTGTCTACTTCCTGTCAGGTCACTTTCTCCTTCCTGTCGGGTCCCTGTCTACTTCCTGTCGGGTCCCTGTCTACTTCTTGTCAGGTCCCTGTCTACTTCCTGTCAGGTCCCTGTCTACTTCTTGTCAGGTCCCTGTCTACTTCCTGTCAGGTCCCTGTCTACTTCCTGTCAGGTCCCTGTGTAGTTACTGTCAGGTCCCTGTCTACTTCCTGTCAGGTCCCTGTCTACTTCCTGTCAGGTCCCTGTCTACTTCCTGTTAGGTCCCTGTGTAATTACTGTCAGGTCTCTGTCTACTTCCTGTCGGGTCCCTGTCTACTTCCTGTCAGGTCCCTGTGTAGTAACTGTCAGGTCCCTGTGTACTTCCTGTCAGGTCCCTGTGTACTTCCTGTCAGGTCCCTGTGTACTTCCTGTCGGGTCCCTGTCTACTTCCTGTCAGGTCCCTGTCTACTTCCTGTTAGGTCCCTGTGTAGTTACTGTCAGGTCTCTGTGTAGTTACTGTCAGGTCCCTGTCTACTTCCTGTCAGGTCCCTGTCTACTTCCTGTCAGGTCCCTGTCTACTTCCTGTCAGGTCCCTGTCTACTTCCTGTCGTCCACAGAGTCCTGCCTCACAGTGTCTCTGTGGAAGGAAATCACTCCGTGTGGAAGTTCCATTCAAACAGATTCAACACTGCATGTCCCTCACAGACATTTCATAAACTTTTTTAACTTTTGGGACTAAAGTTAAACAGACATGATTCGGACTCGTTGCTCTGTGTTGTTGCTCTATGTTTTGGACGGTTTTCCACTGCTACAGTTTGTGTTACGACCAATCAACGGTCACTTCCGTCTGCATGTTGCTCTTGTGTCGTTCGGTTTGGATGTCCCTGAAGAATGGTGTTTTAACAATTACCGTCGTTCCTGGATGGCGCAGGGCCAGCACAAAGAAAAGGTCGGCCCCTCCAGTGGCTCTTGGAACTTCCCGCGGTGCGAAAACTTCTTGGAGCCATTATAGTTTTGGGGGTTTTGTAAAATGCAGCGCGAGTTACAGTTTTCTAAGTTTCCTTTAAACGCAGCCCCGGCTCAAGCTGTCTGTCCAGGTGTCGTACTCACAAGTGGCTGAAGGGGGTTCCAAGGGGGATGATGTTACAAAGCGCCCGGGTTCTGAAACTACAGCCCTTAAACTGTTTTTTTTTACTAATTTCTGCTCCGAATGTCGATCAGTATTGATCAAACTTAAATGACAAGATGTCTGAAACGTCCCATGTCTGTGTGTACTGCTGTTTCAGATACTTTTAGCCCAAAATATGCCAAGAATAAAATTTTAAAAACGCTGAGCGATTAGCCCTGCAGGCTGGATCACTGATGATGATGATGATGAGGATGATGATGGTGGTGATGATGATGAGGATGATGATTATGATGTACTTCAGGAGGTGGAGGCGCTGCTCAGTGAGAACGAGATGCTTCAGGGGAAACTTCACAGTCAGGAGGAGGATTTCAGACTGCAGAACAGCACGCTGATGACCGAGCTGTCCAAGGTACCAGCTGTCTGTCTGACTACCTGTCTGTCTGTCTGCCTCTCTGTACGTATGTCTGTCTTTCTGTCTGACTACCTGTCTGTCTGACTGTCTGTCTGACTACCCGTCTGTCTGTCTGCTGTAATAAAAGTTTAAATGGTTCCATGTTAGAATCATAAAAAGGTAAAAACTGAACAAAATGTCTTCAGCTTTTCAACTTTATTTCCTTATGACAAGGGATGGCTCGATACCTTGTCCGATACCGCGACCGTGCATCACTGCCAATACTGACACCAATCCGATATTTTTCCCTCTCTTAAACAACTTCGCTGTTAATACATTTGTCCGGATGCACTTTGTTTAACCTAGCCATCTAAAAAACATCATGCTCAAACTGTGAAACATTATTCTACTCCCATGGAGGAAGAAATACATAACGCACAACAGTCAGAGAACCTGTCTTCTCATTCAGCTTCTGCTCTCTGGCACCTGAAACTCATACATCTCTGTGGACGGGAACACAGGAGGTGTGCAATATGCCACTTCCACTGCTGTTCAAAACACCCCATGCTGCTGTTCTAAATACACAATTCTGCTGTTCTAAACACGCAATGCTGCTGTTCTAAACACGCGATGCTGTTCTAAACAACCCATAGTGCTGTTCTAAACAACCCATAGTGCTGTTCTAAATACCCCATACTGCTGTTCTAAAAACCCCATGCTGCTGTTCTAAATACCCCATGCTGCTGTTCTAAACACACGATGCTGCTGTTCTAAATACACGATGCTGCTGTTCTAAACACACGATGCTGCTGTTCTAAACACGTGATGCTGCTGTTCTAAATACACGATGCTGCTGTTCTAAACACCCCATACTGCTCTTCTAAACACGCAATGCTGCCGCATTAAAGTACACATCAGGGGAATCCAAAAAACATCAGAAACAAAGCATAGAAATTAAAAGCTAGAGAAATGACAGGGTTAGAGGTCAAAAACCAGGGCATGTTCTACTTGTTCTGGTTTTACTTTAGGTCCAGTAGTAGTACAGCAGTGTAGTAGTACTGAAGTAGTCTGAACGTGGACTAGTGTTAAATGGTTTCACTTTGCTTCCTCGTGCTACGGAGATGGTTCTGGTTTCACACCATTTCCCTTTTACTGTTATGCTGCTTAAAGGAATCACATTCTACTAAACTTTCACAATGAATGGATGATGAATGGATGATGGATGGATGGATGGATCGATAGGATAAATATTTAAAAAGCAGAGATAGAAAGAGAAATGATAGTAATCAAATAGATCATATAGTTTGGTTGTGTTGGCTTTGAGGGGCTGCTCCTGGAGCCTTATGTGGGTGTGGCGTCCCACAGGGATCCGTTCTGGGCCCCGATTAATACACACTGTACGCTGACGACGTGCATCCATGTGGCTTAGAAACTGCAATAAAGGTGACGTTATAATAATCAAATACATATTTTTTCTAAACATGAAAGTTTGTCCACTGTAATTTTAAATGTAAAGTCCCGCCCCCTGACGAGCCCATCAAGCAACCAGAATCCATGCGGCGCGTCGCTGCAGGAGGTTTAACCATCAGGAACGTGAGTGAAATCCACGTTTTACATCATGCGTCTCTGTGCGTCCAGCTGTGCACGCAGATTGAACAGCTGGAGGAGCAGAACCAGAGCCTTCAGACCCGGAAGCAAAACCAGGGCTCTTCTGGTCCCGGACCCGCGGCCGAGGAGGATGGGGAGCAGCTGCGACTGCAGGCGGAGAACGCTGCTCTGCACAAGAAGATGACAGGTACTGGAACCACTTAGAAGCTTCTGATTCCCTTCGCTCGGGTCAACTTCCGGTGATGGAAAGATGGGGGTTTTGGTTTACAACAACAAAACCAAACAAACAAAAAAAACAAAAACACTTTTCATTGAAATACAAATTACAAAAATCATCCAAACAAATTAAAATGCACAGTTGAAATATAATTTGAATATTTCAATCCCAACACTGTTATTCCCCTCCAGCCCTCCAGGAGCGCTACGACCACGATCTGCAAATACAGAGTGTCGCCCAGGGCAACCAGAGCACTGCCACGGAGACCGACGGAGCCACCAGTGCCAACGGAGCCTCGGATGTCACATCCACAGGGGCGGAGTCAGATGAACAGGTGTTTATCTGTCTGTTTGACTGTCTGTCTCTCTGGCTGCCTGTTTGTCTCTCTGACTGCCTGTCTGTCTCTAAACTGCTTTTTTCTGTTGCTAGTCGGAGTCCGGACAGAGAGCGAATCAGATCACTGGTGAGTACCTGCTTCCTGTCTGTCTCAGCCAATCAGAGACCGGAGTCTGAACAGCAGAGGAACTTCAGCATAGACATATCGAGCTATATTCTGCTAATGCTAATGCTAAAGTGAAACTTGGAAGTTGGCGCTGGAAGTCACTGTGTGCGTTTCGCTAAGCTAACGACGCTAAGCTAACGACACTTAGCAAATGATGCTAAGCTGATGTTCACCCCTCGCAAAATGCACCTGCCGCGCTGCCGCACCTACAGCCGGATGGACGGCCAAGTTACGCGCCGCAGCTTTAATTAAGTCCACGCTGTTATTTTCTGTTTTTCATCAGTACTGGTATTGAGTCTTAACTCAAACTGTTTTAAATTCCCTGAAGTGCACTTTGACATGTTCTGTCATTTTGCAGTTTGACCACACTTTGGATTTAGAATGAAAGATCACAACAGCCCCCTCTTGCGGCGGAGGTTGGTAACAGCGGTGTAAACAGTGTTGCTGACAGTAAATGGGTTGCCACTTCCTCCCCGTAACGTGTCACTACCTCCCTCTCGTCTCATGAAACAGCTGCAGATTTGTGTTGAGTGAACGTACGGAGCAGTATGATCCTTGTATAGAAACAAAACGGTTATTATGGTCTGTTATTTCCTTTAGACTAAGGATCCTCACCCTGTTTCACATCCAGGAGCCTCAGTTTATTCAGTTTGATCAGATTGAGTCTCTGGATCCAGTCTGATCAGGTTGTTATTGATCAGATGTGATTCAGGGAGGTAACAGTGACTCAGTCAGTGCTGGAAACTCCTTTTGGAACTGGAATAACAATGAAGTTTAACTAGTAATCATCTGCTGGAACCCCTGAAAGGACCCCACGTTAAGAACCTCTGCTGAACAACCAAGGTTCTCCATGGAACAGAATGGAGGACTTAGTAGACACCGGCAACATGTGACCCGGAGGAACACCCAAAACCTGGACGTTCTGAGCAGTCTGAGATCCACAATGCAACTACTAGCCTATTTAGTACACACTACTAGACTTTTGATTACAGACTAGCAGACTATTTAGTACGCCAGATTAGTATGTGAGCATGTTTAGTGTGTTTGAAACCATACTATGCATCAAATACTTTGTGAAAAGTATCCGAGTAACGTACTTCTGTCTGAAACACTGCGAGGGTATCCCACAATGCACTGTGAGGGCGAGACGCCGCTAACAGTTTCTATTCAGAGTCATCGTGACAACGTTTTTCTTTTACTCACATATTAATGTAGCTGGACCATAGTCCCAGCATGTAGCATGTAGTGTTTAGTATTTAGTACATAGCATGTAGCATGTAGTGTGTAGTATGTAGCATGTAGCACATGTTGGACGCTGGGATGGTGTTGGATCGCTGCATGAACCTGCTCCTGCTGCAGCGCTCTCACGTCCTGCTTAGGAACATCATCTTCACAGATCTTAAGTTCAAGAAAGATTCTGGGATTCATTTTCAGCCAAACCTTGTTTTTCCGTCATCATGATGGAACCCTGTGATGGAAAAACAAGGTTCAGGTCAAAACATCCCAGAATTTTCCTTTAAATGAACAACGACAGAACATTTCTCACAATATGAGTCTGAATATTAGAAAATATTAGAGTTAAAATCAAACTCAACTACATTTGGTGAACTTCGCTTGGATTCTTTCTGATTATATTCAGAATATTCAAGGCTGATATTGTGAGATTGATGAGGTAAACTTTGTGACCAGCGTTGGCATGGCAACCAGTCTTCCAGTGTAGGGCCGTTGGCTCAGGGCAGACACACACTGCAAACTGACCAGAGGTCAAATCAGTCCACTGTTTTTCTGGCCAAGCTCCGACGCCAAACATGTGTTTTTAAACAAAACTCTCCTTCAATTTGGACGATAACCTTGATTGGCTTGACTGGAGGATGGGAGCTCATTGGCTCAGATCACAGGAAGTTTCCACCAAATGAGGAAATCAAACTGGGTAGAAACTCGGTGGAAAAATAAAGACATTCTTCACCATCGCACTCCTGTTTCAGACCAGGTGGTGAAATCAAATTTTAAGAAATATATAGAGAGTAGAAATACTGTATTTATAAAAAGAAAGCAAGTCCGAGTCCAGCTGGAGTCCGTTGCTTCTCTGAGCCTCCATCTTGTAAAAAGGAGTGTTTTTAGGGCAGGAAGTGATGTCATCAGAGGTGTCAGTTTGGCTGAGCTCCCGCAGTGTGTGCGCCCCCTTTAGGCCGGTCTGAGAAGAGCGTAGAGGACATTGTAGGTAAACAGGCAGGATGGTCAGCTGCTCTCTGTCCAATAACTCACTGCTTTGGAGCAGAGCTGGAGATGGCGCTCAACACGGAGCAGGAGGCGAGGAGGCTCCTGAGGCAGCAGGTCCTCACATTGGAGGTAAACGCACAAACACTAATACACACCAACACACACACACACTGGAGGTAGCAGGTCCTCACATTGGAGGTACACACAACACACACACACACTGAAGGTAGCAGGTCCTCACATTGGAGGTAAACACAACACACACACACACACTGGAGGTAGCAGGCCCTCACGTTGGAGGTTAACACAACACACACAGACACTGGAGGTAACAGGTCCTCACATTGGAGGTACACACCAACACACACACACTGGAGGTAGCAGGTCCTCACATTGGAGGTACACACAACACACACACACACAGGAGATAGCAGGTCCTCACATTGGAGTTACACACAGCACACACAGACACTGGAGGTAGTAGGTCCTCACATGAGAGGTACACACAACACACACACACTGGGGGTAGCAGGTCCTCGTATTGGAGGTACACACTGACACACACTGGGGGTAGCAGGTCGTCACATTGGAGTAACACACAACACACACTGGGGGTAGCAGGTCCTCGCATTGTAGGTACACACAACACACACACTGGAGGTAGCGGGTCCTCACATTGGAGGTTAACACAACACACACACTGGAGGTAACAGGTGCTCACATTGGAGGTAAACATACTCTAATACACACTGACACACACAGGAGATAGCAGGTCCTCACATTGGAGGTACACACAACACACACACACTGGGGGTAGCAGGTCCTCACATTGGAGGTACACACATCACACACACTGGGGGTAGCAGGTCCTCGCATTGGAGGTACGCACATCACACACACTGGAGGTAACAGGTCCTCACATTGGAGGTACGCACATCACACACACTGGAGGTAACAGGTCCTCACATTGGAGGTACACACAACACACACACACAGGAGATAGAAGGTCCTCACATTGGAGGTACACACATCAGACACACTGGGGGTAGCAGGTCCTCACATTCGAGGTACACACTGTATGTACTGATGTTAAAGGTCCTCTGGATGTAGTTAGTGTGAAGATGTGCGTGTCCTCATGTCCGCAGGCGTCCAAACAGACAGAAACAACCAAACTAGAGGAAGAAATAACTAAGGTAAGAACATGGAGCCCGGTGAAAAACTTTATTTAAACTGAACAGTCAGAGCTAACGTTGCTAACGTTAGCGTGACGTCCTTCCCTGCAGCTGACGGACAAACTGAAGAAGAAGCAGGAGAGGTGAGACGGGTCCACCCAGATGTACTCTCTCTCCGTCTGTCTCTGTCTCTCTCTCACTGTCTGTCTCTCTGTGTCTCTCTCCAGTTTTCAGCGTCTCCAGGCAGAGAAGGAAACCCTCTATAACGACAGCAGGTTCGACTCCAAGGACGAGAAAACTGAAATCCATTTAGAAGGATCTTCATCCTCATCTTCTTCATCTTCATCTTCATCTTCTTCTTCTCCTTCATCATCCTCCTCTTCCTCTTCCTCTTCCTCTTCTTAGGACCAAGATTGATGAGATCAACCAGAAGAAGGAGGAAGAACTGAAATCCATGAACCTTCGTATCCAGAAGCTGCAGACCGACCTGACGACGGCCAATCAGGTGAGAGCTTCCATCTCAGGTGGTGACAGTGAATCAGATCCAATGAGATGTTTACAAGAGTAATAGTTTTTTTTTTTTTAAGTGATATTTACGTTATGAATTACTAGAAAGTATTTTATAAGTAACATCTGTTTTTTATTTTATCAGACGGCTGCAGAGCTGAGAGAACAGGTACACACGTACACACACACACACGTACACACACACACACACACACACACACACACACACACACACGTACACACTCACACGTACACACACACACACACACACACACACGTACACACACACACACACGTACACACACACACACACACACACACACACACACACGTACACACACACACACACGTACACAAACATGTAGACACACACACTCACGTACACACACAGACAGACGTACACATACACACACATTCACGTACACACACACACGTACGCACAGGCGTTCACACACACACACGTACACACTCGTACCCACACACACGTACACGCACGTTAATACACACAGTCTGTCCTGCTGCTGTACTGATCTTTCCTCCCTTGCTTCCTGTGTGTGCTGCCCCCTGGCCGCACTGTGCTGGTACTGCAGGTTGCCAGTCAGAATGCAGTCAGTCAGGAGCAGGTGGACAACATCCTGCAGGAGAACGATGCTCTGAGGACTAACCTCGCAGCGTTAGAACAGGTAACATGCTCCCCCGTGACGCCCCAATCCCCGATGATGTCACACATTTCAAACTCCTCCCCTTTTCCATATTTGATATACATTATATAGATTGATGGGGCCGAGTCTACTCATTTTTCATTAAAATGCTGTCGTTTGTTTACTTTAAGATAAAGAATTGTCTCGTTGGAGAAACATAAAACAACGCTTTCCTTATTTTATAGATACAGTGGTACTTTGACTTACGAGTTTAATTCGTTCCGTGACAGAGCTCGTCATTCAATCTGCTCGTATCGCAAATCGATTTTCCCAATTGAAATTAATTGAAATGCCATTAATCCGTTCCAGCCCCCCAAAAACACCCTAATTGTTTTTGTTCCGTGTTTTTAAATAAGAAAAATGTATTTATAAATGACAAATATTGTATAAAAACATCATGAAACACAATAAAAGAGAATGTGTAGTTCATCTTTGCCTTCTCGCAGATGATACCCTCCGTCACGCTGTCTCCTGCGGGCTGCTTCTCCGTCAACCACACCAACAGCAGATTCTCCATCTTTTCATGGACAGCAGTCCGCAGCTTAGACATTATTTCAACGCCCTTGGCTGGCGTAGTACCCTTCATCGTCTCCTTCTGCTCCAGTATGGTACATATGGTAGAAGTACTACGCTGGTACTGCCTCGCCAATTCCATCACAGCACACCTCGCTCATGTTTTTCTATTATTTTGCGCTTTAAGTCAATGACATCATCCGCTTCTTCTTCTCAGCACTTACTTTTTTCGGACCCTTGGTTCGGGAAAAAAAAAAGTTGGCTAAATAACTGCACAAAAAACACAAAAGCGATGTTTCCACACTCAGGTCACCACGTGAAGTGAAGGAGTGAGACGCGCGATGTCGACGCGTTCGCTGGCCACGCCCACCAGCGGCGGCACCTGAAGCTCGCTCCTCGTAACTCAAATTTTTGCCCGCAAATCAATACAAAAAATCGCCGGAACGACGGCTCGTAACTCGGAAAACTCGTACGTTAGTGCGCTCGTACATCAAAGTACCACTGTGGTTTAAGTGAAGCTTTATTTCAATATAATCGGAAAAACGCGGTGTTCCGAGCGTCCTTTTTCCAAGCACCAGCGCCGTTGAGAGCGTGCCTCCCTCCTATTGGCTGCCGCCCGGCGCCGCTCCTCGCCGGCGGTGTGACCGTACCATTACCCAGAATCCTCTGCTGTAGTCTACTTGGGGTGGCGCAACCACCAGCTCGGCTCGACTTGATGGCCGTCGACGCTGTAGACGTAGAACCTGAAAGCAGGAGGCGACGCCCCCTTCTGGTCTCCAAAAGAAAATCGTCTGTAATATAAACACGTTTTTATTTGTTTTGTTTGGACACGCTGGGACGCGCACATCACTTCAGAAATTGTTTTATTTTTTCTTGACCTTTGATTGGTCGGGTTTCTGGGGGAGGCTGAGCCGTCCCGCGCCCATGGCCACCACCAGCCGTGGGTGGGGCCAACACTCAGGGCCCGGGTGTTCCACAGAGCAGCAGAGTTCTGTCGTATTATTATTTACGTAACTGTAGAATATGAAAGCAGCCGCTGTCAGACTGAAATATATGAACAGACCAAACAAATATGGAGACGCATTTGCAGCTTCCTGAGAATCAGCAGGAAAAGTTAGAACACCGTTTTTTATTTATTAAAACTGTATAAGGAAGGAAAAACATATCGATAAACGTATAAGAACTTGTTACAATTGAATTTATTGTTTTTGCCTATTTAAAACTGACTTATAATGTTCCTTTTCAACAAGTTAAACAGGTCACTGAGCTCCCAAGCAGCGTTAAACAGGGTGGGGCGGGGCTCTTAGCTCCGATGCAGTGGCACTCCAGCCGTGGGCGGAGTAAAGGTGGAGGTACGCTGAAAAAGAAGTAGACGTTTTGGACCAAAAAGACGTGTTCAGAACAAGACCAGAACAACGTGACGCGGTGATCCGGGTTCTTGCCGTGTTCTCTGTACAAGCCCCAGAGCAGAACTTTGCCTTTGGTCTTTCGCTCGCTCTGAGAGCTCCTCCCCTTGTCGTGATTGGTCCAAATGCTGTTGCATCACGTCAGGGGACGGACTTCCACCTCCCTTTCCGGGTCATTCAACCTCCTCCTTTTCCCGGGTCAACAGCCTTGAATCCTGTTTTACAGAAACCGTATCTCCTCAAATATAAAGCGGTAAACAAGGCAGGATCTGATCAGCGTGTGTTCTATCCCCTGCACTTCCTGTTCCGGTTCTACTGTGTTTTTATTTTACATCTATTGTTCCATCCCCTGCGCTTCCTGTTCTACTGTGTTTTTATTTTATGTCTATTGTTCCATCGCCTGCACTTCCTGTTCCAGTTCTACTGTGTTTTTATTTTACATCTATTGTTCCGTCCCCTGCACTTCCTGTTCCAGTTCTACTGTGTTTTTTATTTTACATCTATTGTTCCATCTATTGAACAGGACTTTTTTTTAAAAATATAAAACAAAACCATTCCCACTTCCTCTCGCTGTCAAATTCTTATTGAGTTCTTATTGAGTGGCTACGGAATTCTTACTGAGTTATATACTGGGTTCTTATTGAGTTCTTATGAAGTTATTATTGAGTTCTTACAGAGTTTTTATTGTGTTCGTATGTAGTTCTTATTGAGTTCTTAGCGAGTTCTTATTGGATTCTTATTTGGTTCTCATTTGGTTCTTATTGTGTTCTTACTGTGTTCTTATTGAGTTCCTGTTTAGTTCTTACCGAGCTTTCATTGAGTATCCTGCTGACGGTGTTCTGGGACATATTCTCTGGTGGTTCTAATGTCTTATGTCCTTGCGTCCTATTAAGTGTACCTTTTCTCAGATGGAGGCGGTTCTAATTCTACTGTCTTTGTGTTTCAAAGCTACGTGGTGCTGAGACACAAATTTGAAGGGCTGGTTTCAGGACATGTGTGGTGACTTTTTCATAATAGTTCCTTTCAACGGGGGAAAGATGATGAAATCTCCTACGAACATTAAAAAAAAAGTTGTTGAAAGTATGGTAAATCGTAGCGAACCGTGCGCTGAGTGCGTCGTCATACCCCTGTATTATACTGCCCCCTGCTGGCGTCTGCTGTGATCTACTGACATCAAGTTCAAGTATGAGAGGTTTTTTAGACACATACATATAGATAGGGTCATACATATATACAGTGAAATGTCACGACACCCGGTGGTTACACACAATAACCTCTAAAAATACAAAAAATACTAAAATATGCGTAATCACTGTTAAAAAGTATCACGTTCTGTCCTCTACATGTGTCTGTCTGTCTGTGTGTCTCTCTGTCTGTCTGTATGTGTGCGCGCGCGCGTGTGTAGATTCAGACAGTGAAGACACAGGAGTTCAGTTTGTTCCGTGAGCAGCAGGTGGCGCTGTCTGCCGAACTGCAACACACACGCAGTGAACAGGAGAGTCTGCTGGCACAGAGAGACGACCTGGACTCCCAGCTGCAGGTACACACAGTACACACACTGTACTAAACACTGTACACACACACTGTGTGTACAGTGTACACACATACTGTACTGTACATACACACTGTACACACACTGTACTACACATTGTACACACACTGTACTACACACACTGTACTACACACTGTTCACACACTATACTACACACTGTACTACACACTACACACACTGTGCACATACACTGTACACACTGCACTATACACTGTACTGCACGTTGTACTACACACTGTACACACAGTACACACTGTACTGCACACTGTACTACACACTGTAGTTGTACACACACACATTGAGAACTACTGGTGTACACAAACAATTGAGACCCCATGTTGACTCACATTTAAACTTCCTGGTCTCTCTCTACCTCTCTCTTTACATGTCTCTCTCTCTACATGTCTCTCTCTCTACATGTCTCTCTCTCTACCTGTCTCTCTCTGAAGGAGTCCAGCTTCGCTAACAGGAAGTTGTTGGAGCAGCTTTCAGAGGAAGGTCGGGAGAGAGAGACAATCCTGAAAGAGCTGGAGGAGAGCAAGAAGGTACACACACACACACACACACACACACACACACACACACACACACACACACACTAATACATTTAGGACAATTTAACTGTGTGTGTGTGTGGTGTGTGTGTGTGTGTGTGTGTGTGTGTGTGTGCGCGTGTGCGTGTGCGTGTGCGTGTGTGTGTGTGTGTGTGTGTGTGTGTGTGTAGACGGCTGAGAAGCGTAAAGCCATGCTGGATGAAATGGCCACGCAGCTGAACCAGGAAAAGTCTGAACACAAGGAGGCGCTGTCCGACCTCAAACTGCAGCACGAGAAGGAGGTAACCAGGAAGTCGAACTAGGAAGTAGATTGTAGAACAAGGAAGTACACTTCAGATCCATGAAGTACACTTCAGATCCAGGAAGTAGATTGTAGAACCAGGAAGTAGACTACAGATCCACAACATAGACTGCAGATCCAGGAAGTAGACTACAGATCCAGGAAGTAGACTACAGATCCAGGAAGTATACTTCAGATCTAGGAAGTAGACTACAGATCCACAAAGTAAACTACAAATCCAGGAAGTAGACTACAGATCCAGGAAGTTGCCTACCGAACCTGGAAATAGACTTCTGAACCAGCACGTAGATTGTAGAACCAGGATGTAGACTACAGATCCAGGAAGTAGGCTACAGAACCAGGAAGTAGAATACAGATCCAGGAAGTAGGCCCTTTCTCAATCTGCGTTCTTGTGTACTTCTGAAACGTCATCAGTCGCAGCCCAAGTACTGTTCCAATTCAAAGTCCGCATCAAGCCAAGTCCAGTCCAAATGCCCGGGTGTGGACTTGCTCCGCTCATTTTATGGAGGATGCATCGGTGGTGACTTGTGTGGACTTGGGACAGCCAAGTATCCCACAATGCATTTTGGAGAATGACCGTCCTGCGTCCTCCTGTCCTCCCGGGAGTCTGTACTCCCGAGTCTGAACTACCAAGTCTGAACTACCAAGTCCGCAAGTCCGGACTTTGCGTACTTGGTATTGAGAAACGGCCGTAGATTGTAGAACGTGGAAGTAGACTACAGATCCAGGAAGTAGATTGCAGAACCAAGAAGTCAGGAAGTATATTGTATAACCAGGAAGTACACTACAGATCCTGGAAGTAGACTACAGATCCAGGAGGTAGACTATAGAAGCTGGAAGTAGACTACAGATCCAGGAGGTAGACTATAGAAGCTGGAAGTAGACTACAGATCCAGGAAGTAGATTGCAGAACCAAGAAGTCAGGAAGTATATTGTATAACCAGGAAGTACACTGGAAGTAGACTACAGATCCAGGAGGTAGACTGTAGAAGCTGGAAATAGACTACAGATCCAGGAAGTAGACTATAGAAGCTGGAAGTAGACTACAGAAGGAAGGAAGTAGATTACGGATCCAGGAGGTAGATTGTAGAACCAAGCCTTAGACTGCGCTGCAGCCTGTAGAACCACACAATACACCATGTTGTAGAACTGCGAAGTAGAACCAGGAAGTAGTCTTCCCCTGGATGTAGTCTGACCCAGGAAGTAGTCTGACTCAGAACGTCTCCTCAGGTTCTGGGTGTCAGGGCTCGCTATGAGAAGGAGCTGCGTGGCCTCCACGAGGAGAAGAACCGATCTGAGGAAGAGCTGAGGCAGCAGCTCAGAGAGGAGAAGGTAACAACACAACAACATGAAACAGCAAGAAAGCAACACACAACAACGTGAAACAACAAGAAAACACAGCAACATGAAACAACAAGAAAGCAACACAAAACAACATGAAACAACAAGAAAACAACATGAAACAACAAGAAAACAACATGAAACAACATGAAACAACAAGAAAGCAACACACAACAACATGAAACAACAAGAAAACACAGCAACATGAAACAACAAGAAAGCAACACAAAACAACATGAAACAACAAGAAAACAACATGAAACAACAAGAAAACAACATGAAACAACATGAAACAACAAGAAAGCAACATGAAACAACAAGAAAACAACATGAAACAACAAGAAAACAACACAACAACTACACTACAAGAAAACAACTCAACAAAAGCGTGAAGCAAGAAAGAACACAACAACATGAAACAACAAGAAAACAACTCAACAAAAGCGTGAAGCAAGAAAGAACACAACAACATGAAACAACAAGAAAACACAGCAACATGAAACAACAAGAAAGCAACACAAAACAACATGAAACAACAAGAAAACAACACAACAACTACACTACAAGAAAACAGCGTGAAACAAGAAAGAACACAACAGCAACATGAAACAACAAGAAAACACAGCAACAAGAAACAACAAGAAAGCAACACAAAACAACATGAAACAACAAGAAAACAACATGAAACAACAAGAAAACAACATGAAACAACAAGAAAACAACATGAAACAACAAGAAACACAACATGAAACAACAAGAAAGCAACATGAAACAACAAGAAAACAACACAACAACTACACTACAAGAAAACAGCGTGAAACAAGAAAGAACACAACAGCAACATGAAACAAGAAAACACAGCAACATGAAACAACAAGAAAGCAACACAAAACAACATGAAACAACAAGAAAACAACATGAAACAACAAGAAAACAACATGAAACAACAAGAAACACAACATGAAACAACAAGAAAGCAACATGAAACAACAAGAAAACAACACAACAACTACACTACAAGAAAACAGCGTGAAACAAGAACACAACAACAACATGAAACAACAACCAAACAGCAACATAATAACAATAACATGAAGCGACAACAATAACATGAAACAACAAAAATAACACAATATGAAATGAGAAAACATGACAACATGAAACAACAAGAACACAATGACAACAACAACATGAAACAACACCACAACAACATGAAACAACCAGAAAACAACAAAAACAACACAAAACAAAAAGAAAACAAAACAATTACACAACAAGACAAAACAACAACATGAAACAACAACCAAACAGCAACATGATAACTTTAACATGAAACGACAACAACACAACAATAACATGAAACAACAACAAAAACAACACAAAACAAGAAAACAACACAACTACACAACAGGAAAACAACACAACAACATAAAACAAACCAACAACCAAACAGCGACATGATAACATTAACATGAAACGACAACAATAACATGAAACAACAAGAAAACAACAACAAGAAACTACATGAAACAACAACAAAACAACAAAATCCTCCAAACCTCATTAGATGAAATACTTTTTCAACCAACATGCTGATGAGGCCACCTGGTCTGTCTAGAGTGTACTGCAGTAGTACTACAGCAGTGTGTGTGTACTACAGTAGTACTACAGCAGTGTGTGTGTACTGTGTGTAGGTGCGCAGCCAGCAGGTGGACAGCTTCCAGCAGAACGTTCTGGATCTTCAGGCTCAGGTTCAGGCGATGGAGGGAACGAAGGGATGGTACGAGAGACGACTGAAGGAGACGGAGGTGAGAGGGAGAGGACTCTACTAATATTAATTACTACAATATTCATTGATGTTTTTTAATGAAGCTGGATCTGTAAACTCTCACACATGAATATATGAACTTCTGTTTAATAATGAAGATAATTAGGGATCCAGCCCCTAACCCCAACTTTATTGATATTGTTCGGGAAAACATTCGGAGTTTTATCCAAATGGATCCACGTACGGAGCAGAAATGAGTGAAAAACCAAACAACTTTGACCCCAAATATTCAGCTGGTCCTGCTTGACTGACACTTAACTATTCACAAACAAAATGAAGGAGATGATATTCACAGCAAGACGCTTTATGATATCATCATTTTATTTACTATTAATGATATTTACAGTAAGACGCTCTATGACGTCATCATATCATTTACTATAAATGTTATTTACAGTAAGACGCTTGATGACATCATTATTTACTATAAATGATATTTAGAGTAAGACGCTTGTCATCATATTATTTAATATAAATGATATTTACAGTTAGACGCTTTATGATGTCATCATATTATTTAATAGAAATGATATTTACAGTAAGATGCTTTATGATGTCATCATATTATTTACTATAAATGTACAGGTTCTGGTTCAGAATGTCCATTGGACTATGTCCAGTGTACGGTGTAGACTCGTCACTCTGTAGTGGTTAGAGATCACAAACTATACGTTTACGTGTATATTTATGTACTTTATTACCTGGTAGATGTCTGTGGATCTGTTCCATTTATTTGATCTCTTTGGTTCCATTACTTTGGTGGATTCATGAAATATAAGTTAAACATCAACCTACAAAAACTCGTTACCACGTCAAGTCGAATCCACTCAAATGTACCACTGAGTGATGTGTTCAAGATCCAGCGAGGTGTTGGAAATATAGAAGCGTATTTCATGGAAACGTAACTTATTTAAAATGTAATTCAGGTAAAAAAAGTCAACAATTGAATGTTATGTTAATAATACTATCATAAATCCACGTAAATAAGTAAACCTACGTAGATACGTCCTCATAGAGGCACCCCAGACCCAACGTCACCTCCCGTCACTGAGGCTGTACATGTACTTACACACAAGGTAAGTTATAACAATGACAAGGTTTGCTTTAAAGTAACAAATAAACGGTTGTTTGAAAGAAACATCATGAATAAACAGTTTCCTACAGATAAATGTAGCAGATTTTAATGGAAAGACACAATTTTAAGTATTGACAAGTTTTTCCATCATAATTATAATAAATGTTAAATGTTAAGGTTAAAAATATAGACAAGTCATCTATTCAACTGGATTTTACAATTCACAGAAATAATACAATGAAGTACTAATTAAAATGAACATGTATTTATTTCTCAAATATAATGTATTTATTATTATTGTTCTGTTAAGTAATTCCAAAGTTTGTTTTTGTTATTGTTCCTTCGCTGAGAAATAGCCGAAAGTGGGCGTGGCGCATTTGAGAATCCATAACAAGTGTTATAAGGACGTAGAATTAAACAGTGACCAGAATAATCCTCTTTCCAAAAACCACAAACAACAGTGATGAATGGATGTGCACTGATCATGTTTAAAATGCAGATTTAAGTTGAGAAGATGAAGATGTTGATGAAACATGAAGTGATCAACAACAAGATGGAATGTTTATCAACGTGTTTCCATCAGTTGATATCGTACAGGAAGTGTTAGCGCAGCACTTTGATGACATCACCAGCAGAAGGACCAACCCTGCAGTGTTACTGCAGATGAAACCAATGAAGCTGAATGTTTCCACCTTCTTTTCCCAAACAGCAACAGGAACGTTTCATACGCGTTGTCGCCCAAACTTTACAAACTCACAGAAAACTGAATAACACTGAATAACACGTTGAGGACAGTCACTTTGTGACATCATGAAGCAACGCTTTATCAATCCACGGCTCATCCCTGAGTGCTCTTAAAAATCATTATTGATAGTATTATTTGGGCCCATGTCATGTTGTTATTTAACGAGTTTTAATATAAAATAAATCATATCTACAGTATATTTTATATATATTTTATAATTGTTTATTTGAGCAAGTTAAGTCTCATGAACACCAGAGGGCACTGCTGCCATTGATGTGTGTGTGTGTGTGTGTGTGTGTGTGTGTGTGTGTGTGTGTGTGTGTGTGTGTGTGTGTGTGTGTGTGTGTGTGTGTGTGTGTGTGTGTGTGTGTGTGTGTGTGTGTGTGTGTGTGTGTGTGTGTGTGTGTGCGTGCGTGCGTGCGTCTGTGCGTGTAGGAGAACATTGAGAGGAACGTTCTGGAACATCAGGAAGAAATGAAGAAACTCGGCAAGGAACACACACTGCACTTGGAGGTACACACACACACACACACACACACACACGCACATTCTTTTTTTTAACTGTTACCGTCTGTGTGTGCAAGTTAAACTAATTTAATGAAGTTAATTAAAGTGTCACATTGGGCAGCAGGTCGACTGTTCCCTGTCTGCCTGTCTGCCTGTCTGCCTGTCTGTTTGGAGTGATGCAGGATGTTCTAATGCAGAGAGACAGTTGCTGCTGATCTGATGAATCAATGGAATGAGAGGACACAAGGTCAAAGCACGACCCTCAAACAACTTCATACCAAGTGGATGACTCTCTCTCTCCGTCCCTCCCCCTGTCTCTCTCACCCCCCCTCTCCCTCTCCCCTCTCCCTCCCTCTATCTCTCTCCTCCCTGCCCCCCCCCTCTCTCCCTCCCTCCCCCCCTCCCTCTCCAGGTGAAGGAGTCAGAGATGGAGGGAGTGAGGAAGCAGCTGATGGAGGTAGAGAAACAGAGAGATGTAAACAGCGACACCATCGAGAAACTCAAACAGGTGACTGTCTGTAGCTCCTTCTGTAATTCTGTCTGTCTGTCTATGGCTCTATGTGTCTATCTCTGTCTGTAGCTCTGTCTGTATCTGTGTCTGTTGCTCTGTCTGCAGCTTCATCTGTCTGTAGCTCTGCCTGTCCCTCTGTCTGTAGCTCTATCTGTAGTTCTGTTTGTCTAGCTCTGTCTGTAGATCTATCTGGCTGCAGCTCTGTCTGTATCTCTGTTTGTAGCTCTATCTGTCGTTCTGTCTGTAACTCTATCTGCAGCTCTGTCTGTAGCTCTGTCTGTAGCCCTATCTGTCTGTATCTCTGTCTGTAGCTCTGTCTGTTGTTCTGTCTGTAGCTCTTTCTGTAGTTCTGTCTGTCTAGCTCTGTCTGTAGCTCTATCTGGCTGCAGCTCTGTCTCTAGCTCTGTCTGTCTGTATCTGTGTCTGTTGCTCCGTCTGTAGCTCTATCTATAGCTCTGTCTGTCTAGCTCTGTCGCTCTATCTGGCTGCAGCTCTGTCTGTAGCTCTGTCTGTCTGTAGCTGTGTCTGTCACTCTGTCTGTAGCTCTATCTGTCTGTTGCTCTGTCGGTAGTTCAGTCTGTCTAGCTCTGTCTGTAGCTCTATCTGTGTATCTCTGTCTGTATCTCTGTCAGTAGCTCTATCTGTAGCTCTGTCTGTCTAGCTCTATCTGTAGCTCTGTCTGTCTGTAGCTATATGAAAGGTTATATTGTTTTGACAACAAAACTTTCCTGCCTGTCTGTCTGTCTCCCTGTCTCCCTGCCTGCCTGCCTGTCTGTCTGTCTGTCTGTAGGAGATAAAGGACACAGTTGACGGTCAGAGGATCCTGGAGAAGAAAGGCAGTGCAGCGGTGAGTCTGCCTGTTACCGCGGTAACTCCACGTCACTTCCTCCACGCACACAGGGGCGAACTCCCAAAGGACGGATTGCGGTCGCTCATGGCAACATGAATTGCTCGTCGGTTGTGTCCCCAATCTGCACCGTCTCGGCGTCTCGTCCACTAATGACATGACGGAGCAAACACGGTCATAAGGTTTTGCGTCTGAGTGCAATCTGCTCCTGTTTTGCGTCTGATCTCAATGATCCCTGTGGAGAAGGCAATAATCCACCACCAGTGGGGGGAGGAGGGGGGGGCACACACACACAGACACACACTCTTTTTCAAATAAGTACGGTGGTACTTTGACTTACGAGTTGAGTTGACTCCGTGACAGAGCTCGTAATTCAATCTGCTCATAAAGCAAATCAATTTTCCCCATTGAAATTAATTGAAATGCATGAATCCCTTCAAACCTCCTAAAAAACGCCCCAGTTTTTTTTTGTTACGTGTTTTTAAATGAGAAAAATGTATTTATGAATAACAAATTAGTATAAAAACATAATTAAAGAGAATGTAAAGATTTTTTTTTTCTATGATTTCATGCTTTAATTCAGTCGACATCATGCGCTTCTTCTTCTCAGCACTTACTTTCTTAGGACCCACGGTTAGAATTTTTTTTTGGGGCAAAATAACTGCACAAAAAGCACTAAACACAAAAGCGATGTTTCCACGCTCAGCTCACCACGTGAAGCGGAGGAGTGAGACGCGGGATTTGGCCGCATTCGCTGGCCACGCCCACCAGCGGCGGCACCTGAAGCGCGCTCCTCCCGACTCACATTTTTGCTCGCAAATCAATACAAAAAAATCAACGGAACGACGGCTCGTAACTCGGAAAACTCTTACGTTGGTGCGCTCGTACATCAAGGTACCACTGTACGTCTGAAATAATGAAAACACTGTTTTTACGTGTTTCATTTGGAGGGACGGGCACGCTCCATGAAGCACTTACTACACCACCGCTCTACACCTGTTTCACAAATGATCCGTCTTAAGAGTCAGACAGTAGTTATTTTGATGTTATGTGTTTACTGAAAAAATAAAGTTGTCACACTTTTTAAAGCCTTGGAGGGGCTGCACCGCTGCTGTGCACAATGCAAGCACTACAGCACCACCGAGCCCCCCCGGAGCGCCCATTTGGGATTTGATAATTATGGAAACTGTCCAACGTGCTGCACAGTGTTGAACTGGAAGGAGAGTTTTAGTGCACATTTTAGTATTTTACCACAGTCCTCACAATTAGTGTGTGTGTGTGTGTGTATGTGTGTGTGTGCGTGCAGCTGAAGGACCTGAAGCGTCAGCTCCAGTTGGAAAGGAAACGAGCAGATAAACTGCAAGAACGACTGCAGGAGATCCTGACCAACAGCAAGACCAGGACCGGTAAGAGGCCCTCCCTGCGTCCTTACGCGGACCAACCGAGCTCTTAAGAGGCCCTCCCTGCGTCCTGACGGGGACCGAGCTCTTAAGAGGACCTCCCTGGGTCCTGTAGTTGCAGCAGAGCATTTCGTAGCTCTGGTCTCGCTCATTGTTTCTAAATGTACAATTTATTTTATAAGATTATTTATTTTACTGTTGTTATTGATTTATGCTTGTGTTGGTATATTCATAGGTTAGTTTAGTCATTTTCTCTGCTATTTTCCACACGTGTGTGTGTGTGTGTGTGTGTGTGTGTGTGTGTGTGTGTGTGTGTGTGTGTGTGTGTGTGTGTGTGTGTGTGTGTGTGTGTGTGTGTGTGTGTGTGTGTGTGTGTGTGTGTGTGTGCAGGTCTGGAGGAGCTGGTCCTCTCAGAGATCAGCAGTCCCAGTCGTTTCCAGCAGAGCGGAGATTCCTCCTCCGTGTCCTCGTTCTCCTTCCGGGACACGGTGAAGGACACGCCCCCGCCCAAGGACTCCAGGGTGCGTTTGTTTTACTGTTGAGGCTGGAGACAACGGGGGGAGTACACGGTCAATCGCTCACTTTGCCGATTAATCGTGATTGATCAGGGTTTTTTTAGGGCTGAGGCTTGTGATCATAGATATTTTAAATAAAATCAGTAAACGACTAAACCACCAAACTAATGTAGAATCATCACCAAGGAAGTACATTTAAAATCAAACAGTCAAGGGTTTCCACGGGGCCCCAATAAGTCTAAAATCCCGTGATCACAATTTAAGGTCTCAAAATGTCTTAAAGTGTTTTAAATACAATTCTGACAGATCTTAAAAATCCATTGTGTTATGAAATTCAGGGATGCATTGGCTTTTTTCACGTTGGTTTTTTGTGAATCGTCCGACTCCGAAGAGTTATTTTTATCCGAGAGAGCTGGACTCCTGGTACTAGGTTAGAAAACATGGCCACGGCTCTCCAGCGGGAAGGGCTCCCAAACAGGAAGTGATGCTGGGTTCACGGGAACTCAGAAAACTGTTAATAGTGGCAGTTCCCCCCCGGTGGGGCTACCACCACAACTGTATGTCAGACCTGTGGGACTCTGATTTTCCTTCACATCCTTTGTGCCGCCAGTAAAGAGGGGAATAGATCTTAAATTGCATTCATAATAGTCTTAATTATTGGATGGTCATATTACTACTTGTTACTACTTCTTCTGCTATTTTTAAAAGACAATAACTGAAAGCTCAGACGAGTGTGTGTTCATGACGGCTTCACGTTGTTATGTGTTGTGTGTTTCTCCTCTTAATAATGAACTCAGTTTGGTTATTTAGTGTATGTACAGTATATATGTGTATAAATATATTTAAATGTACTATTATATGTATTTATTATAATGTAAAGTATGAACTACAGTTTCTACAATGAGCTCAGATCTCCGAGAGGTATGACATCAGAGGCCATCTGATACACAATGACTGAGAATTACTGCCCAGTCCTCCCTCCCGCCCTCTCTCGCCCTCCCCCTTCTCCCTCACCCCCCCTCCCCCCTCTCAGTATGGGGTTGTGACCTCTCGGGGGAGTTGGGCTCTAGTCCTCGACAGCGTTTACCACTTTAAAATTCTGATACGCGGACGGCAGGCAGGACTCCAAAACCTTCTTATAACCCCTCGCTCGCTCGCTCTCTCTTTCTCTCTCTCTCTCTCGCTCTCTCCCTCGCTCTCTCTCCCAATTCTATTTAATTCAGTTCACAGGGGCTTTATTGGCATGGGGAACAGGCGTTTACATGTCATAGCAAGTGTGGAATGAAACTAAAAACAAGAAAATACAAATAAATGCACATACACCCTCTCTCACCCCCTCTCTGTGCAATGCATGCTGGGAGTTAGAGCGAGGTCTCTCGGACCTTCCTGTGCCCCGTACCCTGTCTAACTAGTTTAATTAATGGAAGGCGTGTGGTGGAGCATGGGGCCCCCTGTGGAGCGGGTTTGAAGGACTACATTTTCACACTGAAGGAATGCGTCTCTGTCAGGGTTGGAGCATTGCCGTGTCAGCATAAATAAGATAAGCACGACATCCAGGAAGTACAGGGGCCGCGCCCCTAACGCGCGCTTACGGGCGGAGGAAACCTCCCACACACGACTGGAGGGGAGGCTCTGCAGTAACCCGCAAGGTGGAAGGTCCAGGTCTCTTAAGAAGTCAAATTAAACCACCTCAACAAGGTGCCGAGTGGTGTTCAAAAGCCTGAACCTGGATTTCTAACGGTGCGTTCATCCAGAGACGGCACCTCCAGCCTCCTTTCAGACTCATGACCAACCAGAATTAGAGTTTTCTACAACGATCTGAAATGTGTCTCCTGTCTGGTTAGAAATAACCCTCTGTTTTTAAAAATAGTCTTTCTATTGTAGTGTGTCCCTCAAAATAAACACTGTGTGTGTGTGTGTGTGTGTGTGTGTGTGTGTGTGTGTGTGTGTGTGTGTGTGTGTGTGTGTGTGTGTGTTGTGTCCTCCAGTCCAGCGGGGGGAGCCCTCAGTCCCAGCGTCCTGCTGAGCTGTCGGATGACGAGGTGGGCGAGCTGTTCCAGAGGCTGGCGGTCGTGCAGCAGGAGAAGTGGATGCTGGAGGAGAAGGTGAGCTCCTCAGCTCCCTCAAGGTCCTTCCAGGTCACTCCATGTCCCTCAAGGTCCTTCCAGGTCCTTTAGGGTCCTTCCAGGTCCCTCCATGTCCCACCGTATCGTCATGGACAGTACAAAACAACGTATCGTATTGTCCACGATAATACGGTGATGTCATTGTAATACGGTGATGTCATGGCCATGTTCCTGTTGTGATGATGTCATGACAAAGCTGTCAAAATGCTTTGACTGAGGCGTCGTCATGGTAACACTAGGTGTGTCCTCAGGTGAAACACCTGGAGGTGAGCTGCTCCTCCATGGCTGAAGACATCTGCAGGAAGAGTTCCATCATAGAGACCTACGTGATGGACAGCAGGATAGGTACACACTCTACTACACACTGTACTCACTGTACTACACACTGCACTACACACTGTACTACACACTGTACTACACACTGTACTACACACTGTACTATGCACTGTACAGCATACTGTAAACACTGTACTACACAGTGTAACCACTGTACTACACACTGCACATTGTACTATAGACTGTACTACACACTGTTCTACACACTACTACACACTGTACTACACACTGTACCCACTGTACTACTCACTGTACTACACTGCACTACACACTGTACTACACACTGTACTACACACTTTTCAAAACACTACTACACAATGTACTCCATACGGTAAACACTGTACCACACAGTGTAACCACTGTACTACACACTGCACATTGTACTATAGACCGTTCTACACACTTTACTATGTACTGTACTACACACTGTACACACACTGAACTACACGCTACTATGCATTGTACTACACCCTGTACACACGCTGTACTACACACTGTACACACACTGTACTACACACTGAACTAAACACTGTACTATGCACTGTACTATGCACTGTACTACACACTGTACTATGCACTGTACTATGCAATGTACACACTATACTACACACTCTACTACACACTGTTCACACTATAATCCAAACTGTACTACACCCTCTACTACACACTCTACACACTGTACACACCCTACTACACACTATACACTGTTCAAGTTTTAATATTCAGAATTGGGTGGGGGTGATGCGTCATTGTCATGTTCCTTGCACTGTCAGATCTACATCTGTTTGTGTGTTTTATGAACCGTTCTCACTGATCGGGCTCCCATCAATCTCCACCTTTAAACGCTGGTGTAGAAAGTCTTCATCTCCACCTGGTTTGGAATGTCTCCAACCTCCACCTCCACCTGGTGTAGAATGTTTCCAACTTCCATCCAAACCTGGTATAGAACGTCTCCAACCTCCATCTCCACCTGCTGTAGAAAGCTGCACATGGCCTTAAGCTGATTGAATGGGTCAAACAATCTCTCCTCTGATTGGTGGACTGGTAATCATGGAGCTTCTGATTGGCTGAGTGTGCAACAGCTGCAGCTTGTGTGATTTCACCAGGAAGTAAACGACAGAACAAACCCAAAAACCATGACATCACAACCTCAAGAGACCAAAATACTCTCTCTCTCCCTCTCCATCCCTATCCCTCTCTCTCCCTCTCCCTCTCCCTCTCCATCCCTATCCCTCTCTCTCCCTCTCCCTCTCCCTCTCCATCCCTATCCCTCTCTCTCTCTCTCTCTCTCTCCCTCTCCCTCCCTCTCTCTCCCTCTCATTCTCTCTCTCTCTCTCCCTCTCTCTCTCTCCCTCTCCCTCTCTCTCTCTCTCTCTCTCTCTCCCTCTCCCTCCCTCTCTCTCATTCTCTCTCATTCTCTCTCTCTCTCCCTCTCTCTCATTCTCTTTCTCTCCCTCTCTCTCATTCTCTATCTCCCTCTCTCTCCCTCTCTTTCATTCTCTCTCTCTCTCCCTCTCTCTCCATCCCTCTCTCTCTCTCTCTCTCCATCCCTCTCTCTCTCCCTCTCCCTCTCCCTCTCCATCCCTCTCTCTCTCTCTCTCCCTCTCCCTCTCCCTCTCCATCCCTCTCTCTCTCTCTCTCTCTCTCCCTCTCTCTCTCTCCCTCTCCCTCTCCCTCTCCCTCTCCCTCTCTCTCTCTCCCTCTCCCTCTCCCTCTCTCTCTCCCTCTCTCCCTCTCTCTCATTCTCTCTCTCTCTCCCTCTCTCTCATTCTCTCGCTCTCCCTCTCTCTTTATTATTTTTACAACCACCTCCATCTCAAATATTCCCTCTGCTATATTTAGCTTCACTGTTTCTGCAGCACGGAGAGAAAGAGACTCCCCTCCACCCCTCTCCTCTCCTCTTCTCCGCTTTCCTTTCCTCTCCTCCACCCCTCTCCTCTCCTCCACCCCTCTCCTCTCCTCCACCCCTCTCCTCTCCTCCACCCCTCTCCTCTCTTGCCGTCTTAAATTTCATGTGTGACTGCTTTTACACACCCACAAACATACTGTCTCTCTCGCTCTCATTTTCCCTCCCTCTCTCTCCCCCTCTCTGTCAGATTGCATTGCAGTACCATTAACAGTGTGATAATGGTGAATCTAATGGGCAGTAAAACCCACTGCACCATCTGCCGTGTGTGTGTGTGTGTGTGTGTGTGTGTGTGTGTGTGTGTGTGTGTGTGTGTGTGTGTGTGTGTGTGTGTGTGTGTGTGTGTGTGTGTGTGTGTGTGTGTGTGTGTGTGAAGCTGCTCTGGTTCTAGGATCCAGTTTCTCCAGTTTAGGCTCCGCCCCTCCTCTTCATTTATTTAATCTAGAGAACCACCAAAAGTACAAATCTGAATGAATATATAATTATTATTTTTAGTGGTCACCACAGACATGATTGAGGTCTCATCGGAACCAGGAAATTTCAGACGTCTTGCCGTTCGAGTTTGATCAATATCGATGTACATTTGGAACAGGAATTTGTGAAAAACTGTTGCAATTTTACGTTGGCGCAACCTGATGAGTTTGAGGGGCGGGGAGCTTTGTGACATCATCATCATCATCATCCCCAGTTCTATAAGTCAAGCTTCGTCTCTCGGAACTCATCCCCCTCCGGCGACTTGCGCCCTGCGGACTGCAAAGCGATCGCAGACAACCCGCGCAGACAGACAGCTTGAGCCGGCGCTGCGTTCTAAGGAAACTGGGAAAACTGTAACTCGCGCTGCGTTTCACAAAACCATGAAAACTAAAAATGTTCAAAGGAGACGTTTTCACACCACAGGAAGTTCTAAGAACCTTTGGAGGAAGTGACCTTTTCTTTTGTGTCTGCACTGCATCATCCAGGAGCGATGGTAATTGGTAAAACACTGTTCTTCAGGGATATTTAAACTAACACATGGGGAACATTCAGTGACATAAGTGCAATACCATGTGCTTTACGGAACCTCGGAAAACTGTAATACATACCTAACAGGACTGAATGGACCATGTGTATTGCTGCCTGCAAATATATTTATTGTAATTCTCCTTGGCATTTTTCGGGTGTCTGGTACACGAGGTGTCTGGTACACGACCATCTCTGAACCCACGGACACGGTTGAGGTTTGTTAGAGCCTGGACGTCTCGGACATCTCATGGTTCAAGTTTGAACCATATCGATCTACATACCGTGGGGCGAGGGTGGCGCAGGAGGTAGAGCGGGTCGCCCAGTAATCAGAGGGTTCCTGGTTCGATCATCCGTTTCCCCTGGCGGCACGTCGAAGTGTCCTTGAGCAAGACACCGAACCCTAAAGTGCTCTCGATGAGCTGCTGTGCACCTCGCACGGCTGGCGCTGCCATCGACGTATGAATGTGTGTGTGAAAGGGTGAACGTGTGGCGTGTACTGCAAAGCTCCTTGAGTGGTCGCAAGACCGGAAAAGCGCTGTGTAAGATGCATTTACCATCTACCTTGGTTGGTTTGTGAAGCGGGGCGATTTGTGACGGCATGAACCGATGTTCTAGCGCTAAATTGTGCTGCGTTTCAGAGAACCCCGAAAATTGTAATACATACCTAACACAACTAAACTTGACCCTGTGTGTTATTACTATTATTATTTTTATTACGATTATTATCATTATTATTATTATTCTGTCACCATGCTCTCTGGTCGATCTTTTCATCATTTGGCATATTGATGGATGTTGATTTGAATAGCCAAAATCTAATTTTTTGGATTGGACCAATGTGTCTTGTGTCCACCGTCAGGCCAAAGCCCGACACTGACGTCCACCTCCAGATTTTCCGCCGTTTAGAGTTTTCTGGAAAAACAAACTTTCTTCTCCTCGGCAATTTGTCCAATTTCAACCCACCCAGCGGTGTTCGATTCCCTGGACTCGCTAAGAGCTCTGAAAGTTCTCACAATATGGCGGCCGCTGGTGCACACATTTTTGCGAAAACCGCCACATCAGTTTGGCCGGATGGGGGCGCTCCACTATAAAAGTTCTGAATATGGCGACCGCTTGGCCCCTAGATGGCAGACTTATACAACTTCCTGTGCAGGGTCAGCTGGACGCCTGTAAGTGATGTAATTATAGTGTTATTATGGAATATTAACCTTGCATATGATTAACAGACTATTTAATGTGTTGACGTGAAGCACCTCCTCTCCCTCAGATGTCTCGGCAGGTGGTCTGGGCGCTCATGGAGGCCTGGGTTCGGTTCTCAGGGATCTGGTGAAACCAGGAGACGAAAACCTGAGGGAGATGAACAAGAAGCTGCAGAACATGTTGGAGGAGCAGCTCACCAAGAACATGCACCTGCACAAGGTACGAACCCAGGAAGTACACACAGTACACAGAAAGTACACCAAGAACATGCACCTGCACAAGGTACGAACCCAGGATGTACACACAGGAAGTACACGCAGTACACACTCTTCACATGAATTCCATCTTCTCATAGAATTTACCGGCATGCAATTCTGCTGCATGACGGTGTTGTAACGCTCTCTATCTCTCTCTCTCTCTCTCTCTGTCTCTCTCTCTCTCTCTCTCTCTGTCTCTCTCTCTCTGTCTCTCTCTCTCTCTCTCTCTCTCTCTCTGTCTCTGTCTCCAGGACTTGGAGGTCTTGTCCCAAGAATTAGTCCGTCTCAGTAAGGAGGGCGGTCCAGGGGACGGTGTCTCTGGGTCGGGATAGGTGTATCACCTGGAACCCTCCGTCCCTCCTGTTCTGGGCTCAGGCTATGGTCTGGAGCCACCACCATTCCACAACTCATGGCTTTGATTTTGGCTCAGGCTAAACGCTGGATCCTGGATCCAGATTTGTCTTGCTACTGAATGTACTGAAATTAGACTGCACCGATCTGCATTATTTAAACTAAATGTCTCTTACCTGTGGGGTCCTGGCTACATCCTGGAACACATGCCTCTCATAGACTTCTGTCATTTATTGAAATTGTAAAACTCTATCTGGCCACCGGGCCCTAGCTACATCCCGGAATGCACACTCATCTGACTCTGGGTTTCTGTTGTAATGGACTGACTTGTTGTATTTTAATGGGTGACATGTAAACCTTCTCTTGTGTTTGGGCCATGGCTACATCTTGGAAGACACTTTCACGTTAACTGAACTAACGCTGCCTGCGTCCGTTTGCTCTGCTCGTACTTATGTTTGTATTGTCTGTTGGAACGTGACTAAATCTTGGGTTACAGGGGAGTCTGAGGCTGGGCTGTGGCTATTTGCTGCAGCAGAGAGATGTAAATTTTAAAGTTAAATCTGACACGTCTCTGTGGTCCTGACTATGTCCTGGAACATACACACCTGTAAAAGCAGTTTGTCGTGTTTTAGCTTAATGATCATTCTTTACTTCACCCAGTCCTGGCTATGTGCTGGAATACAGAGCTAGTACATCAACCATGTATAGACAGGACCCGTATGTATCGACGACTTGCAACTCAAGTCATTTTTGTGTTGTTACTTCATCCAGTACCAGTACTTTGGGTAGCACTACTACTTCATCCAGTACCAGTACTTTGGGTAGCACTACTACTTCATCCAGTACCAGTACTTTGGGTAGCACTACTACTTCATCCAGTACCAGTACTTTGGATAGAACTGCGATGTTCACACTGTTTTTATTATTTTTCATAAACTGATTTATTTCCCGGTCAGAGCATGGAACTCAGTGAGTTTCCGTAAAACAGAACCTGGGACTCCCAGGGTTCCTTTGGGTTCTGCAGGTTCCTCTGGACTCTGCATTTTCCTTCAGGTTCTCTGTGTTCTGCAGGTTCCTTCAGGTTCTCTGGGTTCTGCAGGTTCCTTCAGGTTCTGCAGGTTCCTCTGCGCTCTCCACTCTGCTTCGTTCTGTTGCTTTAGGGTTCTTGTGTCGTGAGTTTTTTTTACTAGAACTTGAACGCAGCATCAGAGCAGGTCGTGGTATCGGTGCATCTCTACGAGCGGAACCAGAAGGAACCAAAAGGAACCAAAAGGAACCAAAGCCGGAACCAGAATTTGCACCTGCAAAGTGTTTGTGCTGCTGGTGGTGAAGAAGCAGCGTGTGGGCTCTGGCTACGTGCTGGAGAAGCTTTCATCCTGTAAAATACTGGACATCAACACTGCAACGGATTTATTTATGGAACAAGATAAAACATGATGTTCAAACACTGAACGTGTCCTTCCTACAGCGCCTGTCTGTCTATCCATCTATCTGTCTGTCTGTCTTTTTTTTCTCAGTCTATCTGTCCGTCTGTCCATCTATCCCTCCCTCCCTCCCTCCCTCTCTCTGCTTCCTCCTCGAGGAGGTTGTTCTCTGACCAGCAGGGGGGCTCACGTTGAGATGTGGGCGGGTTCCTGTTTACTTTGATGTTTTGATTGGTCCAAATAAAGGAAGTCCCTCCTCCCCCCGGACCTGGACGTCAGGGCTCCGGGTTCGGCGTCCCTGTCGGCGTTGGGGCCCTGAGCCCCGACGTGAAGGTGTGGAGGCCCCCTGGTGCCACGAGGGTCCTACTGCTCAGACTGGAGGAGGAGGACAAAGGAGGTGAAGGAGAAGAAAGGAGGTGGAGGAGGAGAAGAAAGGAGAAGGAGAAGAAAGGAGGTGGAGGCGAAGGAGAGGAAAGGAGGTGGAGGAGGAGAAAGGAGAAGTAGGGCATGGTGATATGAAATATGGAGGTGCAGAGTGTTCAATGTTTTATGAAGGTAAAAACACAAACAGAAAGGAGTGTGTGTTTGTGTGTGTGTGTGTATGTGTGCGTGTTTGTATGTGGTGTTCTGCTGCTCATTACACCTGACCTGGATCCAGGTGATTGGGATCAGGGTGGCTGCATACCTGTTGCTCATTGGTGGGTGTAATGAGCAGCAGGTAAAAGCCCCGCCCCCACACTCACTCAGGAGAGGAGCCCTGTCATGACATGTTCCATCAGCTCCTGGCTTGTTCCACCGAGCCACTGTCTACAATCAACTGCTGTTTACAACCCGTCCTCCTCTGTGCTGGAGGTGCCTGAACACACCGCTTGGGTGGGGCGTGTGTGTGACTGTGACTGCAAGTGTGAGTGTGTGTGTGTGTGTGTGTGACTGTGTAAGTGTTAGTGTGTGTGTGTGTGTGTGTCACATGTTGCTTCGCGCTCGTGCCCATGCGTTAGCACGTTAGCTCCAGCTGGTGGTGACGGACGGGCGGCGGTCCTGGCTGGGTCCACCGGGGAGCGCTCCGGCAGGTCACACCAATTAGCAGGTCGCTATTTCCTGTCCCACAGGAAGCTGCAGGTCGCGGAGGGCTCCGCAGCCTTTTAACGAGCAGCGCGCTAACGAGATAGCAGCTGATTGGCTGAACCGCAGGTGAACTGGCCCAGAGTCTTTCAAAGTGTCAGTTAATTAAAAGTCAGTTCCCCCAGGAAACTGCCTGTCTGTCTGCCTGCCTCCCTGTCTGTCTGTCTACCTGTCTGTTATAGTTGTTGGACTAACTTACCTTTAAACTGACTTTGTGGGTTCACTCAACGTCGGTTGAAGTTGCTTTGCCTCGATGGAGGAAAGAGGAGAGGAGATGAAATGAAAGGAGGGGTCAAAACAAGGTGGAGAGAGAGATGGAGGATGAAAGTGGAGGAGGGTGAGAGGAGGGTGAGGATGAAATGAAGAAGAGAGAAAAAGGAGAGGAGAGAACATGACAACTGAAAGAAGAGAAGAGGAGTAAAAGACCTGGAGACCTCTCCCCCTCCTCTCCTCCTCTCCTCCTCCTCCTCCTCTCCCCCTCCTCTCCTCCTCTCCTCCTCTCCTCTCCCCCTCCTCTCCTCCTCTCCTCCTCTCCTCTCCTTCTATTCTCTCTTTCGCTGAAATAATTTTAGTTTTTTCTTAATCACTGGATCAGCACGGAGTCAAACTAGTGTGAACTGAGAAAACCAAACTCTCTCCTCCTGTGTTTGTTTTTAGCTTCAGAGTGGGAGGACACACACACACACAGTAACACACACACACACACACACAGTAACACACACACACAGTAACACACACACACACACACACACACACACAGTAACACACACACACAGTAACACACACACACACACACACTGATTAACACACTCGCATGTTTCCGTGTAGGAGGAGAAGTGATCACTCTCCTTTCCTCGTTCCATCTTTCATCTTCTACTTCTTACTCTGTTGGCGTGTGGCAGCCATGTCTTCATCTCCACCTGCAGTTCCTCACCTGGTCAGCTGGTGTCTTCAGAGTTCCCTCCTGTGTCAGTCCAGCTGTTCCCAGTTCTCTGGCTTCATGCTGCGTTAGGGTTGGGTAGGGATGGGCTGGGGTTGGGCTGGGGTTAGGGCTGTTTAGGAAAACGTGGCCGCCGGCAGCCAACCTCAATTGTACAAACTGCAAAACGTACGGTATCCTCACGGTTTAGAGCCAAACGAGACGTTGTTCGGTTGCCGATGTGTTCCGCCACGTTCCCATGAAGTCAGATCTGCAAGCAGCTGCGTCCTGCCAAGCGGTTGCCTTCAGACTCCTGCAGGAGGCGCTGTCCGCTGTCCACCAGCCATCGGATCTGTCCACTCACAACTGTGCTCGCACCAGGCTCTAGTGATCTCGCCTCCTGCAGGACGTTCCTCGTCTTCCTCTCCCTCCGTTCTGATGTCATTTCACTACATGCGTCTCTGCTCGTATTTGCCAAATAAACATCTTGAGTCTCCCCATCTGCTCTGCTCCTCCGTCCCTCTGGTCGTCCAGGAGCTGAGTCTGGTGTTCGTGTCACAGCTGTGTCCTCCACTCTAACAGGAAGTAGCCGCTGGCGCGTGTTCCCTTCTGCTCGTATGCGTGTTCATCCTCTCCACATGTTACTCTGAGCGTCTAGGCCTAAAGAACCCTAACCCTGGTAGGACCATGTTTGAACACTCTGCTCTATAATTCATCATCAAACATCAGTCCAGGTGCTGCTAACGTCAGGTCAGCTCTTTAAACAGGAAGTCAGTGTGTACATGGTATAATATATGCATGTTTTCAGTCATGACTTTGAGATTTTTTTTAATGTGCTATTATTTTCCCTCCAGTGAATTACATTGTTGGAATCAATCAGAGTTTAAAGGTTTCACAGTGAGGACGAGGAAATACCACAAGAGACAAAAAGAGACGTTTAGCTCATTAAATATGTGGGATTCCAAATGACAGAACAGTTGTCAACTGAGAGATTCAGAAAGAGGTCAAATAGAGGAGGTGCCTGAACCCAAGGAGCAGCCGTCACTGCTGCCGGAAACCATGACGGACAAACTGCATCAGAAGCTCCGCAACAGCGATGGACGGACAGAGACCTCTGTGAAGTCCCAGCTCAAACTGGACGTGATGGGGCCCAATGGGGCCTGTCGTTTGGAAACCTGTGGTGTCCAAGTGGAGACACATCAACCCGGAGCCCTGAGCAAATGGTACAAAGAGATGTGATCTGCTGAACATCACCCTGTTCCCTACATCCAGACAGGTTTTCATTTACAGAACACCAAAGGATTCATTCAACTCGATGTCTGATGCCAACATGGTATGAGTTGGAGTCTTTGGGACCAGTATTTTCTCTGCATGGTCGTATAACAGCCAAGGACTTATGAAGCCATTTGACCTGACAATGTGAACCCTAGTGTGCAAACCCGGTTCCCTCATGATGTTCCATATTCTCCAGGATACCTGGACCTCCTAGTCACCTGCTCTGAACATCACTACACCTTCATGGAAGTTCTGCAGGGAAAAAGGTGAAGAAGGCTTCTACCTCCTCCATCCCTTCAAGAACGGGAGGCTTTTCTTCTCCAAGGTCCCAGTTCAGGATGTAGTGCGGCATTTTGAGAAGAAGCCAGGTGTCGCCGAGGTGGAGGCGGAGCTACTTATTACATCTTTGACATTGATGTATTGCTGGTGTCTTCTACACATCTTCCCGCAGTAGATAAACATCTTCGGTAGCAGTTTGTGGTTGGGTGTCGGAGGGTGTGGTTGCCCTGATTGGTTATCCCTGTTGTGTAAGTGTCACGCGTTTTGGAGCGCTTGGTGTCCCGTGCACGTGGCTTGGTATGTGAGTGTTATTGTGACACCAGGCCTGACCAAACATCAAGCTCAGGTTACTGTTGATTTCTGTCTACCTCTCCTTCTCCCTCCCTCCCTCCCTCCCTCCCTCCTTCTCCCTCCCTCCCTCCCTCCCTCCTTCTCCCTCCCGCTCTCTATTTATTGTTTTGTAATTCCTGTCGTTCTGTCATGTGATCTGATTGGTTTCAGTGACAAGACTGGGTTTGGTTTCCTGGTAGACAGAGGGTACATACAGTGTATCCACCTGCAGGACGACTGTGTACGGTCACCAGATACCTTGCTCGTGTACGTGTGTTTCAGGAGTACTGTGATACATCGGCACCGGTACTGTGGGAGTACTCTTTCATATATTTATACTGCTTCTACATGCAAAACCTCTAAAAGTTGTTTTTTTTCAAGATTGATCCAAGATGTTGTAAACCACCATTGACAGAAAGAAAGTCATCCCAACAGAGTGGTCAGTGGTTAAAATCTACGAGGTGAATGTCTTGTAGAAAAACAGGATGTTGCTGTGATGGCAGAGAGCGTAGTGGTAGGAAGTGGAATCAGGGAGATGGAGGTCAGAGGTGGAGAAGGAAACTCATTTTCTCTGTTCAAGTTCGTCGACCTGATTACGAAGGTGCTTTTCAGAACGACATGTTTGCTGAAGCCCCGAGGCTCTTGTCGCTCCCTATCATGTAATTGGCTGCTCCAGGGTTCCAGCGGAGGTTGTCGTCAGCTCAGGGGCCAATGAATTGTTTTGTTCACGTCAGAGTTGAAAGCCTGCAGCAACACATAAGTTATAAAACTTATATTACACAATTTATACAATTATTTAACAGTAAGCATGGGTGTCCAACACTGACAGCGTCCACACACAAACATGTCCGGAGGCCGATCCTAGAAGCTGCAGCTTCAGTCTCATTACTTGAGACGGTCAGGAAGGTTCTCGCTCTCTGTCCAGTTTGTCTCCAGTATTGTTAGGGTGTGGTTGTGGTGGTTCGGGGCCCCAGACCAGTGATGAGATGTTCAGCTCTTTTTTGAGATCCGTCTCTTGACAGGTCACGCGGAGTCATTCCATTTCTGACGCTGGGTTTGTTTGATTCGTTTGGTGAAACGAACGGTTAGCGAGGGAGCTACACACCCTTCATGCCGAGTCGTACTGAACCAACACTTCCTTCGTGACTCCGGACCCCCGACTTTTAAGAGGTTTGTTCATCGTTGCTTCATCAGGACAATGTTGACCAGTTCTTCTCTTAATATGTTTGTTTAATTCCTGCACTACTGGTCAGCTGCTCCACCAGGTGGTCAGCTCTCTCCCCAGTGGTCAGCTCTCCACCCAGTGGTTATTGCTGCACCTGAGGGTCAGCGCTCGACCCAGTGGGCAGCTCTTCACCCGGTGGTCCGCTTCACTTCCCTAAGCAGCCAGTTCCTTGGCTGCTTGGTGAAACCCCCCAGTATGGGTGGCAGGGTCCAGGTCTGGTTTCAGCTGGTCTCCATGACAGATGAAGGAGTTTACTTAGTTTGTTTTTTAACTATTAACTGGGAGCAGGACTTTATCTCTGCTAATCACCAGGAAACAGGAAGTCTTGACTCTGTTGGCACAGACCTGCAGACAACTACAGAGGTTTCCTCTGCTCCGAAGATGTGACCAGGGGTCAGTCAGCTGATCCTCCGCCCAGAGAGGAGGTGGAGATTTGCCCAAAGAAGGCCCAGCAAGCTGGTGAACTTGGTAGTGAACAATGTTAGCAATGTTTCAGCTGTTTGTGCCCCGTCCACCACCACGCATGACCACTCCAGATCACTTGCGTTGGAGTCTGACGTGCACGTGGCTTGATGGGCAGGTGGGTGAAAAAGGAAAGAGATACTGGGATCTAGATGCCACGCCCACCTTGGGTTGCAATTCAAAAACCTGAAACTCAAACTGTGGGATGTTCAAGAAGATTCTTCAGCATGAAGTCCTTGGACTCTCACAAGGATGATGACGATGATCATGACGACGTCAACGATAATGACGATGATGAAGGCAATGACAATGATGACGATAATGATGATGAAGATGACGATGACGATGATGATGATGATGACAAACTGTAGCTCAACTTGTTGGATGTCAGGCTTCTGTGGAGGCACACTGATGTTGTGTGGGCTGAAGATCCTCCAACTAAAGACCCTCCAACTGAAGATCCTCCAGCTGAAAACCCTCCAGCTGAAGACCCTCCAACTGAAGAGCCTCCAGTTGAATACCCTCCAACTGAAGACCCTCCAGCTGAAGTTCCTCCAACTGTACATACATGTTTTATAAAGGTGGAATTATTTTGGACTTTAAAAGTGCGGACAACACAACATAATGTAGAGTCTATCAATAACATCAGTCTCAGAAAATCTGAAAATCTGTCACCAACCTCAATGGACTTCATCACGTCATCAGCTTCTTCCGTTGTAACAGCGGGCGTATCGTGGGTCTCCTCCGGTGGTTCTCGAAAATATTCTGTTTCATCGTCACATTCAAGTTGAAATCCGCTGTTTGAAATGTTCTCCAAGTCCGGGAGAATATCAGATTCATCGTCGCTGTCGGAGAACTGACTATCATCGCAGAAAATGTCCAGTACGTGCTACTTACACTGATTTGGATCTATCGCACTGGTCACATTAAGTAAGGTCCGCGATATGATTTAGATCTTCCGCCACCCGCTTCTCCTCATCCATAACAACAAGGAGATGTTTACGGAAGTGACATCAGTCACGTCAGGATTTCTTCTTTTATCGTATATGTTGGTACATGCCCCCTCCACGTCTCCATGTGTATAAAAGTAGTAATATTACTGTCAAAAAGGTTTCACATTGTGACTTCACATCACATGGAATATGGAGGAATGATCTTCACCTGGGCGCTCCCTTTAAAGGAAACCATCGCGCTGCGTTGTTCAGCTTGTCTCCCCATGTAATCCAACGGCAATATTTAACTCTGTGGTTTAACATTCTTCCTTTTCCTTCAAGAAAGGTTTTTCATTTGGCTGCTCCTGGCAATTTTAGAAATGCGTGACGGGTGGTGGGGCTTGTGTGTCCTTTTGCGTCCCATGGGGGGGTAAAACATGTACAGTACATGTTTTACCATGTACATGTTGTTGTTTGTTTCTATGTTTATGTTTTTCCATGTACACGTTGTTTGTTTCTCTGTTTATGTTTTTCCATGTACATGTTGTTGTTTGTTTCTATGTTTATGTTTTTCCATGTACATGTTGTTGTTTGTTTCTATGTTTATGTTTTTCCATCTACACGTTGTTGTTTGTTTCTCTGTTTATGTTTTTCCATGTACATGTTGTTTGTTTCTATGTTTATGTTTTTCCATGTACACGTTGTTGTTTGTTTCTATGTTTTTTTGTCTCACCGTGGTGCTTCTCCCTCTTGGATTAGTAATGATGATCAGTTGTTTAAAGATCAAAACATGGTAAGATGGTTTTCCAAAGAGGGGGTTGGTGGTGGTGGTGGTGGTGTGCTCTGCTCCTCCCACAGGTCGCACACAGGAAAGAGTAATTGCAGCAGTGGTTGATGATTAAAGAATGAATAAAGAGTTTCATTGCAGGTGGAGAAGTTGAACTCCACCTGCAACTAACTCTGTCCTGGATGCAATGGAACAAATACTCTGTGTTGTACGTCCTGCACGCTGACAGTACATGGTAAAAAAATAAAGAAGACCCTCCATCTCTCTCTTCTATGTTAAGTGATCTATCTCCACCCAAACCAGTTATAACTAGTGCAACTGAATCCAAACCAGTTGAGGTTACAGATCAGTTCTGTATCTTGACAGCTCCACCCCCCCCCCCCTCTCTCTCGCGCACACACACACACACACACACATATACACACACACACACACACGCACACACACATACACACATATACACACATACACACACACACACACGCATTGACTTTCAAAAGGAGGCCTTTCAGCAAACACATGCATTCAAACAATCATATGCATGGACACACACACACACACACCTCTATTAGGTCAGTGATCTACCTTCAGCAGTCTCGCAGTTTCTTATCACGCAAACTCTCTTTCTCTCTTTCTCTCTCTCTCTCTCTCAAGGCCCTTTCCCACTCCACCAAAAACCGACTAACACCTGCAAACACCTTCAGTGAGAATGGTCAACCCCCGGGTTTTAACTCCAGTCATCACAGGTATTTATCGGCTCCAGCTCCAATCTGCCATCACTGCCACACTGTTTACAGTAAAAACACAGAGTTTACAATCAAAACACGCTGTTTACAATAAAACACACAATTTATAATATAAACCCACTGTTTTCAATAAAAACTATTTTTACAATAAAAACACTGTTTACAATAAAATCACAGTTTTACAATAAAAACACAAATTTTACAATATAAATACACTGTTTACAATAAAAACACTGTTTACAATATGAACACAATTTTTACAATAAAAACACGCTGTCCACAATAAAAACACGCTATTTACAATACAAACACTGTTTACAATAAAAACAACGTTTTATCTGTTGTGTTTGGCATCTGTTTTGGTTTCCTGGAGCGATCTCTGCGATAAAAATTTGGGAGATTTACGACAAATGTTTAAATGGGAAAGCATTGGGAGAGAAGGGTAAAATTATGGGAGAAACTGGGTAAAATGGACAGGTTGACAGGTAAGGTTTATACCCAGTGTAAATCCAGTGTAAATCCAGTTGAAACCAGTTTCAGAGAGTTGACATAAGTGATAATAAAACTAATAATTACAACACTTAATAGAAAAGGGTTTTATCTTCAGATCTGATCTAAATAAATGTAAACATCAATATGAGCATGAATATTTACATAAACATTCATATTCATATTAATATGAATACTAAAATTCAGGACATCAGCGATATTTTAACAGTTTCTCTGTCACATTCCTCTCCTCTCCTCTTGTTTATTCATTCCGTCCGTCCGTTCTTCTCCTCCTTCTCCTTTGCTTTCTTCTCTTTCTTCCTTTTAAAGACTTTGGTTTGTGTTTGAATTCTCTCCGTTCTGTCGGAGCAACTCATTCATGATGCATGAGTGTTAAATAATAAACTGCAGGTCGCTGCACTAACCTTAGTCACTACTGTCTGAGAGAGGAAGGGAGGGAGGGAGGGACAGATAGAGGTAGGGATAGATGAGGGATAGAGGAAGAAATGGAGTGATGGAGAGAGAAATGAGGGGATAGATTGGCAGAGAGAGGGAGGGATGGATGAGGGATGGAAGGAAAGAGGGATGGAGGGATGGAGTTAGGGATAGATGGAGGGATAGAGGGAGAAATTGAGTGATGGGGAGAGAAGGGGAGGGATGGATGGAGGGAGAGAGGGAGGGAGGGATGGAACGATGGATTAGGGAGGGAAGGATAGAGGGATAGGGGGATGGAGGAAGGGATGGAGGTAGGGATAGATGGAAGGTGTGGTGTGGGGATGGTGTGGTTGAGCAGTCACAGCTGACCTGGATCCAGGTGATTGGGATCAGGGTGGCTGCATACCTGTTGCTCATTGGTGGGTGTAATGAGCAGCAGGTAAAAGCCCCGCCCCCACACTCACTCAGGAGAGGAGCCCTGTCATCCCTCCCTCCAGCAATCCATCCATCCCTTTCTCCATCCATCCATCCATCCCTTTCTCCATCCATCCATCCATCCCTTTCTCCATCCATCCATCCATCCATCCGTCCATCCCTCTGTCCATCCATCCATCATCCATCCCTCCATTCCTCCATTTCCCCCTCTTTGCCTCCATCTATCCCTTTCTCCATCCATCCATCCTTCCATCCTACATCCAATCCATCCATCCAACCTTCAGGTTCCTCCAGTTTCCTCCAGTTTCCTCCAGGATCTTCCATGTTCCTCCAGGATCCTCCAGGTTCCTCCAGTTTCCTCCAGGATCCTCCAGGTTCCTCCAGGATGCTCCAGGTCTTCCATGTTCCTCCAGGTTCCTCCAGTTTCCTCCAGGACCCTCCAGGTTCCTCCAGGATCCTCCAGGATCCTCCACTTTTGTCCAGGATCCTTCAGGTTCTTCCAGGATCCTCCAAGATCCTCCAGGATCCTCCAGGTTCCTCCAGGTTCCTCCAGGATCCTTGGGTTCCTCCAGGTTCCTCTGGGGTCCTCCAGTTTCCTCCAGGATCCTCCAGGTTCCTCCAGGGTCTTCCAGGATCCTCCAGGTTGCTCCAGGTTCCTCCAGGATCCTTCAGGTTCCTCCAGGATCCTCCAGGTTCCTC